>NC_034593.1:138575330-138629990 GCF_900095145.1 Mus pahari
TCTCTCTCTCTCTCTCTCTCTCTCTCTCTCTCTCTCTCTCTCTCTCTCTCTCCCAGTCAAGTCTACAACCAATGGAAAAGCTCTTCAGATAACTTAGGGATTTCATATTCTTTTCTTGTCTCAATGCTTGAATTTTTCCTGGATTGAGCTTACATATATATTTTGTGGATACTGTCATAGTGACTATGAGTTCATATCGAGAGAGAGAGAGAGAGGGAGGGAGAGAGAGAGAGAGAGAGAGAGAGAGAGAGAGAGAGAGAGAGAGAGAGAGTTAGTTCAGGTAAGCACAATTACCTTTCAGTCCAAATCACGGTACCAGAGCTAAAGTTCCAAATATCAGTGATCCACCCACTGTGCTTCCTCAGTTTGTCTTCAAAGACTGTCTCTAGGCCTACCATTTTATTGTAAATACCCATAAAGCCATACAATGTGAAACCACATAATTTATTATTATTTTCCTTTTTATGATTTTGTTTCTAATTTCCTGTTTTGTTTATTTGCATTTTAATTCTAAGAATTAGTTAAATCTGTTATTTTCAGTAGCCATTAAATGCAGTTATTTTCCAGAGGTATTCAGAGGTTTGTCTGGGTTATCATTTCACTTTGTTTGTTCTGTGTATGGTCCTCCAGTCGCCTATCTTTGAAACAATATACATTTTCCATTTAACTTCTAGGCATCCATCCTCAGATCTCTTCTGTCAGTATTGTAATCCCAGGATCTTTGGTCACATGGCCTCATTTTACCTTCTCAATTTATTACACGCTGGATGAAGAATACAAAGATGGTAGTTTATAGAAAACTTGAGAAAACTTGTATATCTGACAGTCTTTATCCTGTCTTCATAGGAAACACTTTTTTTTTTTGATGTAGGATTATACAGTATAACTAATTTTGAACCTTATTTTGAAATTACTGTCTTTGTTTTTTCTAGCACCCAATATTTTAATATATTTTCTATTTATTTTTAAGAATTTCATATATGTATCAATCAATGTGTTTTGAGCAAATCTACCTTTCAATGCCCTCCACCCTACGTTTCCCGGGTCCCTTGGTACCCCTTCTCTCTCCTAACTGTACATACTCTTTTTATCTCAGCGAGTCAGTCCACTACTGCTGGTATTCCATGGCTGCGGGGCTATCCACAGGATCATCAGCAACCTATCAGTAGTTACATCCCTGACTCCCCCTTTCCCAGCAGCCATCAAACACCAGTAGCACCTTAGCTATGTGTGGAATGTTGTGAGAAGCTCCATGTCCAGGCTGGTTTTGACTGGCTTCATCTTGTGCAGGTTTTAGGCATATATTGACAGCAGAGCTGTGAGGTCTTGTGTGCAATGGCCCTGTCATGTCCAGACAACATCAGTATGCAGTAGTTCTCCCAACCTCTGCCCCTTATAATCTCATAGCCTCTGTTTCCAGAATGATCTCAGCCTTGAACAGGGAAGGTATGATATAGATTCCCACATGCCAGCCTCATACACATTGCACTTACACCAGGTGAGAGTCTCTTTATTAGATGCCATCCAGCATGCAAAGAAGGTTCTCTGACCATGGTTGAGGGCTACACTGGGTATGGAGTTACAGGCAAGCACTTCAAGGGGTATTAGATACTAACTTTGTCCATAGAATTCCCAATAGTTTTGTAGAGAGTTTCCTGGTTATGAGAATTCTTCTGAGAAATGGCTGGCTCTCCTGCAGGACTGAAGACTAACCTTTTACCCCTGAGATTATGAAAAGTTAATGGAGATTGTTCACCTAATCATCATCAATTTAATTCATCTATTGAAATTCCTAGTTGATAATTTTTCTTTCTTTCTTCATTTTTATCTTTGCAATTCATGAATCGGATACTTGGTAAGGCCATATCAAATCTCTAATCATTTAAAAATAGGGTTTTATCTATTATTTCATCGCTTAGTATTTTTATGTTATTCTCTGAAAGGTTCTCCCTGATTTTGTCTTGCATTTTTGTCTTCGCGGTTATTGTTATATATTTTATTTCACCGACAGGATGGAAGTTATCTGATAAGAGCACATTGCATTTTCCTAGGACTTTTACCCATGCACCTCACTTTTTCTACATCATGTAAGTAACAGTCCTTATTCCCATCTAAGAAAAACACTCCTACTCAATTTATTTCTGTATTTTCCACTCATTTGTCTACTGGCTTCACATATATTTGCTGTGTATGTTGCTCTATTCTACATGAGGCAACAAATGATTAAAATATAGCTGACTCCCTGAGCTTACCTGGATGCTAAAGAGGAAATACAGAGCAAAGGAAGAAGTACACTGTGAGTGATTTTTAATATTATGATCCTGACTTTTTAAAATTTTTCCAAGAATTTTATTTCTATAATGCATCTTATTATTTTCCCTATTATCCTCATTATGTATCAGATAATTTGTTTTAACAAATAAGCCTTCTTCATTTCAACCTAGAAACAGTATCCATTCCAGTACCAAGGAGTAAATCTAAGGTTGTACACATGGCAGACAATCACTCTGCCATCGTGTCACTTCCTGACTGCCCTCGCCTCTACCAATAAGCTTTATACACTCAAATTCTCTTTCTACTGCCACATCCTCTGCCCTTCCTTAGAGACGGCTTTGGGGATTCATCAGTTATATTTGCTTACTACATTCAAATAAGTAACACCATGAAACTGCTGGTAGCAGGGAAATGTCACAGCCAAGAAATGAAAGAAATGAATGGATAATTAGTCATCTTATGGTTCTTTCAACACAGCCTTGAATACAGCTCACCACTGTTTCCTCTTTTGAAATATTTTATTCACTAGTCTTAAGAAATACAAATATGTTTCTTCTCATAGATAGCAGTTCAGATTAAATATAGGAAGACATTTAATTTATATGAATCTATCTTTAGCAGTAATCAACTCGATGTATGTCTATATTATGTACATATATAGCAAGCATTTGAAAATAGTCCATAACTATATTCTGAGAAGAAGAAGATTTTTGATACAATAAAAAGTAATATTAAGGAGTTGAGAAGGAAGGATTAAAATCCTTATCATAAGTGGTATAGTCCAAAGAAGAAGGTGAAACTGTTTTATGTAAATGAAATGACTGCCAACTCAAGATCAGTGGTTTCTACAAAGATTTTGGTGAATGAAACAGAGGTCCACAGTTGCGGATTGCAAGTATTTCTGTGAAATGAACAAAAATTGTTCTTGCTTCAGCAGATCTCTGCTATTGAGTTCATAGAAAGGGAACGCTCTTACAATCGAAATAGTAATGGGCTGTATCAATAACTGAAAGCAGCACAAATTGAGTGCCAACCATACGAGAAGAAAGCGCCCCCAGTTCACCGAGTCAATAAAGATCACAGTGCTCCTATCATGCTTGGATTGCAGTTATTAATCACACTACCCACTAACAGCAGCTGATGATGGATAATCAGCCAGGCTATGGTGTCAGGTCTGTTGAAAACCAGGCAGACTCCGGACACCCATTTGAGATCCAACGGATTGTCAGAATCCACACTTCTGTACATGCTCAAATCAGTTGCTTTATTGTTATTGAATGCATCAAGAGGAAAAACGACAGAAGAGCACTCCTTTAGATTTCCTGGATCATTTTGAAATTCAGGTGAATTTGTGACACATTGATCATGAACATGAAAGTTATTAGAAGCAATTGTTCCATAATAAAAACTGAGTGCTTGTAACGTGACTCTGGCACAAACATCTGCCACTCATGCAGACAGCATTCTGTAAACCCATCAGCCTAACTCTGTTTTCCCTTCTGATTGTATCAGGATAGCTTGCAGCATGACAGTGATTTGAGTGGCGGGCACCCACCCAGGTGTGCAGTGGCGCTCAAGTTTTGTTTTTGTGGGGATCATCCCTCCTTGAAAAATGCAAATTTTTAATTTTTTTTTTCTATTGGGAAAAAAAGGCATATAAAGGATGCTGCTACCTTGCTACCTTTTCTCCTTAAAAAGTTCAGGTTTTTATAGTCCCCCGCTTCCATAAATATTTTACTAACTTTTTAAATTGACTTTTTGGTTTTGTAATGAGAAATACCATGAATTATTTAAAAACTCCAGACAGGAGAAATATATGTATGTGCATAGAGAGATAACAATATATAGATATATACACTGTGTAGTACAACAGAGAAAGACAATGTTCCAAAATAATGAAAGCGTTCAGTATATGTTTAAACAAGGTTAACAATCTCATACGTACATTTACAGAACATCCAAAGTTATCTTTAATTTTTTAAGATTTTTTTTTCATGCCAGGTTTAATACCTGTCATATGGAATTGCAGGGAGGCATCTGCTGTGAAATCCTCATTGAGCAAGTTGACATGTCAGATCTGGAGGGGACGCGTGAGGACATGTAGGAGCATGGATTTCCCTTCCTGATATGCCTCCTGACAGAAATCTACCCAGTGTCTTCATAAGTCAGTGTGCCATGCTAGAAAGAAAAAAAACCAACACCATATTTTAGAAGAAAGCCAGCCTAATATGCATTCACTTCCACAGAAATAAACCACACAATAAAAGCTATCTTGGGACAAATTTAAAGATTATGTAAAATCATGTATTGGTTTTCTGGCATAACTAATTACTTCAGTTGTTCTTAGAAATTTTATACTAAAATATGCTAATAAACATGAACACTTCTGTTAACAATATAATTACAATATTCGCCTATACACTGAGATCACTTTGATTAAAACAAGACAATTTCCATCTTTGTTAAGACTGAAAAAAAATCAAACAGAAATGAGAAAGAGAGGAAGCACAGTTTGGTTCACTGCTCCTTCCTTTTCATGTTCTCTGTCCTTACACGCATGTGATCACGGTATGGGGTCATGGACCAGACTCTGAAAACTGGTATGATGTACCTTCATGTAGCTTGGGCAGACTCTGGTCCCTTCCTAATAAGCTCATTCTCTCTCTTCAATTGTATCAGTGTTTAAGCTAGTTTCATACATTGTGTGTTTATTCGTCAAGCAGAAAATTGATTGGTGAGGAAGAAAGAGAATTTTTCCAAAGAAGAAAACAATGAACAGTGACTCCCATGGGCTTGAGCCAGAGCTTGGCTAAGGAAGATTCCTTTTCTCCTTTTTTTTTTTTTTTCTTTGTTCTCTTTTCAGTCAAATAGCCTCAAAGACAAGATGGCCCTAATGGTCAAATGTTTATCTTTGAATAGTTGGTTGGCATCCTCTGAATCATGTCATTAATCAGAGAAATGTTCCAGTGGCTCTCTTAAACTTTTAGCACTAAGAGGATAGGAATCTAGAATTCAATCCAACTCTGTTATTTTTATGTTTATACTGAGAGGATGTGAGTAATACCCATTCTTCTGATTCAAGATTCCATTGTTGGAACAATAAAGACGAAAACATCCAGGGAGTTCACTACAATTTCTACTGACTCCTATCTTTTACAGTTTCTTACAGACAAATCCTTTTAAGCCTTTTTTTTTTTTTGACTAAAAGGCAAAACATTGTATCTACTTTGAGCTAGGAAGGGTTGCAGATAAAATTGGTTTAAGAATTATCCTTTGCCAATCTTAGGTCATAAAAGAAAACTGGGTATGCTATATATCTTAAGAAAAAATACATTCTTTTCTAGATTGAAGTTCATAAGTAAAAGAAACAAATTCTTAAACACTATTTTATTCACAGTCTTAATATATTTGTAATTGGGCTGGAGAGACAACACAATGGCCCAGAGCTGGCATGGTTCTCGCAGAGGTATTAAATTTAGTGCTAATCAACCATGTCAGGCTCACACAGTCATCTGTAATTCCAGCTCTAAGTTTCCTGATGCCTCTGGACTCCGCTGTAAACTACTTACTCCTGAGTAGCTGGTATACAATAGATTCTTAATAAATATTTGATGAATAGATAGATAATTTACTTAGGCTCGGGTCCTAAGTGTTCTTCTTGAGTTTGGGTTGCAAAACTGTTGCTGTTGTTGTTGTTGCTATGGTTGTTGTTGTTGTGTTATTGTTGTGTTGTTTTGTTTTCCATATGAGTCTTAGTAATATATGTCACCATTGGATGCATTTTTGTTTTCTCTACCAGGCAATTACAGACATGAGAATGTCAGAAGGCTGCTCATTCTCTGCAGACACATTCTTGATATTTCAGTTATACTGAGTACACTGTAGAAATCTATACAAAAAATGCATCATTCGCTATAATTTTTTAGATATCTGTTCTGTTGATGATAGAAACTCAAGAAGACCATCTTTGTATGGATGAGGTTTAAGTGTGGGCTAAAAGGATGAAGATAAGGTTCTGAGAATGATGCAGGATAAAATATGGCCCTCCTAGTCAATGTATAGTAATTGATTCTGGAGCTGTGCCAAGTCTTCATGTCCCACAAACTCATAAATGCATAACCAAGAAGAAGCTGACTTCTCAAGTCTAACAAATCCCTCCAATGTAAAGCTACTACGTACAGTTTTCAGCACACTGTACTGTATTCAAGCATTCCCTTACACAGCTACAGACATGTAGCTCTTGCTCTCTTTGTGCTAAGTTCCTGCAATGCTTTTTGGAGATTTTTGTTTTACTTCTGCTGAATAAGAATCAGGAAAAGTGGAAGTCTCCAGTCCTCAA
Source organism: Mus pahari (assembly GCF_900095145.1). Taxonomy (NCBI): domain Eukaryota; kingdom Metazoa; phylum Chordata; class Mammalia; order Rodentia; family Muridae; genus Mus; species Mus pahari. The sequence goes on from NC_034593.1 coordinate 138,581,944, forward strand.
CTAGCCGCATAAAGATCTTTTTCCATGTAGCTACCAATTAAAGCTTCCAACTACCTAAGCTTATTTCTAGCTCAGTGGCATACAGTTTGGTACAGTCCTAGTCTGTCAGATGGATTCTTATTACACAGCTCTCATTTTCCTCTCAACCATGGTAGTAGATCATGAGTTCTGTAAGTCATCAGAAGTCCTCTCATGGTGTCCAGTGGTACAGCTACAGCACATAGAACAATGTTTCAATTGATAATAATTCTATTCCACTGTTTAAGTTAATTATATTAAGGAATGAATTCATGTATATTCTACTTAATATTTTGGCTTAAAGTTGGTTTCTCACAGATATTGTAAGAGTACAACGCATGTTTGAAGCCAGATTGTATATTTGAAAAGAACTATAATTATTCAATTTATTTTAGTAAGGAAAGCCTAATAATAAAACAAGTTTCCTTTGGAGTCTGTGACTGATAGTGGCTGATATTTTTAGCCATAATGCTGCAGCATCAAGAGACTACTTTTCTAAGTAACAATGTAGAGTAGAATTCTAACACAATGCCATTAGAAGCATGGCAGTCTATAATTTTAAGAAGCTAAGAAAAAGTTTGCCCAGAATCCAAGATGGAAAAGAAATCTAATGATGCATTATTGGTTAATTGTGAGGATTGCACATCACTGCCTAGACCCTTCTTTGCTTCATTATTTCCATAACAATTTGCTAAAACTATCAAAGTCCAATTCTCTGTCCTTGGGGATCACAGATAACCATAAAAAGATCATTCTCATAGGTCCCCATGCTTATAACACATCAACTACCTGAACATGAGAAGTGAGCCCAGATGACTTGGTAACAAGCAGCACTTCTACAGTATTTGACTATGCTCTGTGTAGTTATAGGACAGACTCTTTACATTCCTGGAAAACAACTGCACCTGGGATGAGGAAGGGGACTTCTATCAGGAAAGTGATGGTACATAACACAGCCTAGACGTGAAGTGGTGCAGGGAACCCAGGAGAACCCAGAGCAGCAGAGGTTTCTTTTCTGTCAGTAGACGGAATCACTTTTATATCTGTTTCCATGACAAAGTAGGGTTTTAAGCTATCCAATGGTTCCACCCCCTGCCCCGGGATATACTTAGATAACACTGTATTAGAGATTTAAAATTCAGATTCTTTTCCTGGATTTCCCATACATTCGTCATTTCATGTTTTTTGTTTTTTAGTTTAGTTTTTTGTTCTTGTTTTTTGTTTTGTTTTTTGTTTGTTTGTTTTTTGTTTGTAAATAGATTTACCATGTTAGATGGAGATATGCCCACCGTGTTTAGGTGGTCTCACATGCTAGAGTTTGGGCCTCTGAGTCTAACACAGAAGCTGAGCTCTCCTAAAAGAATCTGAGCCTGGGCTTTTGCTCTTTGGCTGTGGACATGGGATAAACTTCTAGAAATATTATCAAGATTCAGAGAAGATCTTGCAATTAACAAATTCACGTTTGTCTCCTTTTACACAATATTATTTTCTGGAAAGTGTATTCAAAATAAATTTGTTTAAGCAAATGATATGTTATTTTTTGTGTTTATTTTAATAGAGGGTAATTATCACTCCCTGAAGTTTCCCATAGTTTGAGCCAATTTCAGTTTACATAAGCAGAGTTCTCATGAGGGCACAGAAAAAAGGAAATATGATAACTTCTTGATGGAGTCATTATTAACTGAGTTCAAACACTATAGTACAGAAGATGGAGCCTCCAAAACAAAGGGCTAATATTTATAATTCACTCAATTCCTTTAGATTTGTATAATAATCAGTTTTTTAATTAATGTTACTCATCCTATGCTCACCCTATCTCCCCCCTTTACAATCCCTCCTCAAAACTTACAGGAAAATTACCTTGTATAACACACATCGAAAAGGTATTTCTTTACTAAAACAATGGCAAATTTATAGTCATGTATACCAAATTGATATTTTGTTATCTTAGATAATGTTCTAAAATTATGAACAGTGATGAGTGTCCTAGAGAGATATTATAACCACAGAAGAAACATGGTTTACTAATAATTACAACTTCCCAATGCCAAAACCCATTACTATGTGAAATTCCCTCAAATAATTCTGTCATCGGGATATGTTTTCACATTAAAAAACAAATGCCAGTGGATAATTTGTTTTCTGTCAAATTTAATATTTTCATAATGAAAACAGCATATCACTATGAAATGAGATATATTTAGTCTGTAAAAATATTTATAAGCTAATTTCATGGCTGTGTATTCCTTTTAGATCTGAATACAAATAAATTAGAAAGGACATTTTGATACTCAGAATTTCAGAGAATCAAGTGGCAGCCAGGATATCCAGACAGAGGAGTTTGAAGTCAAGCAGCTCTGATTTTACAAGTAGACTGCACTAAAGGGCAGCTATTTCCCCAGGGTATGCATCAGTCTCTCTAAGCACAGTACTGATGGGCCCTAGACTTGATGTGGACGAATCACTCTGTTAACTTCCCCAGTTGCTGTAGTTAAGGGCTTGCGCTAACTCTCCCAGCAAAGTCAGAGCCAATGGGAAGTGCTCCTATCCAGAGCTAGCTACTAGTTATGAAATCATTACCTTAATTTATAAATCTTTTCTATATGCATCAGTTTTCTGTTTAAAGCCATTTAATATAGTTAAAGTAGTTAAATGTGTCTCTCCAAGTATGCTAACTCAACAACAACAACAAAAATGTTTGTTTTCCAACCTCTATACATGAAAGCTGTATCTATTTAATGCTTGCAGTTTCCCCTAACTCTTTCTGTGCCCTTTCCTCACATATTCGTGATATCCTTAAACACTATAATTGTTAAAATTAATAACTGTATAATTCAAGTCCAACCATCACAGTAGCATTCATGGATCCTCTGATTTAACCCAGTACTAACTATTCATATTAACAATCTATCCACTACACTCCATGTATTATATAGGCTACAGAAGAGGTATAAAAATGTGGTCATGTGGGTCACAGGAACTTACTGATGGCTGAGGCAGTGATCTGATACAAACTTAAAAGAGTCACAGATAAGCTTGAGGGCCCAGCTACAATGTTTAGGGTCCTGAGCTACCAAAGCCAGGATCCGCTTCAAGGAACAACTACAATCCTACCAGGTTTGGCTCTGTTGGTTGTGCTGCCTAATACTAAGAGGGTATCGTCCTGGGTCTTCAGCTCAGGAGTAGCTACATTCAATTTGATATGGATTGCAAGACTCTGGAATTAGAATTTCTTTGCAATGTGATGAGGAGTTAGTATATAAAGAAAAATACGTTGCAAAATAATAAACTTTTGGCCACCCACTCCTTCTATTGGCCACCCACTCCCCCTATATATCTGTGTCAGCATTTCTTCCTCTTAGCCTGGCTCACCTGTTTGGACCAATAATATTGTGAATCCAGATCAAGAAGTTTGGTGATTTGGTGTTTTCTTCCATGCTCCTTTTGCTGCCATTCTGATAACTTTCCCAGGGATATGAGAGATGCTTGAAAAAGAACTGAATCCCTACGATCTCAAACCTGAGTGTACCCACATCAGCTAAACATGAAGCTCTTTCCTAGACCCAAAAAGAATCCATCCCAAATCTAGAAATTTCCTGTGGGAGTCCAGAAGAACTAACTTCGTAGATAAGACTCCATGTAGGTTCATATTTTTTATATCCATGAAGAATTGTTTTTGATAAACATGAATTTGGGTATCACAACCCAAAGAGCAAGAACTTTTGTTTTCTGACTAAGAAATATACATTGTAATATGCTTAAGGCCCCTGCTGTGTGACTTAAAACCCAGTTGCTTTCTGTCCCTGACAGGCAACATGGTTTTACATTTATTGAGCACCCCTTCAGCCTAAACATATTCTACTGTGTAGATATTTGTCTGTGAAAAAAAATTAATATTCCACTCCATTTAAAAATATTTCCATGTTAGTAACATTCTTCTTAAGTTGTAATGACTTTTTATGCTCAATATTGTGTATTCTTTAATTTTACTATTATGGAACACATGCTTCAATGCAATATCTTTTGTGATTATATTACATTACTTAGTGCAGGTGCGACACAATTTATTAAAGCATTTTTCTCTACTTGGACACTAGGCTATCATTTTAAGCCACCATATACCTTTTTATATATTGACTATATGTAAGAATTTCTTTTCAAATTTTATGTCCTGCTGTTCGGAGGCACCGAAGCAGTGAAAGGTCCTCACAACAGCATGTATTTTATTCACGCTTCAGGATTTGTCTCATGGATTCAGCTAACAAACACCAGATGCAATGCTATTCATGTTGACACATTCCATACTTCATGTGGAACCAGCAAGGTTCACACAGACATAAATGGTCCTCTGCCACCAGGAACACTAACAACGTTAGAAATGATGAACATCTCACTGCTTTAAATAAACAGACAATCACTTCCGAAAATAGCCTGCATTAATTGCTCACAGTTTAGAAGGATCAAAATAGATGCTGTACCCATTTACTTCTTACCATTGGCCTGGAGTCATCATTACAAATGTCAGTTAGAACAAAGAGATGTTTTTATATGGAATTTGTTAGCACATTGTACTAAGAAGCAACTCTTCTAGGATCTCGAGAGTTCAACAAATTCGTAAGTGGATAATCCTGAAGAATGGTAACTGAATTTAACTTAGATGTTTATCTTACTGTTCAGAGTGTTTCCTTGTAATTGCCTGTGAATATTGTAGAGGTGTGAGCATGCTACTCTTACAGAGAAGTCTACAGGAGACTATTGCCATAAGCCCAGTTTAAGGCAATGCTTTCAAATAACGTGTGCTCCTAAAATGCTAACTGGGTCTTCATACCTATCTATTAATCTTTGTTGGAATTACTAGAAATTCAACCATTGGCTATTAAGAAGAAGTTAATTTCCTTATGTGGTAGTCTGAATGTCTAGACATACCCATGTCACAAAATCATATAGATTAATTTTCTTGTCTCAAGGCAATGTTATTTGAAAAGACTGAGGCTGGTAATTATTTTCCATAAACCAAATGCTGACCTCATTTAATTGCCCTTATTTTGAGTGGTAGCATAGAGCTCACTTCCATTGTCAGGTCATTACATCTAGGTCATAGGGATCTGTAAGAACCAAGGAAAGTAAATTACTTAACTTATATTAAGTAATTACTAAAATTTTTTCCAACTGAGATGACAGGGCCTCACCCAAAACCCATAGACTGTCTCAGAAAGTCCCCAGGGCCAGACACAGGAAACCTCATTTCAAGTTTTCAGTCCGAGAAATCTCCAAAACAATATAGACTATTTCCATTGTGCTCGGCACCTTCCAGAACAAAAGGTAAGACCCTATTACTGACAACACCACACACTCTGGGCATAGAATGTGAAGAAATTGATTTGAATCTGACCTGGAAGCCTCCTTACTGAGGACCAGTTCTCATACAGGAGCCATGCAGACTATTAACAGAGAGGAGAGTCAACAGTCTTCCCAGCTGTAATGCCTATAAAACACGATGACCATCATGGCAAGACATTCTTAACAGTGCAAGAGCAGTACTTCTACCCTGGGCATAACCAACTGCATAACTGGACTGAAGCCCTGGTCAGTATGGAGAACTCATGCCTGGCCATTTAAATTTAGCCAACTATCAGTTGGTGAGACTACTGACTCTACAGGAGAATCCACTACTGACATTTCCCTAAACCATTAAAATCTCTAACTGCATTCTAAACACTTATCCCTGCATCCACAGATGAATGAAGACATCATTCCTCATCCAAGAAACAGCATTTGGAATTCATTAGAAAAAGCGACAACACTTCAAAATACAGAGATCAACAAAACATGGTTGCTTCCCCTAATTATTACATGTACAACACATCCTCTACACTTAACGCTTGGGAAACATGATAAAGGAGAGAATAAAAAGAGTGGACGAGCCAAGAGATCAGAACATCTGCTATGAGATGCTTTCCAAAAAAAGAGGATACCAAGTTGGGGCTAGAAGAGGAGTCTATCTGGAATGAGAGGATTGAAAGACTCTGGGAAAGGAGTTAAAGGTGAATATGATCCAAGACATGTTCCATTAAATTTTCCAACAATCAACAAAAACAGTAGGTGATTTTTAAACAAAGAATTTTATTACAAAGTATTTTTAATTTTATTACATCTAGTTTTTATTGTTGTGTGTATATGGATGTGTATGCCACAATAAGAGAGAGTTGGATCTCTACAGGTTATCAAACTCATGAGCAAGCACCTTGACTTGCTAAATCATTACATGACAATGTTGAAAAATCGTTCACAAACATATATACTTTATAGCACAAATAACGCCTACTTAGGTTTTGTTACAACTATCTCAATTCTAACATAGAACTGTTCATGATCACATATTGAGGCTTTTTTCTTTAGGTCATTTGACATAGTCAAAATTTAGAGACCATCCTTTTGTTCACCTCTATTAAATATTTTTATGATTAGATTATCTTTCCTTGAATTCTGAGTTCACTAAAACTTATATTAAAACAACTTGAAATAAGGTTTCCTGTGTTTGGCCCCAGGGATTTTCTGAGAAAGTCTATGGGTTTTGGCACTATGAGGCACTGTCATCTCAACTGGAATAATGTCCAAGAAAAGATGTATATGGAATCATATCTCCAGGTCATCTGCATATTTCATTACAATGATTGTCTGAATCATCATTATACATAATTGAATGTTAACTTGAGCCACTTTTCTTAAGGGATTTATGCCTGTTTATTTACAAAAACTTAAGGCTAAAGAAGGCAATTTTGTTGGTTTGCATTCATAAACAACACAGTAACTGTACTGGCTTGTTTTGTGTCAACTTGACATAGGTTGGAGCTATCACAGAGAAAGGAGCTTCAGATGAGAAAATGCCTCCATGAGATCCAGCTGTAAGGCATTTTCTCAATTAGTGATCAAGGGGGGAGGTCCCCTTGTGGGTAATGCCATTCCTGGACTGGTAGTCTTGGGTCCTATAAGAGAGCAGGCTGAGCAAGCCAGGGGAAGCAAGTCAGTAAAGAATATCCCTCCATGGCCTCTGCATCAGCTCCTGCTTCCTGACCTGCTTGAGTTCCAGTCCTGACTTCCTTTAGTGATAAATATCAACATGCAAGTTTAAGCTTCTTTTTGCAGCATTTGGAATTCACCAGAAAAGGCTACAAGACTTCAAAATACAGAGATCAACAAAGCATGGGTGTTTCCCCTAATTGTTACATTACAACACATCCTCTATACTTTCCTCCCCAACTTGCTTCTTGGTCATGATGTTTGTGCAGGAATAGCAATTCTGAGTAAGACAGTAAGCTTTATTAATGAAATAGAATCTGAGGGTTTAGTGGTGAGCTACTGCTTCATGTCCAATCTTCTAAGTTATCGATGTTCAGGTGTATATTGAAGGCTTTCTAAATGATGTGTTTTTCTATAACACACAACTCTATTCTATTATGGTTTAGTTTAGTCTTTCTTTTTTTTTCCTTTTTTGTTTTGTTTTTTAAGACAGGGTTTTTCTGTATAGCCCTGGCTGTCCTGGAACTCACTCTGTAGACCAGGCTGGTCTCAAACTCAGAAATCTGCCTGCCTCTGCCTCCCAAGTGCTGGAATTAAAGGCGTGAGCCACCACTTATTTGTCATAAATCTGGAGGTGGTCTTAGCATCAGTGGGTCTTATTACCCTCATTCATGTATCTCCATTATGCTGGATTTAAGGTCCCCAAACTGTTGGGTGTTGGTTTTCACTGATGCTCTCTAGGGGTTCCGGAATGTCTAACACGAACATAATTTACAGTGTTCATTGAAAACAGAGGCTTGTTTCTCGTTCAGGTATTAAGAGCTCTCAGGGGTCATGACAGCAGAGTGCTCCACCAAGCACAGCCCCGCTCTCTCTGTCTGTAAGTCCCTGTCAGGTCTCTTAGATGGCGGATCCAAGAAGCCAGTTGTACAAAAGGACAAGAAGTGTAAGTGCACTCACTGCCTTGGCACCCTGCCTCTGAGATGATGTCCCTTCTAATCCCAAGGCAGTAGCCACAAGTCTAAGCAGACTCAAGAATCTTCAGATTGGAAAGGCTTTGTGATGACATGATTTAGTCTACCACGTGATATGCTTTCAAGATGGGTTCCTGCTTTTACAATATCCGAATGAGTGAATCTAAACACAGCAAAAAAAATCTTTCTAGTCATTTAAGGAATCTTCTTACATCAACAGCAGACTTCACAGCAAAAATATTGTAGTAGAGAACCAGATCATGTATTCAGTACCCCAAAAGAAGATAAATACCTCCCAGTCATATTATACCTGGAAAAAAATGTGTCCTTTAGAAATGAAAGACAAAGCTTGCCCAGAACAGCAAAAGTCAAGGCAGCTTATTAGTAATGGTTGGTAATTATTGATAATGACTAAGATACTGGCTTTATTGGTAATCATTAAGACACTGGCTCTATTGGTAATCACTAAGACATGTCTATGATATAGTAAAAAAATGAGAACTAGCATATGAATGCACTCAAAGGAACCGACCTACCACACACTGATACACATGAATGAGAAGAGAGTCAGCCATGGGCCTCACAGGCTACTGCTAGCCATTTCTTCTAACACTTGATCAATGCGCCATATTCTTATTCTATGCATATATAATACCTTCAATCTAGACTATCTTAGGCCATAAATGCACTGAAATCTGAAACAATAATGTATATGCCTTCTATCTATGATGAGACAAAACAAAAAAGCAATAAGAAAAGGGACTTTTAAAATATAACAGATATATAGAAATTAATCAAAACTCCCTTGAATAATAAATGGGTCAGTAGATTATTCAGAAGGCAATATTAAAAAATACTTGAAAAAATGAAAATTGAAATCAATGAAAAAATGAAAACAACAAACAAAGATCTATAGGCTGTTATATTTAATTTACAGTTTAAACTACTAATAACATCAAACCAACAATATATTAAAATGTTTGACTACATCGCCCATGAGACCCTAAGGTTAATGCTAGGTATAAATATACTGATCAGTAAACATAATACATCTTATCAATGAAGGGGAGAGTTGAAACACTGATTGCCTCTTGTAGTTTCAAACAGAATTCAAGAAAATTCAACATTTCTTCAGGATTAAAATTCTGGAAAACTAAATATAGGAGAAATGTATAGCTGCTATATGAAGACTGCATATACTAAGTCCATAGTCTATATCAGATTATGGAAAATCTAAAATTTCTTCGAAGATCTAACACAAGATTTAAAACTAAGCCCACTTTACCACTTATGTTAAACGCAGTGGGTGGTCTTATGTAGAGCAGCAGATAAAAGGTCATACAACTATAAATTTGGGAGTAAAATTACATTTGTTTGAAGCTAGTATGATATTATAGAAAAAAGTAGAGACTATGAAATGTGAAACAGCAAAATTAATTCAGGGAACATGTCATATACATAACATCTCACAAAAACTAACTTCTTATTTTATAGGCCAATAACACACTGCATAGGATGAAATCAATATACAGTTGAAGTGGAAACATCTGGTTCCTTAGAAAGTTAGTTACATCAAATGATGTTTTGCTGGGGCACACAGGTAAAAGGATGTCTTGCTAAAGAAAACATGTGAAAGGCTGTTTTCCTGAGGCAGCCACAGATGAAAGGATGTTTTTGTATAGCATACACGTGAGATGATGCTTGATGAAGAAGCATTAATATGACCCCACAGACAGTGGAGGATGAAAACTGAGCCTTGGTTTGGTTTGCTCTGCTTGCTCTTCTGTGCTAACAACACTCATTAGTTGTGGTAATGCTACCATTGAGAAAAATGTGCCCAAAAACTGCTGGTGAGGCTTGACCAGTTGGCAGGTTTCTTAAGGATTGAACTCTAACTGCAGGTTGGTTCATGCCTGGTGTCTGCCTGCTGAAAGGACTGTACTGTAGCTGCCAGTTGATGTCTGGTGTCTGCCTGTCTAGAGGGCTGGTCTGCAGCTGCTGAATCGTATTTACTGTTTGGTATGGGACTGAACTGATGAGAAAAAAGATCAAGGTCATCCCCAAAGAACTATTGCTGAACTACTTCCCCCATGCCCTAATGATTTTTCCCTTCTACAACCTCTGCTGGGTGGTGGGCTAGAGGAGAGATTGAACCCTTATTAAAAGTAGTTTGAAAAAAATATGCCTATACACAATGGCACAAATACAGTAAAAATAATTGGCAATATAATTATACATCAAATTGAGTGATGCCTGCAGTAGAAATGTCAAAGACAGGGCAAAGAAACTGGAGAAGATATGAGAATGAGAGAGGGAGAGGGAGAGAGAGAGAGAGAGAGAGAGAGAGAGAGAGAGAGAGAGAGAGAGAGANAGAGAGAGAGAGAGAGAGAGAGAGAGAGAGAGAGAGGAAGATCCTCCACTATCCATGGTTTAGAAGAATTAATATTGTTAAAGTTTCCACACTACCTAAACAATTTCATATCTGTTCAATTGCTAAAAAGATACTAATAACATTCTTCAGAGAAGTAAGAATGCCACTCCCAATTGTCATTTCTAATATTTGTATGGAATCCCAAGACATCCCTGAATATTCAGAATGCTACTGACCACAAAGAACAAATCTAGACCATGGCAGAATATTACTTTAAAACATATCATAAAGGCTACAATAATGAACAGCAGTATCGTGCTGACATAAAGACACACGAATCAACAAAACCAAATAAAGTCCAAAATAAATCAAGATGTTTGTAAACAGCCTGGTTTGACAAAGGCAGTAAATGCTGACAGTGGGGGAAATATCTCCTCAACGAATGATGCTGAGAAAATGGCCTGAGAAGTGTGACCATTCTACCAGAAAGCAGTGGTAGGCACAGGAGATGATGGATGTGCTGGTCGCCAAAATCTCATGGTCACATATTGTATATATGCACTAAACTATATATGCCACTACACCCCATAAATATGAACGATGAACACAGGGACAACTTTATGTGTTGACCCTTTTGTCTGATCTCCAGAATTCCTGACTATAGATATTCAGGCATTCTAATATCTGGTATCAAGCATTTGAGATAAGCATATGCGCACCATGATTCAATATCTTATTATGAGAGATCTATTAACTTAATTTTCTATATGAAATATTCCTTGATAGGTACAAAATTAAGTTTAACAGAGATTTTTCAATAATTTAAACCATAATCATATTCTTTAGTGAAATCAAATGCGTGATGTTGATTCTAACAATGTTTAATTTACAAATCTCTATAAACTATAAGAGGAAGATTGACAATACACAAACTAAATTATAAACATATTTCTAGATTGTAAATTAAAAAGGAAAGAATGATTTTTTAAAATTCTGTTTACTGGGTGTGCTTGGTACATCCTTGTTGCATATGCACATCAAACTGCTAGACTGGTCACAAGCTTTTGGCCTAGGTTCTAGGGACCTGAACTCTATTCTTCATACTTCCAACAGGACATATTCTTACACACTATGCGATCTCTCCAGTCCCAGGAAAGTAAAAGCCTTAAGGGATTATCAGTTAATTTAATCAGACTAGAGTGAAATAGCAACGATGGTATTCACTATGAACAAATAAATTCAGGGGTTGTATAGGTGTGCTCGCGTGCAGACACAGACACAGCACTCAGGCAGGCACGCACAGAAGCCAGCTGAGCCCTACTGCTACTGTAGCCTGCAAGCATACTAACTACTCTGTTACTGTCATTTTATTTCCTCGAGTCAGTGTCTCTCTGTCAATCTATACCAAGTGTCAGGGATACTCTTGTTGAGGTTACAGGCATGCAGCATCACTCCTGATTGTTCAAGTGGGTGTTGTGGCTTTGAACGCAGGCCCCGCAACTTACACAGCAAGCGCTCTCACCCTCCGAGACATTTCCCATCCGTGTTTCATATTATCAACTGGTTTCCTATACGTTCCCATTGACACTGGATGTTTTCAGCATCATTCCCACAGCATGTTCTTCATTTTTCTTACTTATTTCTAAATGCAATTTTAATTCTAGAGGACATGACACAGATTTCTCCACGGGTGTATTATCTGGCCTAGCTTTTCTGTACTTCCCTCGAAATTCCTGTTTTCTTTCTTTCCTGGAAGCTTAAAAACATGGAAGAACGCTGTTGCTCTCTGCTGATAATTGTTGTCTTTCATTTCTAGGAGATCACATCATTTGTTTGAAGGAACGGAAGGGACATTATTTTCATGTAGGCATAAATTATGGAGAATGTATCAGGTCTCTTACTGAGGATGTAGGCAAGTTCAGTCGGGGAGGATGGCGGCCTTCCTGGTGCCCTCCAATTAGAAAAACGGGCTTTTGTTGTTACTGCAGTTTTTCCACTTGAGGAAGACAAAGAAACAGAAAATAGACACAAACAGGGATGTCTGTTTCCAACTTCGAGGTAATTGAGGGGTTGGCTCATTCTGCTGAGAGAGCACCAAAGGAAAAAAAATCCATTACTGGACTGGAGCAAAGAACCTAGGGAGAGGCCAGATTGCCAGAAGGATGGATCTCAGGCACAGAAAGCAAGCCTGAGACAGGCCCCCCACAGCTTGGGACAGAAGGGCTCCTTCCCTGCCCTGCAGGAGCCAGAAGTGAGACTGAGGACAGGAACAGTCTGGCCTTTGAGGGGATTTCAGCTTCCAGATGCCTTGCAGTACTGCCAGGCTGAATTATGTTAATTGAACCTCATCCTACAGCAGGGTTATTCCAAAAGAGGTCTGCCAGCGTCCAGCTAAGTATGCCTGCAGAGGATGAGAGAGCACAGGAGCTGCCAAAAAAAGTGGAGGGGGTCCACACACCTGAGCCAACATGCATTAATTAATTAATTAATTAATTATTGGAAAAATGGTCTCAAAACAAGTTAAAACGTTTCTGTACTTGGAGAAGAGACAGTTTGCTCAGTCCTCATTGCAGTGCTCAGAGAGGGGTATGCCATGTAGCCAAATTTACTAGTTAGGATCCTCTCCAATGACCCCTTGCCTTCTGCCAAGAACACCAATGAGGAGAGCAGCTAAGTGCTTTTTCTGCAAGGTGACTGGGCTATTATACACACCCTTGCTGAGCGGCAATGGACATGGGGCGCTTCACACTGCCATCAAGGGAAGGACCAGGCTGTGGGAAGTGTATGTAAGAAAGGTCCACTGTGAAATAATGTACAGACAAGGTTTCTGTGTGATTGCCAACAGATGATGGTAGACTAAGAATGGCTGATGGGAGGTGTGGTAGGGGGAGATGCACACATAAGAATATGGTTGTGAGTTATGCACACATAGCATATGATTGTGAATGATGCACACATAGGAATATGAGTCACAGCAATGGGCCAGAGCAGACTGGGTATGGGAGAAAGAAGAAATAAAATAGAAAATCAGGATTAAAAAAATCTGTTTCTTTGCAGGTTTTGGAAAGTATATTCTTCAATTAAATTCCTATATTTATGAGGGAAGATATGTAGCTTAGTTGCAGAATTCATGCACATACACATAGATGATAGATAGATAGATAGATAGATAGATAGATAGATAGATAGATAGATAGATAGATGATAGATAACATTTATATAAGATCACATTGTATATTTATGGTAAATAAAGAACTTCATGCTCATAATACTGCTTTTTGAATAAATAACCTTTTCCTGTGCTTTGTTAATGCTAGTTCGTGAGCAGACATCTCTCTATCCATTAATAGTTCAGATGCCTTATCTAGAGGCAACTAATTCCAACTCATATTGCATGTGTTGATCTCCACAGCTCCTATATTAGTTATGTCATCCACATGGAGTCAACTAAACCAACAAAGCAGAATTGGATGGGGATAGGTCCTAGGACAAAAGCATCTGCAAAGTTGTTGTTGTTGTTGTTGTTGTTGTTTTGTGGGGGGTTTTTTGTATCCACAATGCAAGTATGAGTGAAAGGAATTCTAACGATGAAATGGGTAACAGACATGTACACACACTCAAACACACACACACACACGCCACACACACACACACACACACGCCACACATGAAAACCATGTATTTTTATATTTCAAAATATTTTTTTTCATATTTACCCAGTATATGTTTGCACACCAAGTGTGTGCAGTGCTCACAGAGGCTGAAGGAGGAATTCAGATTCCCTGTGACTGGAGTCACACATGGCTGTCCTTTTGGAATTGAAACATAAACCCAGCTCCTTTGTAGCAGCAAATGCTCTTAATTGATGAGCAACTTATCCAACTATAAGAAAATATATTTTATCAATTTTGGAGTAACTCCTTCATTTCTTCAGATTTTCGTTTTATCAATACATTTTATTTGGTATAGGAGAAGGCAGAATCAGTTCTTTACAACACTTCAATAAATACAAAGAAAACGAGTTTTCACAAATGTATGAGACCATCTTGTTCTGGCTTCTTGTTCAATATGCAGAACACTGACTATTGTCTCTGTGTGTGTGTGTGTGTGTGTGTGTGTGTGTAAGAGAGAGAGAGAGAGAGAAAGAGACAGAGAGACAGAGAGTGAGAGTTTGATATCAAGAATGTAAGACCACTGTGTATGTGTGTGTGTACATGTGTGTGTATGCATGTGTGTGTATGTGTGTTTGATGCAAGAATGTCAGGCCACTGTGTATTGTGTGTTCATGTGTGTGTGTTCATGTGTGTGTGTGTGTGTATGTGTGTGTGTGTGTGTCTGATACAAGAATGTAAGACCACTGTTGCACCTCGCAGGGAGAGCAATCAGAACTTTCCCTCTGAATAAGAAGACTGAAATTGTGTCCCTGTGCAAGAGACAATGCGGGAAAACACAGAAATTGTTTGGCCTTCAGAGATTGCTCAAACAGAATTAGGACCATGTGAGCTCGTTTAACATGGGACAGTAGCCATAAATTTAAATGGCTGAGCATTAAGAAGAGAGAGAGGCCTGGTTGGTGAGATCCTAGGTCCTTTGTACTTGTTTACAGGAACAACTTGAATTCACATGCATTTTGCCAATCCTCACATCAACACTCAGTTCAGACACTTGGCTAAGGGTGGTGGAGCAGGGAGGACACTGCTGGGCTGGTAGAGGGGCTGTGCATCAGAATGGATGAAAAACTTCAAAGGAAGATAGAGAATAAATTTCCTGGGAGTATTTTTTCCCATGGGTCCAATATTGCTACAATTAATACAAAAGGAAAACTGTAGTTTAGCTCCCCAAACTGTATTTTTAATCACTAAGGCATTTGTGGGAGCACAGTATCCATGGACCATGATGCACATGTGGGCTTTAGGGGACAACCTCATGTGTCTTCTCTTATCATCCACATTGTCTGAGACAAGGGCTTCATTCATGCCTGCATATGCCAGACTAGCTGAACTGAGGGCTTCCAGGAGCTCCAGCTCTGTCCCCCTGACCTGTCATAGGAGCAGCGCTGGGGTAATAGATTGTCTATCATACCTAACTTTACATGAGTCCCAAGGATTGCAACTGTGGTTTGCAGGTTTATGGGCTTCTTACTCACTGGGGCACACTCCTGGGCCTTCTTAAAGCATATTAACTGTTCTCTAATTTAATACATTAAGACTATATGGATTGAATTATCCCCATAATATGTGATCACAAACAAACATATCTAATATAAAATTAAATGTTTATAACATAATGCTTGACTCTTTGCTTGTGTCATTTTACCTCAATCAGGGAAAATTCACAACGAAGAAAGCAAGTTTATAAATATTCCAGGGCTTACATCTTATTCTCTTACTATAACAGAATTGATAAATTATATTTACACCCTTTACTTTGCAAAAGTTATTACTTATTGATTGCAGTTTTTCTTTTAATTTTTCGGTCTAGAAAATTAAGCTCTATACTTTTGAAGTTTAGTTACTCAGGGAGATGTTATTTTTAAAAAATGTGCTTAAAAGCACATAGCAAACATGGAAAAGGGATCAAACAAGACAAATTATGTTTGGAAGTGCCACCGTGACACTTATTCCTTTGAAGACTAACTTAAAAGTGAACTAAAAATTAAAGTTAAACGTCTGGCAAAACTATTAAACATAAGACTTCCCTACTTAAATGTTTGAGGTTATTATGCATTATTACTATTTACAGGCACTTAGAGACCACGTCTAAGATATATTCTTCTTTATAAACAATGCATGGTGGTGACTGGCCACTACCACCCATCCACTGACTCTTGGCCAGCATTCTTCTCCTTCAGCCTATGAATTTGAATGGAATCATGCAATGTATATTATTTTGTTACTGGCTTGTTTTATTTATCATGTTTTCCCCAAAGTCCACTCATGCTGTTTTATGTTGTAGAATAGTCTTCCTTTAAAACACTGACACCTTGCCAGACTGAAATGATAAAAGAGAGAGAAAGAACCACGTTGATTCTGGAGTAGCTGGGAACAGTAAACAAAGATTAATATACATACCAGGAAATATTCTGGGAGCAAATATTGTACCTGTCAGATGAATGTGAACCCCCTTGGCATTAGAGTTTTTGAACTTGGACTGTTACTACAGACCATATGTGCTATGCCCAAGGACTATGGCTTTGACAACTGTTGTTTTTCAAACTTTATACACGTTATGATGTAAGTTACTAAGATGGAAATCTGATTCCAGATTCAGCATGCCCTTTGCACAAGTGCCTATCAGCTCTGATCAACACTCAGCATATTTGCCACTGTCACTCAAGAGTCCACAATACATTTAAACTTGGAAGAGCTTCATGCTGTAATTTGAATTTGTTCATTTGCTCAATTGAGTCCATGCAATTGCTAGTGTTATGTCTATGAACTCTGGACTTATGTAGAGTTTTATGGCCTTTTTTACTGATTCTTCTATTCATACACATTTTACCCAAGGGTTTGAAACCACCAACTACTGAGGAACAAATCTCAAAAGTATAGATTGAAAAACTAGAGCAAGAAACAAAGGTTACACTGTCCTGTACAGTGTAGGTGTTCAAGAGCTGGTAATGTAATTTGTGATGGTATATATAAGAGCAGCAGAGAGTGGGTGCTCAGGCAAGAGCAGAGAAGAACTGGCTGAGGGGTGAAGGTAGACAGAGAGCTCAGCATTGAGAGCACTGTGTTTGCAGATTCCCAGTGCCCATATGTCTACCCACAGCCACCTGTAACACCACCACAGTGCCCATAAGTCTGCGCACAGTCCCTGTAACACCACCACAGTGCCCATAAGTCTGCACACAGTCCCTGTAACACCACCACAGTGCCCTTATGTCTGCACACAGCCAGCTGTACCACCACCAGTTCCAGGTGATTGCCCACTTCGTCCTGGCCTCCTCTGTGACTCTCTACACATAGTGCACATACATACATGGAGGCAAAACACCCAAACACAGGAAATAAAAGGTGAATATATCTCTTTTTAAAAAGTACTGGCTAGAAAAAGAACAGAGGGAAGTTAGTGACAGGTGTTTGTAGCCCCTTAGCCTTGGGCTGTTCACATGGGTGTTTCAGTTAGCATAATCATAATCCATTTATTATCTATATAGTTTTATTAATCAAATTTTGGTCAATAGTATACTATGAAAAGCATGACAAATAGTAAAAACCCATGTTAGGAAGGCCAATAAATTAAAGAATGGCCACATTCATGACCTTATCATGCATTAGCCTATAAAACATTACAGAACTATAAACTAGACCCAAATGATCTACAGTAAAGAATACTCTTTCTGAATTACTTCCTTGACAATAGTGGACAAGGCCCCTCCTCACTAATCCAAAAATTCTTTTAAATTCCCCAATTGCTTTGCCAAAAATCCTAGAAATCCCTCAGATAAACAAATGTAATTATGTTTCCAGCTTCATTATAAAACAAAATTCCTATCCAAATCAATAATTTCCCAGAAAATATTTACACTTGACTCTTTCTTTCGGGTGTGCATTATCAGAATTTATATTCTGTATTATCCTGTTTTCTAAGATTGAGTTTGATTCCTACTCCCACAATGCACACATGCCCAGTCTAGCTATAAAATACCATACCAGGCAAAGGGTACATCAAGTGCAAGTGATTGGAAGGATGGCTCTGAAATGGAACACAATTATTCACTAATAATCATAGAAATGAATTGCAGACACCCAACGCTGCTCTAGGCTGCACCAAGGCTTTTTCTCCATTAAAACGCTCACATCATAATATAAGCAAGGAATATAGGTTTTATTAGTTCACATTTTAATATGACATTTATATTCCATTTTCTATTTCACTAGCTGTCATGTATATTTCTATTGTTTCTATATTCCTCCTTTTGCCAATAGTGTTTTTCTTAATAAGATTTTTTTATAAAGTCAATTCTAAAGTGTTTTGATGTTCTTTATAATCAATTTTCCCCAACTCTGTAATGATTGCTTCATAACATTCTATGGCTGGTTTTTATTGCCTTTGTTTTCATTTATAAAACTATTATCAGAATTGGAAATACAAATGCAAGTGTACAGTCTTCCATATTACTGCAAAGATTTAAATTCAGAAGTTTCGTGCAGCAGTTTGCGGAAGCATTGTCGATAGAGCTAAAGGATGGTGATATTATTTTCATAAAGCAAACTTATAAATGGTTTACTGAGAGGCCGTTGTGATCATGTTTCTGGTTAATAATCAGGTTGTTAAAGTCTACAAACATCATTGCATTCCAGTACAGCTAGCCAATAAACTCCTGTGTCTAACGATATTCTTAAATCATTTTTTAAAAATAAGACAAAATAAATCAACAAACTACTCTAGTATCTGGTATTTTGTTAGATGAGTTTTCATTAAGAGACAATTGAATATAAAACAAATAATGTATGCATTAAAGTAAAACGTTTTAAACTCTTAAGTGACTTCTTCATTAATGGTCCATCATTCAACATATTAAAAAATACACATATACACACACTCATGTTGAAAATTGCAATATGAAATGTTTGAAAAACATTATTATGCAGAAAAGAATATATTATAGTCAGAACTATTCTTAGGAGCACCTAGTTTGCAGAACTAAACATTTGGCTCTTAATTCTGTTAGATTCAGTCCTTCCTTTACATAATGACATCTTGTTATGCCAATTTAGTATCCTGATTTAAAGTTCATGGTTAATGCCATTTCTCAATCCTAACTTAAATGGATAGAAAGAGAAGTGAGTCATAGATAGTTTAAGATAATGTGAAATGGGAACATGATGTAGTTATGGCCAGTTCTATACATTCAATACATGAGTGTTAAATGGATAGAAAGAGAAGTGAGTCATAGATAGTTTAAGATAATGTGAAATGGGAACATGATGTAGTTATGGCCAGTTCTATACATTCAGT
Organism: Mus pahari; assembly: GCF_900095145.1. Taxonomy (NCBI): domain Eukaryota; kingdom Metazoa; phylum Chordata; class Mammalia; order Rodentia; family Muridae; genus Mus; species Mus pahari. Next base: position 138,601,291 of record NC_034593.1, read on the forward strand.
ACATGAGTGTTCCACACTTGACTGCAGAAGACACCATTATGAAACCAGGGCTCCCTTTGGTAAGCCATTGTGAAAATGCTACACATTCTACCATATAAATGTGAATTAATCTGTGTTTTAACAAAGCTGCCTCAATCCAGTAAAACATAAAACCACTGATGTTGAGATTTAGAGAAATCAACCTTTGATAAAGTCCTTAACAAAGTTCAATCTTGGTTTAGTTGTAATGGTATTTGCATCTCTATAAAAACTTTGTTTACTAAAGCCAGATACAGAGCATGGCATTTTATTAAAGTCGATTATTTATAAACACACTTGTCACTAACATGGATGCTGAATAGAATACTGTGAAGTCACTCAGAATATCTCTCCATCACCATAAAGATATTCCTACAGACACGGAGCATGCAGCAACTGTGAAATCGCCTAGTACACAACTTCAGTACCCCCACTCAACTTGCGAAGCAGTGAACTAAATCATTTCCCAAATATTGCATATTTAATTGAGAACCATTGCTCTAAATAAATCATACAGTTGTTTCTTGTAGTCTTAAATATTACAGACCGGACAATTTCCAGAAAATAAACAAATGTATATGCAATATGAAGAATGTGGAGATATAGTTCAAAGTGCTGCACACAGCAAACTCCTTGTTGATAAGAAGGATTCTTCCAAGTTTTGTGGTAGTGCAAGGTGTTTCCTAGCAAGGCAGAGAAAGCTTACACAGAGCCCTCTTTCTCTGCTTAATAAATCCACTAGTGCAATTATAGGACTCTAACTTTATAATTTTGTCTAGTCTAAGTTTACTCTCAAGGAGTATATATATATATATAATGTAATATTTGAATATTTAATTTATAATAAAAACATCTACTCTGGCCAAAGTACTACTGTGATCAACTGTGAAAATTAAATAAAAAATGATGTAGAAGAAAATCCCAGAATCTTCCCATCTCCTCTTTGATTGTAGGTTATGAGCCTGGAGTTGAGAGAAGCGTCTATGTGAATATTCCATTTTCTCTGACTCACTCCACATACAAAGCATCTCTCATATTTAAAAATGTTTAGAAGACACCAGACCTGTGGATTTGTGTGTAATCATAAATCTGAATTTTAGAGTCACTCTTGACCAACAGCTGTGAAACTTTATTAAGAAGGGTAAACATGAAACTGCTGAACTTCCATGTGTTCCATGTGGTGTTGTAGGTGCTAGAGCATGTAGTAACTATTTTGTTTCTGTAAACAAATTACCTAACAGTACAACTCACTTTTGTGTTTGTATCCATGGCTTCAGAGGTGCTACCTGTAACTATGGCATGGAGAAACTGTGTAAACAGACACTTCAACACAAGATACAGGGATTAGAGGGGAAAACATGATAGATAGATAGATAGATAGATAGATAGATAGATAGATAGATAGATAGATAGATAGATAATAGATAGATAGATAGATAATAGATAGATAGATAGATAATAGATAGATAGATGGATAATAGATAGATAGATAATAGATAGATAGATAGATAGATAAATAATAGATAGATAGATAGATAGATAGATAGATAGATAGATAGATAGATAGATAATAGATAGATAGATAGATAGATAAATAATAGATAGATAGATAGATAGATANNTAGATAGATAGATAGATAATAGATAGATAGATAGATAGATAGATAGATAGATAGATAGCCAGAAAGCGATCCCAGAGACACACAGATATGCACCTATCTATCTACAAGGTAACTATACTCACTCAAATTGGCAATGAAGATTAACCACCCCTGTGTGTAGTGCTCACAGCTATTTTAAGAAAATGTTATTAGAATTTCCATTGTACAGATGGAGAAATTGAGGCACCACCTAATGTTACACAGACATTAAAATCTCAGAAACCTGTGTATCTGGTATTCTAATGTCAGAAGCCGACCCTTTCTAATAGAAATGAGAATATAGAGGAAGGGTAATGTTATTTGATTAGGTATCTGCAGCTTTGGTGTTTTATTACCCTTCTTATAAAAATATTAACGGGGTATCTCTCTTCTCCACCAGCTTCCTTCTCCTGCTGACACATATGAATTTGTCCTGAAATAATTTCCAGAGCTTTCAAAACATAGGTTATTGGGAAAGTGAGCTCTTTATTTAAGTGACTTTCATTTTAGACATATTGGAAAATTCCAGCACATGTATTTGCACATTGTATTGTAGTTCTCTACTCTAATGCCTTTAATTTTCGGTGAGCACTTACATTCCATTGATGAAAACTAGTACATGCAGAGTAAGTACTAAAGTACTATGGTTCAGAAAATAGGGTAGGTTACATGCTCTGTAAGGACAAACAACAAATTAGTCTTTGCACTTTGCCTCTGTGTGTAAGTTAAAGGTCAGGCATATTGCTATTATTGCTAAGTAAATAAATCACAAATGTTTTGTGTGTATTATATATTTAACAAAATGCTTTTGTTTTAATTCCCTCATTCTGACACGATTGCTCTGAAATATCTATCCATATATCCTCTAGTGCCCCAAGTTCTGTGGCAATAATTTCAATCACTGTTGGTTTCCAGTGCAGTTACCTGTTTGTGATTCTCAGACACACTATATCTAATGAGGCCCTGTAGCAGCTATAATTGAACAAGACTACAGATTTCTATGGAATCATCCCTTTCTAATTCCAAAGTCTTTTTCATTAGACTGAGTTACTATTTCCTACATATTAATAATGGAAATCAAATTATTTAGTAATAATCTAGCATTTAAAAAAATAGCTTCTCCACTACTACAGAGTCCCATATCAAAGATGAATGTTTCTTCTTTGATAATTTCCTAAATTTTCCAAGTTAGGAAAGAAGGAAAAAAAAAAAAAAGAAGGAAAGGGGCGGACTACCTTTGTGAGAAGAACAATAAACTTAAGTGTCTCGGTCTCTTGATACCACTGCAACAAGAATTCTGTAAGCCAGGAAATGTATACAAAACAGAAATGTACATAGATAATTATCCTGGACACTGAGAAGTCTAGGGCTGGCTCTGTATTTGGAAAGGAAGCATATGGCTAACAAAAATAGAGTACTTACTTGTTATCAGGCCTGTCCCCAACACATTAGTCCTTTCACGAGGAAAAAGCATGCATGAGCCTACTGCATCTCACAGGTCTCACTCAGCACTGTCACACTGGGCTTTGAATTAGTGACATATCTAAGCAGAAGCTTTGGAGGCATATTCAAACCCTAGCACTAAAGTTTCCGAAATCATCCCCTTCAGAGGTATCATGTGACAACCCAAACTGGAAGCACTCGAGAGCTCATGCAGTATTCATTGACTCATTAAATCAGCGCGTGTTTGTAAAGGTTTACCTTCGTTACGCTGATATATCCGTGTGGGATGAGGTGCTGTGCAGCTGCTACTCATACCGTGTCCCTGCCATGCATTTGTTTAGAAACAGGGAAGATTTGCAAGAGCAACCCAATTCTACTATAAAATATGCATGTAAAACAAAAGAGAAAGACTAGGCTAATTCATTATTAAATTTTCCTTGAAATATTATTAAGAAAGCTTAGAAGCAAAATATTTTTTCAAAGTATATTTTCTTTTTCTATTTGTGTGTGTGTACGTGTGTGTGTGTATGTGTGTATGTGTGTGTGCGCTCGCTCACGCACATGCATATGTGTCCTTAGACGCCAGAAGATATGCTCAGGTTCTCTGTAACTGGACATACAGTCAGTTGTGAGCTGCCCTATATGAGATCTAGAAACAAAGATCTTCAGCAAATCAGCAATGAGTCCAACTTTTGATCTGTCCCTCCAGTGCCAAAATGCAGTACTTACATAATAGTCGCAGTAAACTTCAGCATATGTTAAATTGGCTTCATTATTCATGAGATCGCAAAAGTATTTTCTCCAGTTTCAGATTGTGATCATTTATGGTTTGAAAGAATTCCTTTCTACAAGTAAAAGAGACACTTAAAATCAACCATAGTGTGGATATTTCTATATATCTTAGAAGGGGGATGGGAGGACAAAACACTCATGGAAGGAGTTACAGACAGAGTGTAGAGGAGAGACTGAAGCAATGACCATCCAGAGACTGACTCACCTGGGGATCCATCCCATTTAAGATCGCCAAACTCGACATTGTTGTGGATGCTAACAAGTGCTTGCTGACAGGAGCCTGAAATAGCTCTATACTGAAAGGCTCTGCCAGTGCCTCATAAATACAGAAGTAGATGCTCACAGCCATCTATTTGACTGAGCATAGGATCCCCAAGGAAGGAGCTAGAGAAAGGACCCAAGGAGCTGAAGGGGTTTGCAGCCCGTAGGAGGAACAACAATATAAACTAACCAGTACCCCCAGAGCTTCCAGGGACTAAACCACCAACCAAAGAGCACACATGGTGCGACTCATGGTTCCAGCTGCATATGCAGCAGAGAATGGCCTAGTCCCGGGTCATCAATGGGAGGAGAAGCCCTTTGCCCAATGAAGGCTGTATGCCCCAGTGTGGGGGAATGCCAGGGCCAGAAAGTAGGAGTTGGTGGGTTGGTGAGCAGGGGGTGGGGGATGGGGAGGGTGTTTTTCGGAGGGGAAATCGGGAAAGAGGATAACATTTGAAATGTAAATAATGAAAATATCCAATAAAAAATAAAAAAATAAAAATAAATCAACCTTAAGCATCAACTGGAAACTTCAGAAAGCAACAAACTCTAAATTAATTTCTCAAAACAGTTAATGGAAGAAACATAACTTGTTATCTTAACATGGAAGTGAAAAGAAATCTATACTGAGACAATAAGTAAAACCCCAAACTTGACTGACTAGAGCTTAGAATTGTATATAGAACAAGAAAATATTTTTTGCTTTTATTTAAAACAGATTTTTTTCTATATAATATATTCTGTTTATGGTTTTCCACGACTCGTCTTAACATATCTACCCTCCGCCCTTCTCAGCAAATTTCTCAACTTTTTGTCCCCTCTCTTCTAAGAAAATGAATAGACATCTAGAAATAGTAAAAATAAAATAAGATAAAACAAAAGCAAACAAACTCTAGTATGACAAAACAAAGAAAAAAGGTTTTTGCAATAAGAAACTTTTTAATATCCTATTTAATTTATTATATATATAATATATAATTTATATTTATTTATTTTATTTATATATAATTTATTATATATATATATATATATATATATATGAGCACATCACATTATTCTTCCCTATATTATAGATCTTGTGTTTCTTTTTATTAGATATTTTCTTTATTTACATTTCAAATTTTGTCCCCTTTCCTCATTTTAAAATAATATTTATGACCTTTGGGTATTTCCAAACATATTTTGAAACTACAAGAAGATAGAAATGTCATTTTTTGGTTTTTGGGGCTGTGGCTAGTTACAGCTTTTACCTTTTTTATAAGAATGGGATGTATAACATTAGACATTTATTCAGGGCTGTATCCCAGCGGGAGACTTGGAGATGACATTAGTCATGGGCTTCTGCTGACAGGAAGCCTCCCCTGAATCATTATTCATATAAGCCGCTCCCCCTCATTAGAGTTCTACTAAAGCATGTGTATCTGTTCTTTCCAAATTGTTTCACCACTTTGTTTCAAAAGCATATCCTAAAATCAAACAAAATCATAATTATCAATACAGTGAAGAGGTGATACTGTATCCACAAGAGGTTTCTGTCCTCCTCTCCTGCATCCCTAGGACAGCCTCCTCTCCTGCATCCCNCCTCTCCTGCATCCCTAGGACAGCCTCCTCTCCTGCATCCCTAGGACAGCCTCCTCTCCTGCATCCCTAGGACAGCCTCCTCTCCTGCATCTCCAGGACTGCCTCCTCTCCTGCATCCCCAGGACAGCCTCCTCTCCTGCATCCCTAGGACAGCCTCCTCTCCTGTATCCCCAGGACAGCCTCCTCTCCTGCATCCCTAGGACTGCATGTAGGCTGTCCCTTAGTTTTCAGTATATTTTCTAATAAGCATCCATGTCAACCAAATCCTGCTCATTTAATACATAAATTTTTAGATATTTGTATATTGAACTAAGTCATTATGTGCTAAATAAAACAATATCCACAAATATTTCACCATCGCCTTCAAACTGTCTGCCAAATTTATATTTACCAAAACGATAAAAAAAAATACATGTGAAAAACAACCTTTCCCAAAATTACAGCTAAGTAGTATAGGGAGAACTTTCTAAGAATTTCAGGGTATATTCTTTCCAAGAAATCAGAAAAATTCTTTCCATGTATTTTTATTTTCAAAGAGAAAATCAAAGAACTTTTTGAAAATATGGAAAAGAACAATGAAATGTTTATAATTATCAAGATCTACACATGCAAGTTGACACTGGGACAAATACTAAACACTGCTGTATCTCATGAGAGCTATTTTTGTTGATAATACTAACAAAATATATTTCACAGTGCTGCACAGAGCTGTGTCAATTAGCATGTATAGGGTACTATGTATAATTGCTGTATTAATATCGATCACATAAGCACTGACGTTATATACATATAGACTCTCCATCACAGATATAGAATTATGGGACTTCTATAGCAGTTTTAAAAATTGTTATGTATAGCAGATATGGACATGAATATAATTGTCTCTTAAGTTCTGTGGAAAATATATTTCAAGACCCTCAGGATATCAAGACCAAAAATGTTCCTCTCCTTTACACCAAATGATAAATTATTTACTTGTTTCTTGAACACATCTTTTCTTGAATGCATCTTCTATGCTTTCGTATGGTAGTTTGAAGTATATGTAGTTTATTTATGAAGAGCAATTTAATTTATTTTCAACACAAATAATTCTATTGTATTGTTTAGAATGTCTGCATATATATTTTCCAAATATTTTTGTCTGTTATTCAATGTATATGTAATGTAAAATCTATGCATACAGAAGTCAGACATATGCACTTGCTGAACACACATATACACACACATACACACAATCACACACAGGAGATGGGCTATATCTCATTTAAAACATTGATTGCCAAGATTACATGGCAGAAAGCATTCATGCATTTTCCCCTAGGAGAATAAATATGTCCCACTAATTTCTCTTTTTTTCACTCTAGACTGGACAATATGGGGACATATCTCAACTTTATGAAATAGAGGTCACCATGGGGAGATCCCTCTGGCAATGTATCCATAAGAAGGTCTTGTCTAGCTGAGGGTGAAGTTCCAATGTCCAGAGCTGATTTCCCTGGAGAAGGCATTCTGGATATGAAGTTTCTCTGAAACTCACATCAATAGCTGAGGGCAGGAGGTCATCATTAAGCATCCTGTGTCCATTCTTCAAGTGAACTCCATATAATGACAGCTATATTTAACCTGGATGTTCTTTCTGCAGCCATCGGGGCTTCTTATTACTTGAAAATGGGATCCAGGGACCTCTTGGATGTGATTTAATAACTGAAGGGATTTCATATTTCTCTGTTGTTGCCTTATGAATGCACGTTTAGAAAAAAGGTTGCTTGTGTGAGTCTAGGAGACATTCCTGATAGCAAGACACATTTAAGCACATGCGTATTGTGGTTGACAATGAGAAGAAAATGTACACTGCACTCAATTCTAATCTTGACGAAAATTAAACGGGAAAAGAAAGATTTTTTTTCCCATTTAACTTTTTGACGGAAATTTTAAGTCCCCACTTTTCCTCTCCTAAATCCAAACTTGTATTTTGGAAATATACATATTTTGCAAATATAAAATATTTTCAATCTAGTAAAAAACAAACCTCTTATAGTCTAATTATACATTTACTTGTACTAGAATGAAAGGGGATGTCTTCTATCAAGAACATTTAAAGAATGATTAGTACATTATGTGCTCACTGGTATTGAAAGATGGAAACCAATAGGCATTAGTGTAATTTCTAAGCTTACAGAAAGAGAGACTGAAGATCTAAAAGTAATGCTCATTCTAATTTGAGTAGAAAGGAATTTTTCCAGTGGGGTGGACTTCTGAATGTCACTGTTGGCACTGCAGATTCCCTGTTCCACCCTTCACAACTATGTTGACTGACTGATAGTTCTGTTTGGTATTTTTGTTTTGTTTTGTTTTGTTGTTTTTTGTTTGTTTTTAACAAGCCAGGTTTTCTGACAGTGATCCATTAAGATAAGGTGTGTTCTTTCAGCTTCCTGAGATGCAGTCCATAGCAGCTGTCCTTTTCAGTTTGTTCTCTGTATTCTGTATTGTCTTTTAGATTAGGGGAGAGTATAACTTAAGCAAAGAGCCTGACTTAGCCACACAGGAACTTTCTATAGTCAGATTTGTGTCTATCAAATGCCAGTAAGAGTTGTCATGGTTCCCATGATGCTTCTTGGAAATCTGGATTGGAATGCTGTGAACATCTTTATCCACAAAAATGAGCTAATTTCTAAGATTTGGGAGATTTGAGGAAGTGCTCATAAGGCTGTAGGAAGCCACTTTCTGTACCAAAACAGCCAATTCTTGTTCACTGTAGAGAACACCTCCAAAACTAAAGCAAATCTGACTCTCATAGGTCTCTAACATCTATACATCTTATTCCCTTCACTCCACCCTGAGATACTGAATACCACAATAAGTATAGTTTCTTGCTCCCCTGTTATTAAGTTTTTGAGAATTTAAAAAATTCATAAAGGACGTGATTAGTTTTCAAAACCATGGAGTTTTCATATTTAGTAGAAAACATAATATAAACTATTAACTTCAAACCATCCTGGGCAACATCTATGAAACCTGGCACTCTGAACAAAACTAACTAGAGAGAGTATCACATGGCATTAAAATTAATACTGTATTTAATTGATCAGTAAAAATTAATCCTAATTTTGAGTATATGAGAACACCATCTTCATTTCTATAATCCCCCTATCCTGGTGCCTTTTGTTACGTATGAACAATGCAGGTGCTTAAAACACAATCGGAAAGAAACTGGTGAAATATGATCTGAGTACTTTGATAGTAGCCACAGGCAGAAATAACTACAGGAGAGAACACTATTGGAAATTGAGAAGCCAGGTAACTAGACTACATAATAAATATTCCTTTTAAATATTTTTACTGTAGACACACAGAAATCTAAGTGAATCCTTTATAGAGGGCTTGTTGGTGCTCACCTTCCTATGTGAAACCCCCCTGGGGGGCACATTCTCTCCTGTAGATCAGACCTCCATCCAATCAGAAAGCAGTTAGCCCATAACGAGCTTGCACGAGACACATCTTGCCTGACAGGTAGGCCGTGCAGCTTGTAAGAGCTAGTTCTACATAAGAGAAGGTGGCTGACTCTCTCAGCAGGCTACATGGAACCTTGTACACTTTGGACACTACCCAGCAGGGAGGGGGTTTCTTAGTCTGCCAAAGTGTGTGGTGTCTTCAGCAGGGGACTTGCCATGCAGTTATGGGATGTAACCTAGGACAATGACAATCGTTTGTGTTGTTTTGAAGACCTCTGGGGCCTTGCTGACAGTAACTCCTAAACTTTGTACTGCGGTTTTCATTTAATGACCCAGGTCTTCTGGGAATGACCTTCTCTAGCCATGAAGAGTAAATATATTGGAATTTTTGCTGTTTGGGAGTGGTATTTATTTCTAAGTGATACTTCTTAACCATCTTAACATAGCTCTTAAAAAGAATAAGAAGGAAGACTATAAAGGTTATTCTAAGGTGATAATATTAGTGATCTTCCACTGTGTTCCCTAAACAAACACTTAAATACTTTAATCAATAATTTCATGTCACTAGTTGTCAGCAAGTAATATTTTGTGTGTTCGTTTATTTTGAGGGGGAAGATGAAGGACTAAGAATTGATAGGCTTAAGCAATTCATCAGCTCTTGCACACAAATGTCCTTGAACTCTCCCTCAATCAATCAATCTGTCAATACTCTGCAATTCCCTGATAAGTGGTAGTTATTTACAATAACAGCACACACACACACACACACACAAAAAGACAGAGAGTTTTTATGTCCATAAATTAGGGAGCAAACAAAGCTGAAGGAAATGGCAAGATGTTCCACCCACTGTTAACGTCACTTCTACCAGATCGAACAAGAGATTCAAGAATGGAGCAACTTCAGTAAAACCTAGAAACGTAATTGTTAGTGAATAATCAGAACCAGCAAGTTTAAAGTGTGTAAAGTGATACTTAGAATTTAATTCAAAGGAATTTTGAAATTAAGTTCTCATGAATGCATAAGCTTTTCATTTTAAGCTTTTAAAAATAGTATATGAAACACTTGCTTTATCCTAACAGCTGACTGAAGCAGGAACAAGATCTGCATGCACGTAGCATGATGAGACTAAACCCATGAACAGGGAGATGCAGGCGTTGTCCTATCAGAATGCAACATCATTCTGGGTCTTAATAGTCTATTTACTTTTTACTATACTTACTGTATTTGGAACTGTGAGATTCATTCAAGACAAAACAAACAAAGTAACCTCATTTATAACCAGCGGAAATGAATTAAAACGTTGAAGCTAGTGTGGGCACATTGTACCTTAGGTGGAATGATGGCCTGGGACAGGAGGATCATCATTCTACACCCCACCCTATCTCCACTTCCCAGCACATTAGGAACAAGTTCTGCCCTTTTTCAAAGGAAGAGGTGGGGAGGTGGAACTTCCTATTTTATAAGAGAAAAGGAAACCAAACCTTTAAGGTGTCTGAGCTTGATTTTGATCCTTCCAATCCACAGTTGTCATTTGTTTGTTAGATAGGAAAGAGTGCACACTGACCCAGGGGGAACTGCTCCATCTGAATTATGACTGGTCTCCACCCCCAGCAGCCACTTAAAAGGGCCCTCTGCACTCGTAACTATTCAAGTTGACAGAGAAAATCTGAAGAGGAACATGATAAAAACTCTGCTGTGCGAAAGATAAGAAAGGACAAAAGGCATCCCAGAACTTCATTGTCTGTTGAGGGCTCTGACTCAGAGGCAGAGAGGCTGAGCTAGGATAAGGACGTAAATAGAAACAGCCTCAGCTGCCTCCCTTCTGACTTACATCCCAGCCTCTTACCCTTTGCCCCACTCCTTAAATCTTAAAAAGTTTCCATTTCAAATCTGGTGAAACTTAGAAATCCACAGGGAGAAATTAGAATTGAAAACTTCTCCCTAAGAGCTGTTTCTCCATACAGAGACTGACCATTGCCTACACAAGTCTAGATTGATTTTGATGTATTCTGATGTCTCCAACAATATTGACCTGCCAACATTTACAGCTAATGTTGCTGTTACATATTGGGCCACAGCAATAGGCAGAGGGCATTATATGATTTATTTATTAAATAAGATTTTCATTTTCTCCAGTTTGACCTCTGCTAGGTGAACTAACCTGTCTATTCATGCAACACATTGAAAAATCAATAGACTCTGAAGGAGCGGTGTGATAGGTGATGTATGCCGTGGGCGTGGCATTCATGCTATTGGCTGCACTGAGCTGCACTGCCCATGAAGCCCAGCTGACACTGTGGATCAAAAGAGAAAATTGACGGAGGGACGAGGACTTTTTAAAAATGTAGCTTCTTGTATATTTTTTCTTTTACCATTAAAACATTTTTTGCCCGTTTGCCTGATGTCTTCAAAACAGAAGTATGACAGTCCTGCCCCTGTGAAAACAAGGCGAAAATTATTCTCTACATTCTTGCTTCTTGGAGGTTTACTGCTATTTACATGAATGTGATTGTTTCAGTTTCCCAGACATACATTCCATCTTCACATGTTACCATAATGTACATCACAAAAGGAGCAACTACTGCAGAGAGGTTTGTAAGAAATGTAACTGGCTAATGCTGAAAGTAGATATTCGGTGAAATTTTTCTAAATTAAACAGGTATTCTTATTTTTACTTCAAGGAGTTAGATTCATTGTTCAAGTTTTCAAGCTGAAGAAATAAAGTCAAAATTTGGAGAAGAAAAATAAAACTGTGGAGAGGACTTCTTTGACCTCATAAGTTTTCAAAGTTTACATGATGACGTTCTGAATTCACCAGCTGAAAGAAGTCACTGGGGCCCTGAGTTGTTTCTACTCCATGCTTTCCTAGTCTCTCCCTTCTTTTGTTTTGTTAGCCATATTTTCAGCATACATTTTCCATCCTCTTGGATCTGGTGTGTGCTGATTGTATTCTGTTACTTCCATAATCATGGTGGAGGACAATCTACCCTACCAAATGAAGCTAGATGAAATGTCATCACTCATGAGTGATCCTGTGGTTACTGGTAGATATCAGAGAAAGATGGTTGAGAAGGGAGCAAACCCCCAGAAGAATAGATGTGTTATTTACACAGCGTACAGCCACAGTGTGGTCTCTGTGAAGATAGACCCAACGTTGTGTCTTTCAACAGTGGTATTTTACCAGTGTTATCAACCTTCCAGGAGTATCCATATGTTTATCCACAGTTTTGAAAGATAGACAATTTTTTGCTACTTTAAACATTTGATTTCCTTTAAATTAAAGCCCAAAATCTACAAAAAGTATGAGGAACAAGGTGATTTTTAATAGTAACTATGAAATAGTAGCTACTACTTTGGTGACTTGGGGTCCCAGGGAGTGGGGAGGTTTTGTGGGGGATGGGGGGCCAATCTCTTGGAGATGGTATGGGGAGGAGGTGTGGGATACAGAAGAGTCAGAAGGTGGACCAGGAGGGTGATAAAGTCTAGACTGTAAAAAAAAAAAAAAAAGAAAAAGAAAAAAGAAAAGATTAAAGAATAAATAAAAAAGAATTGTTTTAATTTTATAAGAATCCCCCATAAAAGCAAATGGGATGTCACATGCTTGTGATGCCAGCAGCTCAGAAGCAGTGGCAGGATTAGTAGAAAGTCTCTTGTGTCAGGACAGGTTATTGTTACAAAGAAACAACTTGGTTATGTTAGCATACATATGAAATATGAACATTTGAGAGGAAACAAAAGTCTATCAAAATAGAAGGATAGATGATAGATAGATGATAGATCGATAGATAACAGATAGATGATAGATAGATAGGTAGATAGATAGATAGATAGATGATAGATAGATAGATAGATAGATAGATAGATAGATAGATAGATAGATGGATGGATGATAGATAGATAGATACCAAAGTCTGAGAATGTAGTTTGTGGAAGAGTGCTTACCTATGCCCAACATAATCTAGATCCTGTTCAATCTTTAGGACTTGGACACAGGGGGCTGGGGAGAAGAGAGGATTGGAGCAGAGAAGAAAGAAGAAATGTAACGTGCTTGAGTTGCATCTTCAGGAATAGAGGAGCTTCCATTGGTCCAGTTTGCTTTCCTCATACACATATTCATTTGTGCATAAGTGGATAATGTAACCAAAACACCTGCCTCCCCAGGGTTAGATACACAGTTATCACTGAAGCTCAATGGCCCAGCCATAAATCAGATCAACCACAACCTCATGACACGTGAATCCAAATCAGCTGAGGTTACAGGATAAAACCGTCTTGGGTGTCACTTAGCATCTAAATTCTCCCACAGGTGCTTCCCTTCCAGACTCTAGGGAAGGGTGAGTCCATGCTCATGACTCATGCAGACCCTGCTGAGGGCATCTCAGCTTCCTGAGGAAGGAACCAAAACAGCAAGACACAGCCCTCTGCAGCTGATAAGGCTCAGTGCCTCCTTGGTCTCCCTGCCAGTACTGCCTGACTCTCCTTGGATATGGTACACATCTTACACAACTTCTCAGGAAACAGAGCCTAGATCCAGGGGCTCTCTGAAGACTTAACGTTATTCTTCTCCTTGTTTTCCATATTAAGAATCTTACCTGAGGTTTATTATTTTTTTTATCTTAGGTATGATAAATTTGAATGCAGCCATGGCTCTAGTCATATTTAGATCTAAACCTGAATTTCTGAACTACATTCTTCTAAAATGCTCAAAGCATATTTTAAAAGTCTTCACTGTTTCGGGGGGTACAAATCAGGTTACAGAGCATAAGACATTTTCCTTTTCCGTATCTGATGAGGTGCCCCTCCTCTCCTTCTGTCTGCCCCTAGGTCACCCTCACCTTGTTTGAGCCCTTAACAGATGGAATTCAAAAGATAGCTTTCATATCTCATAGACTCTTTATATTTCATGTAATCTGAAAGTAGATAAGCTAACAGAGACTATCTGTACACATAAATTCTTTGAAAAGTTTTTTTGTGTGTGCATCAGTGCTTTGCTCACACACGGTGAGCCACATAGTCACTTCATGTCATCGTTTGTCAGATGTCTTTGATAGTGACACCATGATAATAATTTTTACACTCACCCTGACTTTTGAAAAAGTGTATATAGTTTTACAACATTTTGTGCTATAACTCTGTAAGAAAAAGTTTCATAATTTCTGAAAACTGATGCAGAGAAGGATTTGCAGAGTAATCAGATTTAACCTGCAGGTATGTGGATAAAATAACCTTATTCTAGAGAAAGCAGAATGATTTTTATTAACTGTTATTTTTGGCTAATACTGAAAAATAAATAAAGGAATAGAAGCAGGAAAGGAAGAAAAAAGAAGGTGAGTAAAAGGCTGGAAATGAGGAAAGAAAGAAATGAAACAAGAAATTACTTTCACACTCCCTACATATCCTCAATGGTATAATGAGGTATAAAACTTAAATCCCTCTAAAATGCAAAAATTGAAAAGAAAAATAACCTAAAATACATTCCATTAAAGTCAATAGATATTAGAATACAATATAAATATAATCTATTTCAAATAAATATTTGTTGAGACACTCTAGTAAAATGACTGAGACATCCGTGCTGTAGATTTCCCTTTTGTCCTTAAATCCAGAATATGAAAGAACTGTGCAAGTCCCCCATAAGGAGGAGAACGGATGTGGTCATTTAATTTGAAAGCACTGGCAGTGGCTTTCTTCACAGCATTTCGGTGCAGGCTTTATGGGAGAGCTGAACCTGTGAAAACATTGTATGCTGTACAATTGAAAACATCACAGACCTTCTAAAGGAGAGCAAATGTGAAATATGAGGCTATTTCAATCACAGAAAGTTAAGCATAAGAATTTATAATAATGTAACTTAAATGAACAACTATAACATATAACTCTGTTCACACAGGAACAAGTATAAAATACCATAATTAAAACACCCATTAAAATGCACATGAACTTAAATACCTCAGTGGAATTCCACCATTAACTTTTAAAGGTCTTAAAGCCCCAAGTTCAGCTGTTTAAATAAGAGGAGGGCTTGTAATAAGAACATATTAGGTCATGGTATTACAAAAACATACATTTTATATCTCTTTAATGTTGGTATTTCTGGTATATTTCTGTATATGAAGTATTAATAGCAGAGCTTTAGTGTTATTTTATCTCAAAAATGTCTTTTTATAAACACAAGTAAATCTGCTTTGTGGGCTACAAAGATCAATGGAAATGTTTCCTCTTATTTTCTGAGTTTTTTGGTATTGTCGGTGGTGTTTGGGAGGAGGGTTGTTTGAGTTTAGTTTGTTTTTTAATATAAGCCATCATGTAGTTCTGGATAACTTTAAACTGAGAACTCTGCCTCAGGCTCCCAGGTCTGGGGATCATATATGTGTGTCACCATGTGTCACTTGCAGGAGTGTCTTCAAAGCTCTTCAATTTGATTATCTTGAAGCATGTTATGGCTTAGGAAGGCAAAGTCATTTTTTGATTGGAATTCTACAAATGGTCCCATCTCACAAAGCCTGTAAATAGCTCATAGAATAAGTGGATTCAGGTAGTTAAGACCATAGTCGGACTCAGTCCTAGACGTGTTACTGAGATCCGTTTAAAGTTAGTTCCCCATAGAAAGGTACGACTCCGCTCATCCCAGGATGCACTGCAGGCTGATCCATACCCCTGAAGTATAGCACACTGCAAGAGCTTCGGGAGGATTTTAAGCCCTAACTATAGCGTTCTAATCCATTTTCTAACTGTCTAACACGTGCTGCACAAAACAGAGCATGCATGGGATTTCAAGCTTCTGTTTTCTTTCCTTTTTTTCTTTTTTCTTTTATTTTTACTTTTTTTTTTTTTTTTGAGGTAGCTGCAGCAAAATTTATTGATGCCCCCTCCTACCGTTATGGGGGACTAGGGTGGAAACTGTGAAGGAGATGCTCAGTGTTGGGGGGCTGAGTTGGGACAGGGTCTCCTCAACAACCAAGGGCCCATCTCTTGCCCTCAGTGTCCTTGCTGGGTTAGGTGGTCCAGGGTTTCTTATTCCTTGGAGGCTTCATTGTTTTCTGTCTCCTCCCTCTTCTCTGGTGAAATGTCCTCTCGTTGCCTATTGCCAATTCATGCCTATGTCCTAGGAACATATTTTTCAAGATTTTAATTTTTTTAAATCTCCTCTTTCTTACCCTCTACCCTCCCCTCCCTCTCCCTTTCCCTGCACAAATCACACCTAACCACTTCCTGCCTCCCAGCTGTCTCTCCTCCCACTCCCTTACAGTACCTGCTGCTAGGCCTATGAATACATTTGGGGTTTAGAGTTTGCATTCTTCTTTTATGTCCTCCTTGGCACATTCTAAATTTAAGATGTTGAATTCATCCTTTAATTTGTCTATCCTCAGTGATTTTTCTCATGTGCAACTGAGACAACATTAACCACTTAAGCCCAGAGCTCCACAGGGGTAGAAATTAATACCCTACCCACTAAACAATTGCTTTTTTAAGATCTTGGCAAAATCATTTTCAAGTTATATCATGGATTTTTTTTTCTTTCCAAAATTGACTTTCCTCCGCTTACAGAGATTGCCTATTACTAACGGCAACATGGTTGGCCCTGATGACGCTTCTCTTTCATTTGCCAGCCCTTCCGTCATGGGGACCCCTGGCTAACTACTTTAACCTTGGTCTAGAAGTCAACTGAAGAAAGCACTACCAATGGTCATACATACTCTCTGCATGTCAAGGCGCTACTCAATTGTGGAGAACTAGAATCTTCCCCAAGCGGGCGCAAAGACTATCTTTAGTTTCCACAACAACTTTCTAAAATGTACTTTAGAGCCATTTGAAATCCATTCCTATAATGAAGTCATGGTCATATTTTCATGTTTTTCATGTGAAATGGGAAAAAAGGCTGAGATGGAAATAGAGTGGAATTAAAAGTTGCTAACATTACAGCGTGTATCCATTATTCCTGAGTTAATCTATCAAGAATGAAATACTAAGCAAGAGGTTGGATGTTTCACATTGTTATAATGTAGGAAACACAAATTATCCCAGTAATGAAACATTTCAGAATACTAGATAATTAACTGATACAATATTCTGAAGGAAAAGGAGAAAAACAAAACCCACACATGAATGGCTGCAGCGTAGTAAAGATTTGAGGGACTGGATCCTTGGGAAGGGCCAAAGGTGTGGCTTGACTAAGATCGTATTTCAGTTGGTTCTATCTTAGGTCCATGTTACAGAGAAATAGTTACAAATTGATGAGCAGTATTTGAAATTCTATAACTTGACTGTATCTACTGAACACATGTACATTGTAAATATGATAAAACCTGTCCCAGTATAGCATGAGAATTCTCTTAGAGTAGTGGTATTGTGTAATGAGATTAAGAATCAAGTTTAAGTTAATAATACAGAAATTGAACATGGAAGAGGCCAAGATCCGTGTATAAAGAGTCTAGAAAGACTCTGGCTCTGTGTTACAATCTAGTGTCTTGCCACTGTGGAAATATCACCTTAGGTAAGTCTTTTATCTTTCTTGAGACACTGATTTATTAGTGGTAGGTGAGCCAACCTTGAGAGAGTGTTGTCCAAATTAAATACAAAAAACACTACACATGACTAATGACACATTGTATACACTCACATGTATTCCACCCTCTAAGCCTTTCTCCCTCTTGAGTAAATATCAGATCTCCACTTCTCCATCTCACCCTGTCTCTCACGCTCAACAAGAAGAAAAGATTAATGGTGTAGAGAATCATGGGTCAAGAGAAGCTGAGGACCATAAGCCAATGAAGAAGCTGAGGACCATAAGCCCATGAAGAAGCTGAGGACCATAAGTCCATTAAGAATCAGAGGACCATAAGCCCATAAAGAATCTGAGAAACAGAAACCCATGAAGAAGCTGATGACCATAAGTCCATGAAGAAGCTGAGGATCAGAAACCCATGAAGAAGCTGAGGACCAGAAGCCCATGATACACTCATTCCAGGTCTAAGCTCTCTGTGACTAACTGCTAGCCAAGTATTATCACCTTAAAAGTGAACTTGAAGAACTACCTGTATCAGATGTCCAGCAGGAGGGGAATATGATAAAACTCCTATCTCAGCCACACCTGGGTCTGTGCTCCCAGTTCCTTTTAAGAAGGATTATAGTAAACTGTTTTTCACAAAGGAGATATTAAATTGCAGTGACAATCTAGTCCAGTCCTGAAAATGTGAATATATTGAAATATTACTAATGATTGGCATTATTTATATAATTGGATATGCTAGTAAAATAACAGACTGAGTACCTTCTGAGCAAATGGGACTATTGTAAGCACTCTTCATATGCATATTTTAGTATTTGACTTTATAGAACATATACTTTTTATAGCCCCATTTGAATGTAAAAATCAGCCAAACGCCAGTGTTTCCAATAATAGATTCCTATCCGTCTACCCATAATTTTGAGTTTCTAATTAACTTTTCTGATTTCTAGACCTGTAGATCATGTTACTCTCCATTTAAAGACCTATGAAGTGGCTGGAGAGATTGCTCTTTTTGGAATTAGAGATAGCAACCTATTACTGTGGGTGGGGTTTGTGTTCATGTGCAGAGGCCCACTCCAGAGGAAGGCTTTGAGAATCTTGCTCTATCACTTTCTGACCTTGAGACAGGATCTCTCACTGAATCTGAGACCAGACTTTTACTTGTATAACCACAGATGGCCTGTCTCAGTCTCTCTCGGGGTTAGAGTTGTAGGATCTAGCACACACTAGCTTTTGAAGGAGTGTTGGAGATTGGGAATTGGGTCCTCAAGTTTGCACAGCAAGCTCTTGTACCCACTGAACCATCTCCCCTGCCTGAATTAATTAATTTTAAGGACTGTCTGCCTAATCTAGGAGGGTTTCTCTTATTCTTTCTTATATACTATTCCATCTTCCAGGAATGATGATTTCATCACTCCTACGACCAAATCCAAAATCTTTGTCTTTTCCTGTTTATTAATATTTATAAAGAGAAAATCAGATGCAATGAAAACTTTTGCAAAATACAAATTGGCTAGAAAAACTACAGTTTTCCCTTGGCCTTCCTAGTTTCTCTTTTCTAGTTTAGGTGTTCAGAATGTCATTACTTTTCCAGGATAAGCTTGAGAAACAGTCTAGACTTCATAAGAACTGACTGAGAACTGCAGTTTTGTTTTGTTTTCATAATAAAGCATTTGTAATAAAACCTACGTCATGCTCTGAAGGTGCTTGCAGGAACTGCCAAACACACTCAGATCCTCAAAGATATTTTTTTTGAGACTTTAAATTGTTGGTTTTGAGATAAAAGCCTTAAAGGCTTCTAAACGATTTGAGGTGTTTCCTGCTGCTCTACAGCTGTAAAAGGCAATATGCCAACCTGATTGTGAGTTGTTTTCCTGCATTACGGGGCCTCAAAGGACTCTCCACAGATGGAAGTGCTGGCCTGAAGGAAACACCAAACATAACCCTCCTCTCAGGAATCACATGACTGAGTTCAAAGCGTCAATGGCAGGAGGAGGGGCATGGATAAATGGGCAGGAAAAGAAGGGTAGAAGAATGTTTATGATTTAATGTGTTATGATTCATAAAGTCAAATATTTGGAAACTAAAAGGGACACCTGAATTGTTTTAGCTTAAACTATGTCTTTTCAATATCTCCATGAACAACATAATGACAACATTTATTATTTAATCTATTATTCACTTTCTATGTAAGTATAAGTAGTTTCAAATGTATACTAAAAGTGTTTAAATTAAGAAAGTTCACATATATTATCAATAAATGCACAGATATTTATTCATTTACAGTTATATTAAGTATATTCATTTTCTATAATAAAGACTAAAATATTCATTTATACCTAGAATTCACAAGGAAAGATTGCCAATATCAAAATGTGCCAGCAATATAAATTCTGAAAAAATGTAGTTGCCTTAGGAATATCCAGCCCAACAATGAGATTCAGTTCTTTCATTTTCTTTAGACTGAGATTATATATATATATATATATATATATATATATATATATGACAGTACCCCATATATATATATATATATATATATATATATATATACTATTTAAATAAAATAGAATGTATAATTTAAAATACAACATAAGGTAGTATATAACGTTTTCTCAATTTACATTTGTGACATCATAATGGTTCTGAATTTTTAGTAACTGTTTCTTTTCAGCCATGTTGATATATTTTGGACGTATATTATTTGACCTTGTTTTTTTATATTTTGTTTGACATTTATACATGCATATTTGGGTTAAATGTACCTGCCCATTTCCTTCCCTCCAATTCCTTTCCTATCCCTCCCACTTTTCCCAGCCCACAGGAGGCATTCTTCGCACATATCACCAACTCTGGCTGAGTTCATTGAGTGTTCTAATATATTCATGGGTTCAGGATCATCTACTGGGTCGTGACAGCCTATTTGGGGCCCTAACTCCTGCAACAACAGTTAGTAGCTTCTTGGGTAGGGTCTGAGTCTATGAGCTACGCTCTACCCTGTTCCTGCTCTGATTTTGGCTAACTTGAGATTCTGTAAGTCTTGTGCATGCAATTTTAGACACTGCTTGCTGATGTGTGCAGCTGATACGTTGCTCTTGGACTGAATCCATTTGCTTGCCTTTGTAGAATATTTTTAATCTCATAAGCATGTTTTAGATTTTATCTGCCCTACCATGGCAAATGGGAGCAACATAAAACTAATTGTGGTTTTAATGTGATAGGTGTGCCACGTAGAGCATGGAGACAGAATGCCACGGCGAGCTGGGAGAATGGAAGCTCTGCTGCCCAGCTTGAGAGCATATCCTGAAACTCTGCAAAAGTTGGCAGTCCATTGTGTCCTGCAGAGACTCAATAATTTAATTCACTAATCAGTGGAGTGATAGCAGCACTGTAATCTGCTTGTTATTTCTTCTTTTTCTTCTTTACCTCATAAAGGGACATGAATTTTTTTTTAATGTAAGTGATTTTACTGACATGTAAGAAGATATTAAGTCAAACAAACTGATGTTTAAATTTTACTATGTTATTGATATAGATAGATAGATAATTATATATATATATCATTATATATATATCTGATATATATATAATGATATATGTATATGTATATAATCAATAATCAATAATGATATATATGTATATATCATTATATATATCAGATATATATAATGATATATACATATATATATATGTGTATATATATCATTATTACCCCACCAAAAGTTCTAATGGGCCCTCTTTGATATTCCCCCTCACCCCAACCCCAAACAACTTCACTGCAATTGAGTTTGTCCTTTCCAAAGCCTGACATAAACAGAATATCTCAGGATTCATTCATTCATTCATTTTAATCTTTCTAAACTCCATCCATGTCATTGCATTCTTTAATAATTCATTTCTTTTTATTGCTGAGGGGTGGTCCATTGAATGAATAGCTCATAATCCATTTCTGCACGTTTACCTGTTGAAAGACACCTGGGTTTTACTAGTTTGGGGATGGTACAAAAGAGCCTCAGCCAAAACTCATGTCCAAACCATCACAGGGAAGCCAGCTTTGCCTCAGGTTGAACAAGCATCTAATGTGAAATGACAGTACCCCACATCAAGTGTACAAGTGAACGGCTTTGGGATATGAGCAAATGCTTCCCAGAATGGTTCATAACCAAGCATCTCACCAGTAGACTGACAGCTCCAGTTACCTCAAACCATTGCCAACGCCAGCCATTTTCCTGTTCAAAAGATTAAAAGACACTTAGAGGTACTTCACTGTGATTGTATTTTTAATTGTGCTACTTTTTTATGTTTTACATATGTGTGTATGTGGTTGTATGTGTATTGTTGCATGCATGTAAGCATATTGATCCATGCTATGCCCCTGTGGATACAAGAGCAAGAAGTTGGATGTCTTACTCTATCATTCTCATTTCTTTTTCCTTGAGAAGGTCTATCTCTGGACTAGAAGAAGTTCATCGTTTGCTTTAGGCTGACTGACCAGTGTTTACTCCTAGATCTGCTTGTACCCACATCCCGTTTCAAGTCTGGGTTTATAGACACCCACTTTCTCTTCCTACTGTGTTACCTAGGTTGTGGGATTCAAGTTCTGATCCTTATGTTGTACAGCAAGCATTCTTATTCTTTTGACCTCTCCCTAGTCATTTATTTTACAAATAAAGCTGACACTTTACCAAGGAAACCTGGAAGATTTAACACATAGCAGAATAACAGAACATCACAACCCAGTCACAGGAGTTCAGGAAGATACAGAATAACCCCTTCACAAAGCCACATCTTTGTTGACTTTCCACAGTCGCGTCACATCCATCTTTCATTGTTTTTGTGTTTGCTGCTTCTATTTATTGTTCTTCAATTCTTTTTTCTTAACTTCTGGTGGCAAGTAACCTAGTTTTTGCTTACATCTTGATTTACTTACAGTATGTCAAAGTGTTTCAGTTTATAATTCTTAGTAGCTATTTCATGTATTAAAATACACATTCATAACTTACCAACTGTTTCAGTGTTGCACTAAAGTACAGAGATCTTCATGTTTCTAGCTTCTTTTAGATACTGAAAAAACTATTCTGCTGTTTCTTTTGCTGGTCAGTAAGTTGAATGCCATAGTAAATAGCACCTTAGTTTTATATGTTAACCATCCACTATGATCAAGGAAGCTTATGAAACAGAATAAAATATTTTACTTTCCTTGTTTTTAGTCCACTTTCTTCCTTTCAGGTTCTCCCAGGTTTATTCACTTACCATTTGTTCTATGTGAAAAAGCTTGTTGTAACCATTTTTTAATGGACAAATTCACGAGCAGTAAGCTCTCATCCAGATAATTTTTATTTTTATTTCTGAAAATAGCTTTGCAGAATATAGAATTTGGACTTGAAAATTTGTTTATTTCAGTACTTAGAAAATTGTGAGTTACTTCTCTCTGATCCCAGGATAAAAGTGTCACCATTCAAAATGGTGCCTGATGATTAGTATGCAACTCTTTTCTCTCTCTCTCTCTCTCTCTCTCTCTCTCTCTCTCTCTCTCTCTCTCTCTCTCTTCTCCTCTCCTCTCCTCTCCCACACACACATACACACACATACATACATACATACATACATACATACACACACACACACACACACACACACACAAGCTAATGCTCAGCTTTTTAAAACGGTAGATTTGTATCTTTCCCCGATTTGGGAAATTTCAGCCATTTTAGATGCAAAAAACTATTTCAAATCCTTCCAGTTCACTCTTCTTGGAGACTGTAGTGAGACAAATGTTAACTCCATCAATGTCTGTAATGTTTTGTTTTCAGGTTTTGTACACTGCTGCTCTTGTGTCAGACTGTAGCTCTGCCTTTTGCCCCATGAGCTCTTGTCCTGGATAATTCATCATTCAGTGATGTCTTTTCTGTCATTCAATGCTTCAGTTCTGTAATTTCCATTTGATTCTTTTCTATAACTTCTTCTCCTTAATATTTTGACGTTGCTCCAAAAGTTATTTAAAAAGTAGAAGTAGATATTTGTTAGGGTTGGTTTAAAATCTGTGAGATAATATGGATATAAGTCATTCTGACCAGCATCTGATGCTTGTATGTCCTTGTGTAAGTTTTGTAGTTGTTTTTTTAAGGCTTACTTGCATATATTTTGTATTTATTTATATTTATGAGTGGACTGCTTGTGAGTCTGTACACCACCTGTGTGTCTGGTTCCTATGGAAGCCAGAAGAGGATGTCAGATTCCCTGATACTGGAGTTACAGATAATTCTGAGCCACCATTTGGGTATTGTGAATTGAACCTTTGTCATATAAGAGCAACCAGTGTTCTTGAACCACTGATTCATTTCTATGGCCACTCGTATTTATTAATTTAAGTGACTTTCTTTAGGTTCCAGATGTATGAGATAATATCTGAACATTATATAATAAGATAATCCTCTTTAACCTTCATATGGTAAGCTCCTGTCAAGGTATACTGCTAAGGTGCCTGGGAGAGTTGACAGTCTCACTGTGCTATGGGGATGTTCTCTCACAATATGGTGTCCCTCTCTTATGCTGACTCACTGAGGAGAGTTGAGTGACAGCCATGATACCCTGAGCCTGCTTCTCCCACCCCATTTAAAGTCCAAGGGCTATTTGACAACACATCACAACTTCTCGTTACAGATACAGGGTCTACTCCTCCCTAGTGTTCAGTGGAACATGGACACTTTTAATATGCCCATGAAAATTTGCAAATAAGAGTCAAGAAACAGGGCTCACGCCTATATCACTCCATTGCTGTAGGCCTATGGTAAATAGAAGTCCAGGTATCCACTTGTCCTGAATGACAGAGATAGGAGATGTGGGAAGCAGAAGGTTAATTACACATGCCCTCGACAGATCTCCACATCCTGGAATGGAAGGTCAAACACCAACCAAAGCTGTAACCCAAGCTGAGGAGTCAGAGAGCTATGCCCAGAAATGGGTGTGTGGCTGACTTCTCTTCAAACTCCTCATTTAGCCTTGTTAGTGCCTGGTAGATATGGTTGTTCTCTCTCCAGTTAGGGCTCGGTGACATCAGCGATTGGGAAGAGTAAGATGCACACACACACACACACACACACACACACACACACACACGTGTACACCTTGATTTGGATGAGAGAGATGCCCACATGTGCACACTGACTCTGATGAGTGAGATACACACATGTGCACACCTTGATTCTTATGAGATGCACACATGTGCACACCTTTATTTGGATGAGCTGATAGGTTGGTTGTGGATTCATCTTACTATAAGCAGAGAAAGGAATGTGGACGCTAATGGACACCAGTCTGTCTGCACTGCCCCACTGCTGTTGCATGGAGAGAGGAAGTCTATCTGGCCACCAGACTTCACTAACTACCTCTGGCCTAGAAGAAAAAGATTACGCACTTAGTCCCATCAGAAAGACAATAGAAGACAGCGCCCTGATTATCCCTCTCAGACCAAATACAATGTCTGTCTGAGCCAAAGGTTAACTCCTTCTTCTCCCCTTGCTTGATGTGTAGTCTTGAGGTCAACCTTCTAAAATTTGTGGAGGAGATCTATACATGTTCTCACTTTATTCCATTTTTTTTTTTTGTAAAAACAAGTCTGAAATGAATATTTTAAACAACATTGTACTTAAAAAAACAAAGACAGCATCAGGTTTGTATATGTTATTGCAGTAGCCATTATTACCTATACATACTGCACTGCACTTCAACAAGGTACAGGTAAAGAAAGTATATTGTTGTCCTCTCATCTTGTGATTTCAGATTTTAAAATTTAGGGCACTTCTCAGCAAGATCTAATCAAGGACAAATTCATCAATTCGGCATTCATGTCTAGAGTTAAGTTTCATTTTATAATGCAAACAAAAGCAGAAAAGGGGCACAGAATCTCAAAGTGTAGACTGAAATTGTTTATTGCTTGTGGAAATGTGAGAAAAAATATATAGTTTCATTAATAGTATTGCAAGGGTATGAATCTCTTCTTCCTGTTAATTCTACTCTGGTTATGTAAAAGTTCTTAGAGTAAGCCAGGTAGATGAATTATATAAACTTTCTTTGCCATTTTTGCAAGAGTTCTGTAAGTCTAAATTAATCTCAAATGATAGTTTTAAATAAACCTGTCCCCTGCATTGTAATTATAAGAGGCAGTAATGGGTGATATCCTAGTCATCTCTCTCTTTCATTCCACTCCCTTTCCCAATTGGTCACCAAAGCATGTCATTTCTACTCCATGTAGTCTCTTGTTTTCTGGAAAATGTTCTTTGCTCGTGTTTCTTAGAGTTAGCTGGGATAACTACAAGGACTCTATGTCAGTGTCCTACTTTTATATTTGTAAGAACAACTAGTAATTCCATCACAGAATTGGCTAGAACTGACTGATTCATTGCTGGAGAGAGACAAGTTATCCTCTTTGAAAGCAATATTCTCCACTGTAGAATCAGAGGATCCAAAATGAATTGCTTGTAGAAAGGCAGAGATAGACATATTTAAATTGATAGGCAAATACATAAATGTGTGACAGATAATAGATAAATAAATGGTGGGTAGATGATAGACAGATAGATAGATAGATAGATAGATAGATAGATAGATAGATAGATAGATAGAGATAGATAGATAGATAGATAGATAGATAGATAGATAGATAGAGATACATACATACATACATACATATATACATACATAGATGCATGGTTAGATAGACAGATGGTAGGTAGACGAATGATAGAAAGAAAGAAAGAAAGAAAGAAAGAAAGAAAGAAAGAAAGAAAGAAAGAAAGAAAGAAAGAAAAAGAAAGGAAGGTGCATAGATAGATGTATGGTTAGATAGATAGGTAGATGGTAGATAGATAGATAGATAGATAGATAGATAGATAGATAGATAGATAGATATAGGTGATAGCTGTTTAAATGTTTGATGCTGGAATCTGCAAAGAGCTTACATATTAAAATAATATGACATCATTACTTGATAGATTCAAGTAGTCATGAATAACTGTTTCAAAAAGATGATTTTATCTACGTGTGTTTTTACATGCCTTTATGATCCAGTATATAGAATACATATGTATGAGTAGGAGTCTAGTCAATTCTACACAGAAAGCTGTAAGCCTGCCAGGGCTTGGTAGTAGGGTCCTGTCTCAATATATATGCTGATATATATGAAGATTATTTTATCTGTGATTTTCAGACTTACAGATTTCCCATGTTATACTCCTATAGGACAAAAAGAGGAGCGATGAGAAGGGAGGACAGGGAACTTATATGGCCAACAAACATGATATATTTGGCTAACAAGGTGTTACTATGGAATTAAAATCTCTGTTTAATAAATACTTATTGATACCTTGTGGGTTTGTAAAAGGTAGTTTTCAGTGGTATGCGTTAGCAGTGGTCCCTCATTTCTGCTTTATACTCAACTGCAACCATAAACAGCCAAAGCTGTTTATTTTCATCTTATTACCTCCAAGTCCTTAAGTGTATATACTTTTAAATGTGTACAAATTAATCTTAAGTAAAACTTCTGGACCTCAAAGGATTGGCCTGTCTCCTCTAATATGTATAATAGCGTCCAATAATAAACAGACTGATGATTGCACAGGTAAAGCTGAAGTAATATCTGTTTCAAAAGAACTTCAAAAAACTCAATTTCAAGAAATAATAGAATGTGGTCTTAAAATTATTCCTGACCTTTACAAACCACCATCTCCTACCCAATTTGCCACATTCTAATGCTGTTTATTAAAATGAACACAAACATGTCAAGGTTCCCAGTCTTTCCTTTTGGTGTTATTTTTGCAGAAGATTTTTGTTTTATAAATCTCTGACTTAAACTGTCCAGCTTAGGACTGGGCAATAGAGGCACACACCTTCAATCCCAGCACTCGGGAGAGAGGCAGGCGGATTTCTGAGTTCGAAGCCAGCCTGGTCTACAGAGTGAGTTCCAGGACAGCCAGGGCTACACAGAGAAACCCTGTCTTGAAAAACAAAACAAAAACAAAACAAAACAAAACAAAACAAAAAACTGTCTAGCTTCCCAACTCTACCATATTTGATTCTTCTGGGAAAGATCATGTACAATTTTTAAATGATAAGTAGCTGAGAGATATCTCAACTTCATCATGGTCCACGTGTCTTTTATTTCTTTAATAATTAGGTTACATATTTGCACAGCATAAAGGATAACAGGGAGGCTTTCGTTTTAGTAAAATTTCCATTTCGCAATAAAGCAACACCTACACTACAGCACATAATCACTGGGTGAAGGGTGAAGGGTTAACAGGAAATTCAGAATTCCAATCTGAACCTGGGTGTCATTCATACTAGCTTCTGACTGCTTGGCTATTTCCAGTTGGACTCACAGAAATGGCATGGTCCGTATTTCCACAGAGCTCCATTCAGTGAAGAAAATCTATCTTGAGACTTTAAGCCTTAACAAATTGCCTGGGGATGAGGCTACAGATGACTGAGGATCCTTGAATATTTAAATATTCTGAACCCACACATGGTAAATATGGGGTGTGAGGCTATGGAGGGTCAGGCAGGAATTTCAGCAGGAAGGAAAGAAAAAGCTTCTTTGTTTTCCTCCCTGGTAGTCTGCTAGTTGGCTGTGATGTTAAGTAAGAACCTTGGCTTTAAATATTGACAGCTGAGTGATCTGACGCTTGAGGAGGTCCTTCCAGCAAGGGCTGTGTGTCACATGGGCACCCCCTGCTTTACTTCTGAGGCATTTGGCATGAGGCCCCTCCACTATCATGTGCAGCTTGAGCACGCACAGCTGGGATGGCAATGGGCTTGTTATTTGTAAAACAACCATGAATTTCACCACAGGCCTTCTACCAACATGGAAGCATCTGTGAATCAAACTGTTCCCCAGCTGTTGATCCGCTACCTGCAGGGACATGTAGTACAAAGTCCTATTAATACTTCTGGCTACACCCCCCAACACACACACACACACACACACACACACACACACACACACA
>NC_034593.1:138630345-138648066 GCF_900095145.1 Mus pahari
CTATAATTTAACATAAGGTTTAGCCATGTAGGCAGAAACACGAGAGAGAGAGAGAGAGAGAGAGAGAGAGAGAGAGAGAGAGAGAGAGAGAGAGAGAGAGAGAGAGAAACCTTTGCATGAGAGTGAGACTCAAGCTCTTGGCACAAGAACACTCTATCCCTGTCTTTGGGCACAGGTTTATTGAAACTCAAAAAAATTATTTCTTTATTACTGACCACACATATTCCAAGTTTTAATTAAAAGTTCTGATTGGTAGCAATTTGTAACTGTACAAATGTATTTTTATTTAAAAACAAATTGCACTTATAAATCATTTGTTAAAACATGCATAACAGATTTTACTTTGGAAAATGGAAAAGGTCACCCTTTATATTAAAAGCTAAATAATAGCACGTGTAATTTGCAAAGAACATTGATTTTAGCTTAAATAGCAGATAATAATTATAATAAATGTGAGAATATACCATTTTGTAATTCAGTTCAGGTTTTCAAATGTTAACGGAACATACAGTATTCTTTGCTTCAAAAACCAGACATCATTAATGGTTCTAGTTTGTCTGATGATTGCAAAATTTTATTAAGATCACTCTAATGCCTGTAACCCATGAAGCCATAGGAGGCTACTTCTAAATTAGAATGCTAGAAAATTATAACAAATTCAGTGTTTTCCTCAGCCAATGCTCCAACATTTGTAGATTTATGTTTCTTGGGATCTGAAGACTATAGATGCCCTTTTATTAGAATACTTCCATGCAAATGTAATACACAATATTTTAATTTGTTATTTGATTTTTGTTCTATTGTTAAATTTTCAGATAGTAAGCATATTTTAGGTGTGTTTGTTTGCATTCATGCTGTGCTTTTGGGGATGCGGCCCTCATAACAGTTCACCTGACTTAGGACTTGATTGTTCTGAGGAACATTGAGTGTTTAATCCACAGAAAGTTTCTCAGTCCAAGGAGGTTCTTACAGTTTCCTCATGAGCATGTGTTCTGTACCATTTCCATGTTCCAAAGAATACACTCTACAAAACTCATTCTAACTCACGGATCTTCTCATATTTTGTTATTAAGAACTGTGTCACTTGGCCATGTACTCTTCCAGGGGACACTTAGGCAGGCAACCTTTGGGAATTTGCTGTTACTCTCATCAAATCCCACCATTTGTGGAAACAGGCTTCCCAAGGAAGCATTGCGTCTATGTTTTCCTGGCCTTGGATATTGTTGAAGGTAAAGGAAAATCCATCAGTGTCTCTCCTTTTCAGACTCTTGGATAAACTGCAATGCTATTTATTCAATTGTCAACACACGGAAAAAAATCCTAAAATCATAAAAGCAAGATGGTTTCCCTTGCTTATGGAGGAAATTTTTGATAGTTTGCAAATCTGTAGAACTTTAAGAGAACAATAGTATGAAATAATGTGGGGTTTTGCTTTAAATCCCCATTAATGCACAGTGGTTATGGAAGCCTATGCTTAAGACATAAAGACAGAGAGATGGCTCAGTGGTTAAGAGCACCGACTGCCCTTCCGAAGGTCCTGGGTTCAAAACCCAGCAACCACATAGTGCTTTAAATATAATCCCAGCACTCGGGAGGCAGGGGCAGGTGGATTTCTGAGTTCGAGGCCAGCCTGGTCTACAGTGTGAGTTCCAGGACAGCCAAGGCTACACAGAGAAACCCTGTCTCAAAAAATCGAAAAAAAAAAAAAAAAAAAAAAGACATGAAGACCCCTCTCTGTTCTACTCTTTCAGTATGTCCGTGTCCTCTCCCCCAACCAAATGCCCACCATTCACCTGAGCACAGCACCAGGCTGACTGGTCTTCCTGCCTCCTTCTGCCTCAGAAATCCATCAGCCACGGAGTTGAAAACCCAAACTGCAGGAAGAAAACCAAACTGCCTTAGCGGATGCAGATTTTGATCAGTCGTACTTAATGGGTTTTTCTTTAAGCTATGGAAGAGCTGTGGAAAAGCAACAGAGCATTTGTCTCCCAGATGGATGGAGAGTACAAAATGATAATAATGGGCAATTGAGAACATTTACAATTAAGTTTGATACTAAAACTTGTGGGAGAATTAAGGAAGTGATTCTTGCTAAAAGTATTACAGTGTTTTAAGCACATTAAAATTCCCTTACTCTGCATCTTAGTTTGAAAAAAAAGGTTAAAGAATATTGGTACATGTGTTTTTGAGGATCTAGTTTTTTTTTTTCTTTTTACCATGCTATAGTGTTACAAAATATCACAGATCGATAGATAGATAGATGATAGATAGATAGATAGATAGATAGATAGATAGATAGATAGATAGATAGATGATAGATAGATAGATAGAGGTATAGCTATATCTTCTCTATAAAAACTTTCTGTCATATCTAAGTTTTAATTCTGAGAAATTTCAATACTGTAAGAAATTTATGTTTGTATTCATGAGAAAACTTCAAATTGATTCCTGTTCTGCTAACAAATGAGATATGTCCATCATTTTTGAAAGCAAAATCAGTTATTCAAAATGCTCTGTGTCCCCAAGAATCAAGAAGACACTTTCAGAGCATCCGAAAATTGTATTTCAGTTTTCTCTTGTTGCACCATGTTTATCTGAAGATATGCCACCCTTTATATTCAGACCACATTTGATATCACTCAGCATTTTCTATTTTCATTGAGAGGAGATAAGTAAAAGAAATAATTGCTACTCAATCTTTTTTCATTCTTCCATTTAATTCTGGGAAGAAAATAAAATTCTGTTGTTTTTTTGTTTTGTTTTGTTTTGTTTTTTTTCTCTTACCATTTTGCAACTAAAAGTCTCCAGCTTACACCCTCAGTTTGAAGCTTCTGCGGGAGAGTCCCCCATCAGTGTTCAGATTCTGGGGTGAGTTAAGAAGGAATACACTGGAAGCAAGATGCGTAGATAAATTCACAGGCTGCTGGTGTGCTCGCCAATTTACATGCAATAAAGAATCTATATCATTAAACTAATTTTCTGACTATTTCACAAACAGCAACATTGTTTTCTCCTCATGTTCTCTGCGAGTGAATTCACATTGTTCTCAGAAGTAAAGCCCCTGACTGCCCTTCGGCTCCTTCCAAGGAGTTTTTGTCCTTATATGGAATCAGGCTGTTTTGCGTATATTGTTAGACAAAATCCATGAGTATTAAGCCATTATTTTTACATTAGCAACTTTTCCCAAGGTAGATTTTTATCATTTTAAGACACTTTGTTTCGTGTGTTAGTCCCCTTTTGTCTAATCACCTCTAAAATTATGAACACTACAAGAATAATACATGCAGAATAACAAAACAGCTTGAAATATTCATAACTAAGAAGGCAACTGTTAAATGTTCATAAACAAAGTTGTTTGGAGACTCCTTTATTAATTTTTAATTTATTTTCAGTCAATTCCTTATTACTTCCAAATTCCTGTAGGGGATTCTGTTAATTAGTCATGTGTAAAATATTCATTAAAACCAGGCTCCTATTTTCTCCTTTTATTACAAATTTACATTTCTAATCTTATAACCAAAATGAATGCCATTGGGTAGAGGAACCATATTAATTCTGATCAGGCATTTGAAATAGAAACGCCTACAAAAAGAGATATATAAATGTAAACTAGAGTGTTATTGAAGGACTGCGTTGCATTATACTGAGGTTGGAATAACAGATGATTATCTACTTCGTGTTTGGGAAAATATTAATATCCTGTAGTTTGTTTAAAATCTCATAAATTCATCTAAAAAGAAGAAAAGTGACATTGTACATTGTACATGTTTGACTGTGTACACTAAGACCATGAGAATATTTCAGAAACAGAACACAGACTTGAGACCCTAGGACAGCCAAGAGTACTTGTGCTCATAACAAAGTCCTGTCAGACTGACTACGATTGGGCAAAGTTGTACTTATACCTCACTTGCTAAAAGGAAGCTTATAGCTCTACTTGCTAAAAGGAAGCTTTTTTGACTGACTACTGTGAAAAATATTCTGATTACATTGTTTTGATTCTGAACTACACACAACAAGATAGCTTAGGAAATGAAGCTTTCATATCCAATACTATTACTGGAGATGCTAACAAATGCCCTGGTGAGAGACACACTAATGTTCTCTTAGAATATCCCTGGGAGGGTCTGGAACAAAGGCTCAGGGCATGGAAGCTCTGCCTGCCCTTACACAGGGCCCAGGTTCAGCTCTGAACACCAACATGGCAACTCACAACCACCTGTACCTCTAGTTTCAGAGAATGTGATGCCTTCTTCTGACCTCCACAGGCACCAGGCATGCAAGTGGGGCACAGATCGGCACAACACTCACACACATAAAATAAAATGAATAAATCTTCTAAAAGCAAAGAAATAAGTGTCTCTAAAAGAAGCACGTGACAATGTGATGAAGGGTAGAACCAAACCCAGGTGAGGCAAAACAGCAACACAGCAACACGTAGACGTCTGTTCTGATTAAACATTTTGCTTTAAAACAAAATCAAACAAACAAACAAACAAACTCTTGCATTTGTGTTTCTGAGTGTTCTGTTCAAAGTACTTAGTAGACAGTCTATTACATAAAAGCAAAAGGATTTTGTTCCTCAAGATGAGTATTTATCAACCTGTATGTATGTGTATATATATATATATATATATATATATATATATATATATATATATATTCAAATTTCAGATGTAGCTTCATCACCTCTGGATGTCTAAATTCCAAGTTCAAATTTAAGCATTTATTAATTTAATATGTAACATACTACTTCATACAGATGTTATTCTCCTAAAAAAAATCTACCTAACCTACCATCTACCCTACATAATTTCACTATTTTAATGTGGGTTTTTTTTTTAAGATTTTGTCTATTAAACCAAGTCCTTTCAGAGTTCTAGATAAGAGCCAAGTCTTATCCAGAACCTTTAATTTGCCTTGATCACACACATTTATTAACATAATTAACAAATAATTTTATACCTTAGAAAATAGAATGATGTAGGGGTAACCAAATAAAACCACAAACTTTAATCTATTCGAACAAGTTAAGAACCAACTCAAGAACAAATGTGCTTACTCCTCCGCTAACAGAGAGCTAGCCAGAATGGGGACGTCATACATAGGTCCCAGCTGCACACTGTCCATAATTGATATTTCTTGAGACGGTTCAAATTCTTAGATAACTCATCTATCTAGAACCTACTCTAGAGAAAGTTTCACACTCCCTTTGTAAGTAATATTTTTTCTTTAGTATATTTGATGATGGCCTCTAGGGTTTGTTTTATTCTACATTGCATGTGTGTAGATACGTGTGTATGTTCCATAAACTAGTTGGACAAATATAATTCCAGGATGAATTGGAATGGCAGCTCTCCTAAAGAACCAACAAAGCAAGGTTTTAGAGCTTGAAGAGCACTGTCCACTAGGTGAAGCACCTGCTAAGTTTTAGTAGACTTCCAAGTGCCAACTGTTTGTCTGCAGTGGTCTGAATACAATGCCCCCATAAGTCTTAGAATTTAAAAGCTCAGTCGTCTCTAGGGCATGGTTGGGGAAGATTAGAATTATGGTCTTGCTGAAGAATGTGTGTCACTGGGAGCAAACTTAGAAGCTTCAAAAGATTCTCGTCATTTCCAGTATTCTCTTTCTGCTTCCTGGTTGTGGACTGAGATGGGAGCTCTCAGGCTGCTGTTCCAGATCCATACCTGCAGGCCCGCGGCTGTGCTCCACCCCGGCTGTGCTCTGCCCTCTTTGTCATAGCTGTAGGCTATTATATCTAGAACCACAAGCCATAATTAGCTCTCCCTTCTGTAAGTTGACTTCACCATGGTACTAAAAACAGCAATACAAAAGTAATTAATACAGACTCCTTTTTAGATATATACCTCTACAAGTTTTCCTAATTTTTAAAATGCATCATATGTAATAAATTTTTTGGCACACCACGTAATAGTATGTCATCTTAAAAATAGGTGTGTTTAGTTGCTTTTAGACGTATTGAAACTTTGAGTTAAATTATCACTTTTAATAAAGAACACTTGATTTTAGTCTCCTCTGAAAACGTAACTTTGGAATAGTGGAAAACACGCATAACCACAGGACTTGGGAATTAGAGGCAAAAGAGTTGCCTGAAGGCCATGCAGTCAGTTTAAAATTAACCCAAACTATTCCTTAAGAGCATGTCTCAAAATAAAAAATAAAGACAAAGGAGGCCAACCAGGTGACTCATAGGGTGAGGTAACTTATCATGCAATTCCCCTCATGCACATAATAATAATAAACAGATATAATCTAAAGTTTTCAAAATAAAAACAAAGAAGGCTAGTGTATATATCGCAGGCAAAGTCTTTGCATAACATGTGAGCAATGGAGTTAGAGGTTCAAAACCAGAAAGAAAGGGAGAAAGGAAGGAAGGAAGGAAGGAAGGAAGGAAGGGAGGGAGGGAGGGAGGGAGNGAGAGAGAGAGAGAGAGAGAGAAAGAAAGAAAGAAAGAAAGAAAGAAAGAAAGAAAGAAAGAAAGAAAGAAAGAAAGAAAGACAATCTTCCTGTCCCTTCCTTCAGTAGCTCATATTAATTCAAGTATTAAAACAACAATAAAAATAAAATGACAAAATTTAACTCTGGGAAATGATGAAACATGTTTGCTTTGACTGTACATTCTTAGCACAAAACTCTTCACCAATATAGTCCAACTCTTTTAATAAACACACATGATGTAACTTAAAATAAAGTTATAATTCCAATCAGTTTTAAAAGGTTATATTATTTCAAACACTTTTATGAAATAATTAGCAAACATATGTTAAGAAACTATTAAATGAGTGTTTCAGAAGATAAATTGTGTTTCTTTTGTTTCTCCTTCTGATAGTTTAATTTATTATTCCAAAATGTACTCACCATATTGAAGAAATTCCCTAAATATGGAGGCATTATTTAGTTATACTTCTGGGAGTCTGTCATAGAACACCCTCATTTATTCTCTGACATACAAGAGGGAAAAAAAAAAAGAAAATGCATTTCCCATAATTTCTTTAAGTAGTGAAAAACCATTGGTGCTCAGAAATCACAGAAAGCATAGTGTCCTGGATTTTGGAAATGAGCATTTTGTATTCACATTCCATAAACTTTAAGATGAAGTTCTGGTTCAAAAGTAAGGGATATGAAAGAAAGTTAATGATTGCAAATTCATCTCTGCAGGATGATGCATCTTTTAACCCAACCATAGAACTCTGCGGCTGCTTGAGAGTGAGTCACTTACTATTCAAATGTTGGGAACATTTACTTGGGCATTACCATCATCTGTCTCACTTTTCCCCACAAATAGAATAGAATGTCACCTCTACATAGTCAACATTATTCTTTGTGGCAAAAAAATCACAAATGTGAATACTTTAAATTACACAATAAAACATTTCAATTATTCTAAGACTCATGTGAAGTGCTATTAAGATTTCTCTTATACCCCACCAGTTTCTCTAAAGTTATCATTTTATAAAATACTATTCAAATACAGCATTAGAGAGATTTACCCAAGCCACTCATGAGATGATATTATTATGATTTAACCCAAGTAGGATCCAAAGCTTCTCCATGTCCACTATCTAAGTTTCTCTGGACTCCTAAACAGAACATTATGTCTATATCGTTATGACCTGCAAGAAATTCTTTGAGGAACCACCCATTATGTTGACATAATGACAGACTATAGCTATAATAAGGAATAATTAAACAAAATTTCTAGGAAATTAGGTTGGATAAGACACCACTGTGTCCTGGATAAGAAAGATCCATGTTTTAATAAAGTGAATATTTAACTCTGTTCTGGTTTCATAGATCTATTAA
Source organism: Mus pahari (assembly GCF_900095145.1). NCBI lineage: Eukaryota > Metazoa > Chordata > Mammalia > Rodentia > Muridae > Mus > Mus pahari. Next base: position 138,638,170 of record NC_034593.1, read on the forward strand.
TAAGGCAGACAGCTGTGATTAAAAACAAGGCAGGAAAGGTTTATTTTAGCTCACAGATTGCAGTCCATTTCTGAAGGGAGGTGAGATATACACAGTTACCAATTACATGCCACTTGCTTGCCTGTGAACAACTCTATGTGTCCTCTCTTACACAGGATCTCCTGCCCAGGCAATGCTCCAGCCTATGGTGGGTTGAGTCTTTCCACATAAATTGACTTAATTAAGAAGGTCTCACAGAGACAGTCCTATCACAGGCCAACTCTTATAATAATCACAAATTATGTTAAAATATGACACACTGACAACTAAAAATGTCCATCGCAATCTTCTAAATGATATTCTACCATTAGAAACAAAATTTCAAATGAGCTTCCCTCTGAAATCCACATTCTTTTTGTCATGCCATTGGACATCAAATCTATTGTCAAAAACACTGTTCAGGGTGAAGAATTTTGACGAGGCAGTAACTCTCTAAAATGCAGTGATATCTCCTACTGTTTAGCTAATTGATTGATGTTTTATGTATAAATCACGCTGTTAAGTAACGTTTTTCTTCTCACATACAATTGACAATGCCGGTGATAGTGATTATATTTTCCACCAGTTTAACCCATTCATTTTCATCTATCTTTAATGCATGATAAATAGGAAAGCCACCCACCATAAACCAGGTTAAGAAGACTGGATCTTCAAAAGAATTGAATGTTAATGGATTTCTACTGACAAAACTGATCAGTTAGTATGTAAGGATGAGCATACATTGAAGTCAGAAATTTCAAGAACTGGTAATTTAAAAATCTTGTAGTCGGGTTATCCTGATTTTGAAAACTATGAGTTGAATTACCAATCTTCTGGATTTCCATATAGAACAGAATTCCATATTTACTGTGAGAGTATGAAAGTTGTATTGATTACTGTTATAGATTCAACAAGGTATTGTCTCCTCCAGGCACATGTGTTGAATGATCTTTAGCTGGTGGTGATATACCAAGAAGACCTAGAAATGGATGTGGGGGAAAGGATGTGATTCACGGCAGGACACTCATCAAGACACAAAGTCCAACTCCCCTTCCTTTTGTCAGGTTTGAATATCTTCCTGTGAGAAATTTGGTCACTGGTGATAAAAGAATGTAGCCCAACTACCAAGACTGTAATGTTAATAGAAAATTGCACGTTATGAGCTTAATTCTATCTTCTGCCCACTTTCTCAAATCCTCTTTTTATTCATTCTCCTCAATAAATCCCTGGGGGAGGCAGGGCAGGCATTAGCATCCCCATCTTACAGTTGGTGAAATGAATGCTAATTCAAGTTGCAGAATATGTCATGAATAAAACCATAAGATCCACTACGGGAGCTGGAACTAACACTTTCTTCATCTCAAAAGGAGGGAAAGGCTTCAGGGATAATATGAAACTCTCTTAGATAAATAAAAAGAAGCACTTATCATAACTCATGTCAATTTAAGTTGAAAATAGAATCTTTTTAATGACTATCTTAAAGCACATAGATATTGGAAAGCATTGCACCATGTGTTATTATATAGAAGTGAGAAAAACATTTATTGTTTACACCTAATTAAATATTTAAGCAAATGATTCTTCGCTTGACCTTTTAGATACTGAGTACTACTCCTTAACAGGTGATACTTGTGTTTCAAATGCAACATCAAAGCTTAAAATGCACATTATTATAGTGTTTAAAAATAGTGATTTTCCCCCCTCTGGGTTCAACGAATAACAAGTCAGTCAAATTGTATCCACAAGATATCCAGTATTAATTATAGTCTATTTCAGTTACATGCATATTTTATTTACTAAAAGACACTTATACAATTATATGAATTCCTTTCAGCGATTTTATAATGGGTCTTTGATTTTATGTGTTCAAAATGAAAACATTTTAAAGTTTATTTAGCATATAATGGAAGTAAATATTTTAGAAAAACGAAATGTAAATCTATTCCTGAGTTTTTATGCTATTTATTCGAATAATATGTCAATTTTATACAGTTTATATAGCTCGAATTCCAGACAGACAGACAGACAGTATGTAATTTAAGAATCAGAGACATTTCAGTATTGGCTCTTAAAGACTTCTATAATTGATTTCCTGTCCAAAGGTTGTGGGGGGAGGGCTAATATATTGGAAAGAATACAGCAAATTAAAACACAGTGAAATTTACTTTTATAACAACATGGAGGTTTCTTTTTTTTTTTTTTTTTTTTTTTTGGCTGACTGACAGCAAGTGTTAACTGCCAAGGTGCCAAGGTCATTAGCATGTAAACCAGACCAAGAAAAGAAGACGAGTTTTGGTTTCAAAAAAATAAATTTCCCATGCAACCTGAAATGGTATTCCTGCATGGACTCTCTATTCCTTATTCTAGTAAAGTAAAATTGTGTTTCATTTCAGAACAACAAGAACATACCTATACATTTTAATAATTACTTTTTGAAGGATTTATGATTATGAACTTGCATCCAAATGGTATCTGAGATAATTGTAACTTTTAAAATCATTAAAGAAGCTTAAAAGAATGGAGGAAGAAGAGGTAAGAAGAGGAAGAAAGAGTAATGGTGTAAAGGGAAGAGAGCAGAAAAGACAACGAGCCTAAAATTGGGTGCATGTGCTTGCCTTGTGTTGCCTTGGATGCGCATGCACTGCCCTTGCCTCCCCTTGGGTTCATTCCAGTATGTGGATTCTCAGTTGGCAGAATGAAGAAGTAATTCACAGATCCTGCAGATCTCAGTCACACTCACAGAATGGATTCTGGCTTTCCTAAGAACTCACCAAGAAGATGTGGGTTGGCAGAACCCATGTGGAAATTCATTTCATCTATTTCCATTTTATACTGTCTATCATGCATTTTTGATAGCTAAATGGGAAAAAATGGAGCTCATTCCTATGAATTTCCATCAAGTATCATTTTAGCTATCGGTTGTCACACCTGCTACTTGATGCATTTCCATCAATTGACACAATTATATATTTTTTTCAACCTGTATCATTCCCTGGGGTCTTATTTATTTTGCAATAAATCCAATTTATTGAAAACGTATTCAATCATGTTAGCACATACTAAACATTTGTTTCTAATATGTTTAAATATCCTTCAGGCAGATTATGGAAGATATTGACTAATAAGACTTTTTTAAGCTAAAATGAGTCACCATTTCTGAGATAACATGACAACTCGCTCAGCTTTCTTTAGAAACATATAGTAGCACATCTGCTTAGATTTACACATGTGACTAAGCTTCTTATTATCTCCTTATAAGGTCTTCCTAAATTCTGAAACTCTATTAAATTTTTAGAGTCTATCTGTTGCCTCCAAACTTTGTTAAATCCATATGTCTATTACATTAGCGTTGTATATATGGATATATGGTATACATTTTTATTAGATATTTTATTCATTTACATTTCAAAAGCTATTCCCTTTCCTAGTTTCCTCTCCAAAAGTTCCCTATACCCTTCCCCATCCCTGCTCCCCAACCCACCCATGCCCGCTTCCTGGCCCTGGCATTCCCCTGTACTGGGGCATATAATCTTCGCAAAACCAAGGGCTTCCCCCCCATTGTTTATACATTTATTTATAATAAATAATATCTTAAAGAAATACAAACATGTATGGAATGAGATTTTTCAGGGAACAAAATTATGACAAGAATAACATATTACTTCTTATGTATTGAAATAATGTTACCATCTCTTTTCTGTACTTTTGAGTGAGCTTATAATTGATGCTGCAAATGCTAGGAAAGCACTGATTTAAAAGGAGGCTCTTTTGTTGTTATGGCTTGTATTGTGATTAACTTGGTCAAATCTGATTAGCCCATCTTCTTAAAAATTTCTTCCACTGAGAAGAGGTGTTAGCAGTCAGCTTTACTCTATTGTTTACTGATCTCTCCCCGTCTCTCCCCATCTGTCTGTCTGTCTTGCTCTGTCTCTCTATTGCTCTCTGGCTCTGTCTCTCTCCACTCTGTGTGTGACATGTGTTTCTTCATGTATTTGAGTGTGGACACACACTCACCACGGTGCACTTATGAGGGTCACAGGACATCCTTTGGTATCCCTCCTCGACTTCTGCCTTGTTTGACACATGGGATTCTGGAAATTCTTCCATCTCCGCCCCCCGTCTCACCGTGTGAGTGCTGAGATTACAGATATGCATCTCATGGTCTGGATTTATATGAGTTCTGTAGATCTGAAGTCAGGTTTCATATATATATTCAGGCTGATTGTGTACAGAATTGACTAATGAGACTTTTTTAAGCTAAAATGAGTCACCATGTCTGAGATAATTTGACCTTTAGCAAGGTCAGTGTTCTTTAGAAACATACAGCAGCACGTCTGCTTAGAATTACATGTAACTTCAACAAGCCTCGCGTTTTCCCTTCATGGCACATATGTAACACCAAGTGTTTTGCTCTTGAAATCATCATTGCACCCCAGTACTGAACTTTCATACACTACTAATCTCCACAAATTACCAATATGCATACTGGGATGTTGTTACTCTTCAAGAACATGCCTCATAAGCTAGACTGAGGAGAATCTTGCCTAAGCAGAAATTTCTCAGTGGAATATTAAAATCAAAACACGTGGATACGTAAATTTACATATGGTTCCTTAAATAGTCTTTCACCTGTTTCTTTATTTTTCTACTTCTTAGATTAAAATCTTAAATTCTCATTATACTAAAAATAGTTAAGTTTACTTTCTGGGTTGTCCATCACACAGATACATTGGCCCTGCCTCAATCCCCAACACAGAAACAAAGCATAACCTTTAGGATTTTAATAAAGTTCACTTGGTAGCCTTCCATAAATCCCTGAAGAAACTAAGAATAAAAATGGCATGCCTCTACATAATGAAGGTTGTGTGCAACAAGCCTGCAGTCAACATTATAAATTGGAAAAGGCCAACATCCTCTAAAACTAAAGACTAAAAAAGGGTGTTAACTCTCTCTATTCTTCTCCAGTTTAGCAACCAAAATCTTAGCCATGGTCCAAGACAAATGGAAAGAAATAAAAATTGATGTAAACAGATAAGGAGGAGGCTGGAGACATGGTTCAGTGGTTAAGAGCACCAACTGCTTTTCCAGAGGTCCTGAGTTCAATTCCCAGCAACCACATGGTGGCTTATAACCACCAGTACTGGGATTCAAAGCCTTCTTCTGGTGTGTCTGCAGAGACAGTGAACTGAAGAGACAGCATACTCACCCTATTTTAACAAAAAAAAAAAAAAAGGAAAAGTCAAATAACCCCAATTTGCAGGTGCCACAATACCTGCTTAAAAACGCTAAAGAGGCCATGGAAAAACCTCCAAATCTGATTGGTGTAAATGGAACTGCATGTTTTATACAATTAATGATCATCGTGAAAACAAAATTAGTAAATAAATTACCATTCACAAATAAAAGAAAATACCCAGGAATATACCTAACCAAAAAGGCAAAAGACACATATGATGAAAACATAAAGACACTAAAAGGGAGACAGAGAAATTAGACATAGAAGTTAACAAGATCTGTATTTATTAACAGCCAATAAATACTGTGCAAATATGTACATGCCAAGTAAAACACTGAGCACCAAGGTTCAATGACATCCCCATCAGATTTCTAATAATATCCTGTACAGAACTACAAATTGTTCTGAAAGTTCGTTATATGAAAATTTTAGTAAAGCAATCGTGAGCAGAACTCAACACTAGCAGTATTACAATACCAAGTGACAGATGATGCTAGCCAGTCATTGTAGCAAATACAGCAGAGTACTTGAAAAAGAAAATAAGTGCACCCACCAGTGCAATAGGACAGATGACCAAGAAATGAGCCCAGGCAACTAAAGCATCTTTGTTTCCATAACAAACATTTGGTAGAGCCAACCTTTGACAGATGATATGCAAAGATCTAAATGCCCACACACAAGGAAATGGAACTAGACACTTCTTTCCCATGCCATACAAAATCAATTTGAAAATGAATCAAATAATTTAATGTAAGAAAAGAAACTTTAAAAATGAATGAATTCATGGTTCAGACATAAGTAAAGGATTTGTGAATACAAATCTAATATCTTAGGACAGAAAAGCAAGAACTGAAAGATAGATCATGTCAATGTAAAAAGTCACACAGCAAAGGGATGAGAGAAATGAAGGGGAAGCCTGAGGAATGGGAGCCTTTGCAGATGCTCTTCCAACAAGATCCCTACTCAGAATATACAAAGAACTCACAAAATTAAAGATCAAAGAATTAGTGTGCCAGCCAACAAATGGGATCAAAGACTCAGAAAGAGAGAACTGTGAATTCTTCTTTTGCAGTAAAATATATAAAACAATGCTCTGCATCCTCAGTCACCAAGGACATGAGAGGTAAGGTGACATTGCCACTGCCACTGTCCCAGGCAGAATCCTTATCACAAGGCAACAGACCGGGCGGGAAAATATACCGCACGAGTAGAGTGCTCACCCATAGCATGTGAAGCTGTGGGTCCTCAGTGCCACACAGAAAGGGCAGGGAGAGAAAGAGAGGGAAGGAAAGAAAAGAAGGAAGGAAGAGAAAGCAGGCATAGAGGAAGGAGAAGGGGAGGGCAGTAGGAAGTAAGGAAAAAAGAAAGGAAGAGGGGGCATGGAGGGAGGGAAGGAGGGAAAAACAGAAAGGAAGAAAGAAGAAAGGAAGGGAGGGAAGGAGGGAGAAAGGAAGGAAGGAAAACAAACAAGGAAGGACTGTGGGAGAGAGGGATGAAGAAGACAGAAAAGAGAGAAAAATAAAAATGAAAAACAACTGTTGCTTATGGAAAAGGAAGGAACTTAAACATGCTTAGTAAGAATGTGAATTGTTCAGCCAATCTAGAAATCACTTCCAAGGTTCCTCAGGGAACTAATCAAAGAACTACCACAAGATCCTGGGTATCTGTGTGCCAGGATCCAAATTGGCTCGCAGTAGCCCTAACCTGCTCATGCACACACCCAGCAGTGCTATTTACAATAGCTAAGGTTTGGGGATAGAGTGAACACCCAATAACAGACAGGTAAGCAGAAAAGATGTACTGCACACTCACTGGGGCTTTATTTGACTGTAAAGAACAGACATGTGGCAATGTTGGGGAAATGGTTGGAACTGCAGACCAGTGTGCCAACCCACATCAACCAGGCACAAAACGACAAATCAAAACTGCTTCTGTCCTATGTAATGTCTTAGTCAATGTGATGTCTTAGTCAATGGTATGACGAAATACCATGACCAAAAGCAAATTGTGGAGGAAAGGGTTTACTTATTTGGCTTACATTTCCACATCACTCTCCGTCACTGAAGGAAGTCAGGATGGGAACAAAAACAGGGCAGGGACCTGGAGACAGAAGCTGATGCAGAGGCCGAGGAGGGTGCTGCTACCCGCTTGCTTTCTATGGCATGCTCAGCCTGCTTTCTTAAAGAAGCCAAGACCACCAGCCCAGGGATGGCCCTGCCCACAAGGAGCTAGACCCTCTTCATCAGTCAATAATTAAGAAAATGCCCTACAAGCTTACCTATAGCCTGATCTTTTGAATATATTTTCTAATATTGAGGTTCCTTCCACTCTGATGACCCTAGCTTGTGTCAAGTTGACATTAAATTAACCAGTACAAGTGGTGCTTAAATTCATCAATGAATGACACGAGCACAACGTGGGGCCAACTTGGAAAGGACTGTCAGTGGGAAGGGGAAGGGACAGGAGTGAGTGACGATGATAAACGTGTGTGTATGGATAAGTGAGAATGTCCTGTAAAAGCCCTCACTTCACATGGACACTAATTTTACAAAAAAAAAAAAAAAACCTATACTCTGAACTTATCTCCTTCCTTATATGATCTATCATGGTGGCATTACTCCTGCCTTTTTGGATACCTAATTTGACAGGGGAAAAAAGTGTGTGTGTGTGTGTGTGTGTGTGTGTGTGTGTGTGTGTGTGTGTGTGTGAGAGAGAGAGAGAGAGAGAGAGAGAGAGAGAGAGAGAATGCCTTTGTTAACAAGGATGATTTCTTTTGTAATTTTCCTTCCAAATATTTTTAATATAATGGCAGCTTTTCTTTTAGCAAGAATATCTGTGGCATTCATTTCCCAACACCGAGTTATTAAAATATGCTTGGTGGCATATCATGTGTGTAGACCATGCTGAGGGAAGCAGAAGCCTTTTCAGCAGTTGATATCTGCTTCCTCCCTTTCTGTACTAACTCTCTGTCTTCAGTTAATTGAATTGACAGGGCACCACCCAGGTTTCCTCTGACAGTGTTGTTAATCTACTATAAATACCCCTTCACCAAGTCAATAGAAAATAGGTGGTCCTTATCAACCTCAAAGAATGACTTAACTGTGTGTGTGAACGAGCACAAAAGAATCAGTTTCCATCCTTGGAATGTGAGTTAGAATAAATCCTGGAAATAGCAGTTATTTTATCAGGGAATATGAACCTTGCCATTTCTATACATAGTCAGCTTAACTCTCTGGTTAAGGAAGGGGAAGAAACCTGACTTAATCATTTCAGCCTCCAAATTACGTCATATAGAGCGAGTCTTGAAATGAAAATGTATTTTACCGACCTGCTCCGTGAGGCTTATATCCCTTGCTGTGACAAAGTATTTAGGGAGAGAAAATGACAGATGTTAGGCACATTAGCACAATGAATAGTCGCTTCTTCCCCCAGATGAAGCGCTTTTATCACGGCAATTTATCATGAACAAGATAGTGATTTAGGAAGATGCATTAGAACCGCAGCTCATACTGCAAAGTGAGTTAGCGGGAGTGAAGCATGGCTGCCTGGGAGATGTACGCACAAGCCTTTCAACCTGCATGCATCCGCGGGACGTTTTCATTCTTGACTTTAATATTTTGAAACTGAATATCATCACTTAAACAATGAAGGAATGAAGAAATATCCGGAGTTAAGAATGCTTCAGGCTGCAGCTAGAGGCAGGGAGGTGAGCCGTAATCCAGTCAACAAAGACTGCCCTGCACACTGCATTGGTACTCTTACATTTTTTTTTTATTATTACTTGACTACTTCGTAGCAAATATTGACTCAACTGCCTAAACAACCTGCTAAAGTTTCAACCATTTTTATCCACATTCTAGGAACAAGTATGTCAAATTTCCAGAAACGAACATTTAAGACACAGATAATTTATGTGTGATTATGTTGGTTATTTATTTTTTATTAATCATTACTAACATTATGAAGTGCTCTTTTAAATCCAAATCTTCCTAAGAAGGCTGCTAGAAGGTGGAGAAGTGTGAACCTTAGCGCCTCGGGGGAGCCTTTGTGGGTCTGGGGAGCCATCCAGAGCTGCCCTCTACTCTCACTCACAACTCCAAGGAGGAGAACCTTGGACAGCAGGAGCTCACTGTTTTCTGTATGACAAATACATGCAGTTTCAATACAGTGTAGTCATAATGTTCAATACCTGTAAGAGAAGTGTGGACAACATGCCTCTGCCTCTGAGAACTCCTCAGAGTATTGTCAAGAGAAAAAGATCTGTGGATATCAAAGATGCAAGACACAGGAGGCCTGCAGGATAGAGCCACCTCCACCCTAGTTCCAACCCGTCCAGTTAAGAATGGCTTACTCACAGGCCACTGAACAGTGTTAGGGTAGGAGTGCCACACTCAAACAGTCACCATTTCAGTGTTTGGATATCTGGGTGCCAGGTGGCCAGAGCTGCTGTTTTTCCCCATTCAAGAGAGAGAATGGGAGAAACTCTGGGAAAGTCGCTTAAACTGAGTATGGTTCAAACTTCAGATCTCCTAGCAACTCGAATTCTATATTTCAAGGCAAGGGGAATTAGCTTTCTAATTAACAAACTGTGTGTGTGAGTGTGTGTGTGTATCTTAGTTTCTGTATGTCTCTCTGTATGTCTG
>NC_034593.1:138648186-138662108 GCF_900095145.1 Mus pahari
AGAGAGAGAGAGAGAGAGAGAGAGAGAGAGAGAGAGAGAGACGAGACGAGACGAGACAAGAGAAAATACAAATTCAAAGATCCACTGAAATATTTAGTCATAACATTGCATCCTAAGTGAGCAATTCCCCTGTTTCTTGTATCAAAGATTGTCTTTACAGGAGATCAGTTGCCATTACTACCTGAACTAGCATATACCATTCACGTTGACATTAGATACTATTGTCATTGAGTCAGATATACAAGAGAATTTGATGTTGGAGAGGAGACTACATCCAGGGAAGAAGCTGAAGGAATGACACAAATTGCATTTTATTGTTGTAGAGACCAAAATTGACCTACTTCATACTTTTGTCTAGCTCTGCTTATATTTTATTTCTCTGCAGAAAAACAAATTTAAGATCTAAAATTATTTTTTCTAATTTCTTCATTAAGACAATCCACTATCATTAGGGGATGGGCAGCTAGAAATACTCCATAAGAACACTGTAGAACTCCTAAGTATTGGTAGGTAAAGTTGTTCCTGTCTGAAAAAAATTGCAGGGATGGAAATGGAGAGGAGCCTGAGGAAAAGAAGGTCCAGCGACAGGCCCAAAGTGGGATACAGCTCACGTGGAGGTCCCAAGGCCTGACACTATTACTGAGGTTATGGAGCACTCACAAAAAGGGACCTAGCGTGACTGCCCTATGAAAGCCCTAACAAGCAACTGAAAGAGTCAGATGCAGATATTTGCACCCAACCAATGGACAGAAGCTGCTGACCCCTATGGTTGAATTAGGGAAAAGCTGGAAGAAGCTGAGGAGGAGGGTGACCCTGTAAGAGGACCAGCAATCTCAATTAATCTGGACTCCAAAGATCTCTCAAACACTGGGCCACTAAACAGGCAGCATTCACCATCTGATATGAGGCCACCAACACATACAGCTGAGGACTGCAGGGTCCAGGTTCAGTCAGAGAAGATGCACCTAACCCTTAAGAGACTGGAGGCCCTAGGGAGTTTAGAGGTCTGGTGGGGTGGGGGTGGGGGAACATCCTGGTAGAGACATGGGGCAGGGAGGAGGTATGAGATGTGGAACATTAGGAAGGTGGAAATTACAGTGTGAAAACTACATGATATGTCACACAGTATAACCTTTTGTCCACACTTCTTTTCTTGCAAACGTTCATTTCAATGTGTCATTGGTCTGGTTTGAGGCCTCTGGCTTCTGCTCTGCTACACTATCAGTACTGGATCGTCTCAGAACTCCTCTCAGATCTCCTGTGGTTGCCCTATGTCATAGAGATGCTGCTGCTTTGGATCTGCAGGACTTCACACGCTCCAGCAGTTCATAGATGGGATAGAAGTTGGGGCAAGCTAACTTAAAGGTCTGGATCTGAGCCTCAGTGTGACCCGAGTTGTTCATCCTACCAGCTCTTCTGTGCCTGTGCCACCAGCACCAGCTCTCCAGTTCTGACCTGGTGAGAGGTTGGTTTGGCTCTCCTGCCCACAGCAGCCGCTAACACATTCCATGTTTGGGAGCTTTAAAGCTGGTCATCAGGCTGCTTCACCTGAGGCTCTTGGCCTTGGGTTGTGGGCAATGCTGTTAACATATACTTCTACAAGGCTTCTTCTTGAACCTCAAGCATAGTCCATAAAGGTCAAAGAATACAAACAGCAACACTTGTCAGTTGATTTTGGCTGACCACTGGTCTGGTGAACAACCTTTAGAGTTAGACTGAATGTCAATGTTGCATCTAAGTATCAGCCCTCACTTGCATGACATGCAGCCTCTTCAATGCAATTCTGCTTTGGACAATTGGTTTAAAAAGAAAACTGAGTTGCCTTCTGACAGGCAGTATTTCCTTTCAGTATCAAAGCTGACCCAAGTTAGCACTGGCTTTTCTTTCTCTATTTAAAATGAGTCAAAAACCACTCAACTCTCCATTTTTGAACTCCCCAATAAGCATAGAAGTTGCTATATTTTGAATGACCTCTCCAAATTCCAACACGAAACGTAATTGCTTTTGTAAGAGTGTGAAGAGATGGATGAAGCCTTAAAGAGGGTATGGGCCATCAGGACTCTACTTTACTGTGGAAGTAAGCTACTAAAGACTTAAATCCGGTCTTCTTTCTACACATTCCCAGCCGCTCTCTCACAGTGAGCTTCCTGTTGCCCAGCAGGAGGCATCTTCTTAATTGTGGCTTAGAAGTCTCAGACTTTTTAGCCTTCATAACCATCAATCAAATAAATAAGTGCCTGTGGGTTTTCTTTTAAACAATATATTAATAACAAAAAATAACTGAAAACAAAAGTGCCTCTAAATCTTCTTAGACAAATGTGTCAAATTCTCTTGTCAAGAAATATTAATATCATTTCTCTAATAGGCTATTTGAAAGGGTTAAATATGCATTCCAGATTATCTGAGAATATTTCTGTGGCAGCTTATAAATAATTTCTTTCTACGAGTATCAGTTTTTAAAAGTTAGTGTTTTAGACGGTATGTTAAAGTAATAATATTAACAATTTCGTTTGAAATTTTATGAGAACTAAAGTGTTAACATTCATAAAATATATTACAGTTCCTATGTAAAAGTTGTTATGTTTAATGAATGTGTGGATTCCAATAAAAAGGTCAGGTGTGGAATTTACTGAACTGAAAGAAAATTGTTCTTCATGTGCAGTTATCACATCATGTCCATATGGATAAACTGATAAACAATCTGACTCACTGAGTTGTAGCCTTGCTTGAACAGTTAAATTAGAGAACAAACTTTCTAAAACACACAATGGAAATATAAGAACAATAATTTAATACTTGTTGTCCCCTTGTAAGTGGATAGAACTATAAACACTTCAAATGTTCAAACCAAGCGAGAGTCAAATGCACAGGTAAAATGTCACATAGAACAATACTGATACTTCTAAAATGTATTGTGAATATTTTCTATCGAGCATTGCCTATAATTCAACAGTATTTTATTTTAAAAGTTTGATTCAGAAGAAAGACCATTTGAAAAATTATGTGACTAACAAAATGCAATAATAAATCAGGTACCATCATATGTGTTGTCTATTTTCCAATATGACTTATTCTTATCTCTCACCCATAAATAACTACTACACTGACTATTTTTATGTAACCCCCTTACTTCTGATGAATCCCACCCAAAATATCCATTCTAAGACAATACTTTTATGTCCTGAAAATGTATGCAAAACACATCAAACTTGATGCTATCATTTGTAACTGTTTCTTTCTCCGCGCCTTGTTAGGGAAACATCCATTTGTCTAGGTTTGCTTCATTCTTTTTCATTTTCAAGCAATGTCACATTACATTAGGGCAATTGTTTATTTATGAGATTCCCCTTCCTGTAGTTTGCTTTTAAACTGTTTATTTTTGATCACTTATTTATGTTGACTTTTCATATTATAAACCAAATTTCTCTGAACCTTTTTTATTTGTGCCAAGAACATATATCTAAGGGCTTCTTGGAGTTTTATCATCAAGAATAGAAGTCTTGAGTGGCAAGCATTGTGTTCATGAGAAAGAAAATACAAAATCAGTGTCCATACCAGCAATGGATGGCACTGTAATTTTTGCTACAAATGGAGACTGGCATCTGTATTTTAAGATTTTATTTCATGTAAATTTTACTGATGTACAGATTTCTTTATGGAAAATGACAGGATTGCATTTAATGTCTATTTTAACTTATTTAATGTTGAATTTTCATAAAATTCTTCATATCTGTCTTCTAAACTCATTACATTCCAAGGTAATTATATTTTGCTTTGAATACTTAGGTGTGTGTGTGTGTGTGTGTGTGTGTGTGTGTGAGAGAGAGAGAGAGAGAGAGAGAGAGAGAGAGAGAGAGGGAGAGAGAGACAGAAATTTCCTCCAGAATGCAGTCTTAGAACTATAAATTTCTGACCTCTAGATATTTCCTTCATATATGAGTATGTACTGTGACTCAGGCAGAAGGTCAGTCAGAAAACAGGTTTCCAGAGAGAATCAAAATAGTTCAGGGTTACCTATTATAATACCAGATCATTTGTGTACAACAAGAACTCTGATCTTTCCATAATTGATAACCACGTGTTTTCCTGACAATAACTGGCTGAGGCATTTGGCTCCCTTTTCAGGCCACTCCTGGAAAGAGGAAGTTCGTTTTCCTGTTGCTGTGACAGGAAGAGGTGGATCTACCTCGTAAAACAGCACAACAACTTCTTAGGACACAGAATGAAGAGGGAGGAGGGAGCATAATATGGTCTTGAAACTTCCACGTCTGTGGATGTAAGGCTGTACCATCGGTTATCGTGAACCTAGTAGGTGTCAATTGAGTTTCTTATTTGAGTCCTACTGGGCAGGACTCTATGAGTCAGAACTGGCAGAATGGAGATACCCTGACATAGTGGACTCACTGTTTCATAGCAGAGAACCTGACAGGGCTTGGCAGATGAAGCTGGACACTTAAGCAGTCCCAATCTGCTGGCGGAAACCTGGGGATTTCTAAAGTCTCCTGCTTTCTGTTCATGTTAAAAATGCCACGCAAGCTGGAGTTCGATGTTAGCAAAGGATGATAGCACCAGAAGGGATAGACACACATCCTCAGGAGGCAGGGCCAAGAGATAGACACACTCCTTCAGGAGGCATGGCCAAGAGATAGGCACACTCCCTCAGGAGGCAGGGCCAGGACAACTTGGCTGCCTCAGGCCTCCTTCTACAAGGACAGCATCATCACAGCTGCTGTTCACTCTGGGGAAAGCTCTGCTGTTCACTCTGAGGAAAGCTCTGCTGTTCACTCTGAGGAAGGTTCTTCCTCCACATGCACTTACTCATTCCTAGAAATCACTTGCATTGGCGTGCTTTATAGTTGATCCCAGATCCCAAAAAATTGACAAGATTAATCTCCACACAGGTCAAAAGCTTTGAGGAGGGATCTAGCAGCTGTCCATCACTAGTAGACATCATTGAATAGATTTTTATCCCCCTTTTCTTCATACATTTTCTTGTTTCAGTCTTATTTACCTGTGACTGAACATAAAACTGCATATATTTAAGGTGGACAAAAGTATTTGGTGCACATAATTGATTAATTCTACTGAGGAAAATGACCATCTGTCAGTCCATGTGATTAACCTTTTATATGTGCGCCTGTGTTGAGAATGCTTAAGATCTGCCCTTTCAGCTAATGGCAAGTATAAAGTCAATACTACCAGTTCTTGGTGCCCTTGAAGGACCAACTTCATGAGTGTACTAGATGTCAAAATTCATGCATGTTCAAGTCCTTTTGTAAAAGCTCATGATGTGTGCAAATAATCCATATACACTCTCCCATATATTATAAATCATCATAGGTTACCTATATCCCCTAATATCATGTAAATATAGAGTAGTATGCCATATGTTTAGGAAACAATGAGAAAAAAAATGAATGCTACATTTATGAAATATGAAGATGTGAAAATCAGCATCAAAATCAGCAAATTAAGCCACTAGTACCTGTGCAACAAAGTAACTAATGTGTGCTCATAGTATGAAATATTTTTTATTATTTTTCTTCTACCTTTCTGAAGACCATAATATTGAAGTTCTATTTTATTTATAACTGAACATATACATAAATTGTGTCTTAATGTTTGTCAGCTACTATTGTTTTTAAGTGGATTTTATCAATATTAATTAGGATTTTATAAATTGCAAAAACAATCATTTTCTGCAAAGAAAAATTAGATGTACAGCAAAAAAAAAAAAAAAAAAAAAAAACATGTAGGGGCTAATAAAACTGTTGGTGGATTAGTTTAAAAAACAAAAGGGCAATTCTTATTCCCTGAAAACAAAACCACTGACATCTATAAACCTATATTATCTTAAATATAATTGCAATGAAAACCAGACTGAAAAATAGCTAGTAAAATTATTAGCTCTAAGATGTCAACTACTTAGAGGCTGAGACCATATCAATAAACCACATTTGCTGCACTCAAAGTTCTGAATTCTGTTACAGAAAACACTGTGTGATCCTTTTAAGTTAATAGACTACGTTATCACATACAGCACGCTAGGATGCTTTTCTTGTGACATCGATAAATACTATCAGTTTTTAATGACTGTCTTCATAATCCATCAAAGCCACCATGTCAGCTCTCTGGAAATTATTTCCATAGCCTTTTGAGCAGAATCCTGATAGAGTTATTTGAAATCCTGAAGGTTTGGTATTCTTTTTATAGATGAATCAGAACACTTGGAGAAGCCAATCAAGAGCAGTTAAGTGACTTGTACAGGGCATGCTTCATGGAGGAACTTTCAAGTAGAGTTGATATTTCAATCAGGGGCAATCATATCCATTCATTCACAAGTAAGGGGTTTGTTACAAGCTCAACTTCTGCAAATAATTTGTATAGATAGGGCTATAGCATTAAACTATTATCCCATAGAAACTAATCAGAAAATACTTACTTTCCTGAATATGATTTTAATTCCTAGACTAATTATAAAATTTAAAAATTGTAATTTTGTGAGGGCTGAAGTGATGCCTTAGAAGCTAAGGTTACAACCTGACCTTGCAGCCTTGCAGAGGACTTGAGTTCCCAGACCTACAACCATATTTGACTTCAGCTCTTGGAGATCTAAGATCCTCTTCTGGAATCTGAATGTTCAACTGCACAGACATACGCATACGCATGCATACACTTACTGGAAAATCAATCTTTAAAGATCATAATTTTAGATATTTTATTTCATTATGAAAATAGTTGCAATTTCAAATTTTTACTTTAATATTTCTAAAACTGTACATATGTATACAAATCCACATGTATGTATTTATATACATATGTGGTTTTTTTTGTAACAATGTATTTAACTTTCTAAATTGCAATTGTGTTAAAAATTTGGTTACCCCGTCTTTTCCCATTATTATTATTTCCTTCTCTGACTTCTGACTTTCTTTGCTGAGACTTTGATCATACTAGAAACTAAGAGCCAATCAGGTTAAAGATGCATATTTTGTTAGGATAGCAGTAACTGTGTGTGTGTGTGTGTGTGTGTGTGTGTGTGTGTAAAAGGACAACCCCAACACCTCAGTGTCCCATCAACAAGTCCTCATCTCATTCTATCTCAATTTCAAACCAGTGATGCACCTGATCAAATTAACTAGTTAGAACTGGGGTTATTCATACCTACAATTATGTCTCAAATTCATGATGTCTCAAACAAACCAAGAAGCAAATTGTCTCCCAGTTGAGTATATTGGGAGTAGTCATTTCTGTAAATTTAAAAATACTGTTTTTGGTTTGATACTTCTCAAACCAAATTTTTGATGTTATTGGAAAATATCGTGAGACTATAACTCTTTCTCTAAATCCAAAATAACCACTAGAATTCTAAGTTTTACCACACAGTCATAAGCAAGAGAATGAAATAGGCAAAGGGACAAAGGAACATGTAAGATTTCCAAACTTGAAATCCAACACTTGTACTAACATTTCAGTAGTCGGAACTCAGTCTTAGCTACTGCAGCTGCAGAGCAGACTGTGAAGTGCCAGCTCTCTCCGACAAGACCATGTTCACAGCTTTAAGTATGTGTCGCAATTATTAAGAAAATATAAACAATATTAATGTATTTAAAATGTGCTCTGGAGCTAAGCATGCTGAAGCATGCCCAGCCTTTGGGAAGATGTTCTGAGAAAGGCAGCAATATCCTAAGTCTAAAATACTGGGAAAGAGAGAGAAAAGAAATAGAGTCGGAGATAAAGATGAGGGAGGAAGAAAGACAAAGAGAGAGGGAGAAGGAGAGGGGGGAGGAATGAAGATAGGGAGAGACGGAGAGTAAAGGGTAGAAAAACAAAGTCCTTATGCTCTTAAAATGGCATGACCTCTTGTAAGACAATACTGATAGTGAGTCCTCAATGCAACTTGAAAAGATGAGTCCAAGTAGAACTATAAAGAGGTAATTAGGTTTCACCTTGCAGGAATAAATAAATTAATTAATTCATGTGATTAATGCCTCAGGACTTACCTTGAGGGTGATTCCACTATAAATCCAGCTTTGCCCAGGTTCCTAACATGGTACATGCCTCTCGTGATGCCCTGTGCTGCATTGAACCTCTGAAACAGAAAGTTCACTGCAAGATCTCTACCCCCAAACTTAGACCAGAGCCATGAGTAAAATCAACCTGTGCTCACCACAATTCATCCAGTCTGCGGTAGTGGAAAGGGGGCTAAGATGAAAGCCACAGGTCATCAACAGAGAAAGTTCATCAAAGGTCTTGATAAATCTCCAGAAATTCAAGACCAGCATCTGGGAGACAGGGTCTTCCTTTCCATTATGGTAGGCGAATTAGGAATTCAGTCTTGCCAGATTTAGAGGAAGGCATTGTCAGTCAATTTGAGTCTTAATCATCAGAGGGTCTCCTGAAAGTCAGCTTTTATGCCACTCACCTAGAGAAGAAAGGTACAAGTGACCAATGAATCTAGGATGTAGTAGAAATAATATTCAGGAAAATAAATGTCTGATCTTCTATTGTTCTGATAGCTTAGTTAATTGGATAACAATACTTGCATATGATTTAATGATGAGGTGATTTGATTCTTGAGGGTAGAATTTAAGAAAGAAGTAGAATAATACTCATGTAAAATTGCACTGGACAAGTTCTTTGACTGTATCTACACTTCTTCAAAACTATGCAGTCCTTGACAGAGCCAAGGAGTTAGGAAAAGTCAGGGAAGAACAGATTCATTTGTGTGCTTTATTACCTGTCAATAAAATCATTGTATAGCACACTTTAAATTCAAATAGCATTGTTTGTTAGGTGAGAGGATTTTATGTTGACATATGCACAAAATTAATCCCTACATTTGACAGCCTTATAAGTCCTTTGGAAAACAGAAGACAACAAAACAAACAAGAGATTTAGCCATTCTACTGACAAGGACAGGAGGGAAATGGAACAAAATTAGTGTATTTACAGGACAACCTTTAAGACCATAATAACATAGTGCCTCTCAAATGCTGTGGTAATGGACCACAGAAAATGGTAAACAAGAGGCGTCGCTTAAATATTGTACAAATCAACCTTATCAACTTTAGCTCCCAAAATAAAAGTGATGCACAAAATTAATTTCTGCTTTCCAAAGTGGGTGGGGGAAGACTGAGATGAACAAAGGACTCAAAACTTCAGTGGTATGCACTTTTATAAACTTTCCAAATGTTCTTTTCCTTAACTTCAAGCAAAACAAACTTTTATGCTAAAAGATACAGGGATCTGGGGAAGCAAGAGGAGATATGTTGCTAATGACAGAATCCTGAGATTGAAATAAAATCAATAATAAATCTGGCTAGTAATAATACATTAGTATTTCTGTAGGAGCATTAGTAAGTTACTTAATAGAAACTAGAAAACACTAAACTAGCTTTTATAGAGGGTTTTTAAGGATATGAAGTGTCTATATTAAGGAAATATTTATTTATAGCAGGATGTAATGATTATCTTCAAATTCAATTAGACAAAATGATAAACACACTCTAAATGAATTCTCAACCTTAGGCTTAAGGGTCAATTATGTGAGCAGTAATTAGCTTACTTTGGTTTTCTATAATTAAATTCATTGCTAACTATCAATGTAAGTCAGAAATCTTTCTGTTTTAAAATTATGCATTTTACTAAGACTGATTCATAAGTATCTGGATTCTAAGAAAGAAAGAAAGAAAGAAAGAAAGAGAGAGAGAGAGAGAGAGAGAGAGAGAGAGAGAGAGAGAGAGAGAGAGAGAAAGAAAGAAAGAAAGAAAGAAAGAAAGAAAGAAAGAAAGAAAGAAAGAAAGAAAGAAAGAAAGAAAGAAAGAACTCTTAGAAGTGAGGATATAATTTAGTGGTAGAGTCTTTGAATGATACGAGCAAGCCTCGAATGGAACAGAAGCAGAACCCTCAGATAAATAAAGAATTTCTTTCAAAAGTCCTGCCTGAGGCAATCATATTTAGCCACAAAAATAAAGTTTTGCTTCTTCCTCGCCACTGGCTATATCTTAAGTAATTTTAGTGATGTTTCTCAAACAAGAATCAGTTGAAAAAATGTGATTTTAACCGTTTTTAAAAGATTCAGTTTTTACCTGGCAGTGGTGGTACATGCCTTTATCCCAGCACTTGGGAGGCAGAGGCAGGTGGATTTCTGAGTTCACGGCCAGCCTGGTCTATAGAGTGAATTCCAGGACAGCCAGGGCTATACAGAGAAATCCTGTCTCGAAAGAATAAAGAAAAAATAAAAAGGTGCAGTTTTCAGCTGTGTTTATACCCGTCCCCCAATCCCACAATTCATTTGTGGAAAGCTCTTGGAAATGCTCCCAGGTTCTAAAAGCATCCTTGTGTGTTAGTGAATACAACACTGTTAGCCATACGGGAAAGAAGCATAAAAACAGTGACAACAACTGCATCTTGTGTGACCAGGATCAAGATGGAGAGGAAAGGCAAGAGTAATGAACGGTTACCCAGTATCACTAAATAGGAGACCATAAGTTATACAAGCACCTTAGAGATGGGATAAAAGTGGTTTATAAAATAATGTTAAACATACACCAATAAAACAAAGCTACCTGATAGCCTCTTATTGGTGATGTTAATTTATGAGTTATCTGCCAAAAGTAACATATGATATTGGGACTTTTGAAAGATGCGATGATGACCTTCAAATTTGTCTAATCACTTCATTAGGAGTAAACATGTATTTGCAACCAATGAAGCAGCTCAATATTGTTTATGATTATTTATAGCATACACTGAGAAATGTTGAAAATTAAGAACCTGATGCCCATTATTTTAAAAAACTTAAAAATTAGAGTACAAAAGATGATCAGTTAATGCAACTTGGAATTTCAAAGAATTTTCTCCATTTTAAGCCAATATCCCTTCCCACAGGTTATTAATAAAACATGTTATAGAGGGAAATTAAATCTTAGCCAAGATTAAAGGTGTGTGACAAAGCAGAGAAGTCCTAAAACTATAATTCACAATGTGCTTGGAAGTTACAAGAGATGATGCCAGGGGTTCTAGACCATGGTTGTATCATTCATTTGCTCATCACCAACAATGGATGTTATTTGCTCTTACTAATCAATTATAATGCATAATTTTCCTGAAATAAATGAGCAATTGTAACAAATTTTCATAAGATAAAATAAACTGGCAATTGAAAAACCCAAAGGTAGATGAAGTTTAATCTAAAGTATACTGCATTGCAAAGCTAAAGAAATGGCTTAAATTACTCCTGTGTCCTGATGGCTGCAGTAACCTCTAGAGATATTACTCAGAGCAATCAACTATGAATGAACCAGCACTATGACATGTGGAACGCAGAGTTAAAATGTGTAACACTATTAAATAGAAAGCTATTTCACCACAGTGTCTGTCTTAGAAGTGCTGCCCTTTGGAAAGATGAGGTCAGTTTAATATTTGTATGACATGAACAAGGTCCAAACAAAGGAAGATAAATTAATGAAACAATTTGGAAGTTTGCTAAAAGGCAAATAATTAGCACAGCTGTGATTCTTTCTCCCTCTCCCTCTCCCTCCCTCTTCCTCCCTCCCTCTCCTTCCTCTGTCTCTTCCCTCCCTCTTCCTCCCCTCCCCCCTTCCCACTACCTCTTTCTACCTTCCTTTCTTTATCCATGTCTGGTTTATTAGGCACTATTCTTAAGTTTGGATGGAACCTTAAGGGAGAACTAGCCATGTAGAATAGAAACATTTACTACTCTTACTCAAAATAATGGAAAGATCTAGTGATTTTTCTGAAGGTCACCGAACAATTAAATGACCAGCCTGGGAAGAAACTATGGTTCCCCCCCTTACATGCAACCCTGAAATCTTCAGATGATCTGAACCCCTTTCTACCGAGAGAATCCCCAGCTAGAAAACTAGGCAGATATTCCTGCTCACATTCGTGAACTCAGCTTTTAAAATGTTCTTTTAAATACAAAATTACCTAGGAATTAGATGAAGAAATGGCTGATACTTAAGTACAAAAGTGTATTAAAACATCATAGTTTCTCATAAGAACTGGGTAATGGTCTGCATATGTATGTGTGTCTGCATGTGTGGGGGCCCATGTGTGCTAGTAAACGTGGATAGCCATTTGATATAGGGAGTCTTCCTTGCTTGCACTTCTCCTTACACACTGAGGCAGGGTCTCTCATTTTACCCCCAGACCTCACCAGTCAGTCTACTAGCTCGCCCTGGGAAAGCCTGTTTTCTCATCCAGCACAGTATTTTCAGATGGGCCCACTCCTACTCTGCATTTACTTGAGTGCTGTTGTCTGAATTCTTGTTTTCCCTTGTGAACAAGGAGATGCTGATTAGCTGAGATGTCTCCTAACACCTTGGTATATTTACAAAGACTCAATATGTTACTGCCTATACAGACACAGGTTTTGAAATTCGTATGTAGTGCCTACTTCTGGACATTGAAGTATCTTCTGATTCTCTGTTCTTAAATTAGGAGACACAGAGGAAAGCAGAGCTCCACATCCCATTCGGGAACTACGAATTTCTGCTCACATAACTAAGTCTAGGTGTTTGTTCGTTTTGTTTTGTTTTGTTGTTGTTGATGATGATGCTTTAATTAATTGTGGAAGAAAATAGCCTCTGCAGTCCCAGTGACGTAAGATGCATCTGAAACACAGAAGACACCCAAGGCAAGAGTTGTCTAGTTAATCTTTCAAATCAAAACATCATTTTGAACAAATTTCACTACGCATTATTGTATAAATGCGTCTACTTATCGAGGCAGTCAGTGAAAACCACTGCTTCTGTTGTCCTTGTTGCTCTGACACAACAGCATATCACCAGGCTAGCCTGGAACTCACTATGCAGGCAGAACACAAGCCTAGAACTCCCAGAATCTTTCTGCTTCAGCCTTCAGCCTCCCAAGTGCACCTATCAATCACAATCTATCATCTATCATGGTTGTTATGTTTAATTACATAACAACCATGGTGATTTCATGTATGAAAGAATTAATTACAGACCTATACTCCTGATTTTTGTGTTCTAAAAAAGTGGGTTAAGAATGACTTTAGACAGACAAGTCACCCTTGTCACCTCAGTCCCTATCCATTCTTGAGAGTTGTCAGATGCTGTGTGTGCTCAGATACTCATAAAACTGTTGAAGGATTTAATACTAATTATATTGTATCAAATGAGTCTTTATTTACACATAATTTACTTTCTTGCTTTCTTTGCTTTTTTTCAACTTTTTTTATTAGATATTTTCTTTATTTACATTTCAAATGCTATCCCGAAAGTTCCCTATAGCCCCCCTGCCCTGCTCCCCTACCCACCCTCTCCCACTTCTTGGCCCTGGCCTTCCCCTGTACTGGGGCATATAAAGTTTGCAAGGCCAAGGGGCCTCTCTTCCCAATGATGGCCGACTAGGCCATCTTCTACTATATATGCAGCTAGAGACATGAGCTCTGGGGGTACTGGTTAGTTCACATTGTTGTTCCATCTATGGTATGTGCTAAGTGTGGATTGTGAATTTTGCATTTGTATATTGTCTTGTTCTCTATTTGAAATAGTGTCACATATCCCAGAATAACCTCAAAACCACAATTGAAGAATGTTGACAAACTCCCTATAGAAACTTTTATCCTGGTGAGTATGCTAAAGAAATACATGTGAAGTGATAAGGAGTTGCTTCAATGTATACTTTGGAGACAAAAATTCACTAACTTTAGTAAACTTGATTTGTAGATAATAACTAATGTTTTAGAGTAATAATCACAGGGCTTGAGATTAATCCAATCACCAGATTTACACTAAGGAAAAAGTTAGTCGAAGGAAGGCATGAGGAAGGGGCATAGTATCCCTCTGAGGGAACATAGTATTCCTATGTAGGAACATAGTATCCCTCTGAGGGGACATAGTATCCCTCTGTGAGAACATAGTATCCCT
>NC_034593.1:138662355-138677907 GCF_900095145.1 Mus pahari
TGTGGGAACATAGTATCCCTGTGTGGGAACATAGTATCCCTGCGTGGGAACATAGTATCCCTCTGTGGGAACACAGTATCCCTGTGTGGGAACATAGTATCCCTCTATGGGAACAGAGTATCCCTGTTTGGGAACAGAGTATCCCTCTGTGTGAACAGAGTATCCCTCTGTGGGGACCTAGTATCCCTGTGTGGGAACATAGTATCCCTCTGTGGGAACAGAGTATCCCTCTGTGGGAACATAGTATCCCTGTGTGGGAACAGAGTATCCCTGTGTGGGAACAGAGTATCCCTGTGTGGGAACAGAGTATCCCTTTGTGGGAACAATAAACATGGCTCTGGAGAATATCTTCACACTCACTCTGTACTAATGTCCTGCAATTAGGTGTGTTGAATGTTACAAGTGGGATGTTCATATACAGTGTGTACCACATTCTTTTACACACAGTCCTCTGTCAGGTGCATGTTGGGACAATTAAGTATCAGCAATATTTTTACTAGAGTCCACTCTGTATGAAGTCCACTCTATATGAAGCCTAGACTTTCACTGCAAAATCCTTCCAATGTAAACTCTGCCCTTCCCAAGAATGTCACAAAGCTCTCCCGTTAGTTTTGGCTCTTAGAAACAGAACTAACAAAGTCCTCCCATTTTGTCATAGAATGCACCAATGCACAAAAGCACAATCCGACAGGAAGCTTATAACTGGCTTCTTTCCATATGCTATACTTTAAACAAAATGAAGTCTTAGGTGATTGCTGTCTTCAAAACTTCAACTGGAGGCTGGAGAGATTGCTCTGAACTTAAGAGAACATACTGCTCTTTCAGAGGACTGAGGTTCAGTTCCCAGATCCTAGCATAGACAGCTCACAACTGCCTGTAACTCCTGCTACCAAAACAATCAGGTACTGTATTTTTGCATCAGGCCACCTCTTCTGGAATTCATTCAGACATACACACACACACACACACACACACACACACACACACACACACACACAATTCCTTTGTAATTGCTGCTTCTAAAATGATTCCCTTTGATGACACAATATTTTTATTGAAAATTTTCAAAATTTTCAGTGTCTTTCTGAAATACTGTACAGACAATGGATTCAGAGTTATACAGTGAGCCCATGTCTATTCCCTTCCACAATACAGGCTTCCTCAAACAATGCACTTTAAAATGATGTTGATCTTACAATGGGCAATCGGAAAACTACAAGCATCATTAAGCACTCTGTTCTTTGTATAAAATGATCTTTTGAAGTATGAATTAGCTTCCAGATTTAATAAGAACAGACAGAGAGAAAACACGTTTTATATAATATTCGTTTTAATTTGCTTTTGTTATATTTTTGCAAGAATATCATTTTCAAAGATTTTTATTATCTTCTTGTTATCTTTGGGACAAGCTAAAGTTTAAACATGTGAGGCAGAAAGGTAGAGTAAATTATTTTAGGTTAATTACTTCTTAAAATAGGTATTGTGTCTTGTATATAACTTTTGTCTGAAAATAATGAGTTTCTATATTTAAGCCCTTTGAAGTTAGTTTCTGTATAGGTACACTGAAACTCAGTTTCTCTTGACCTAAGAAACCCACACCACTTGGACTGAATCAGATATGAAGCCAGGCTCATTTCATTGGTCCCTTCTAAATGAGTCCTCATTCTAGCCTTCCTGTGTTTGTAAAAGAATCTAACCTTTCCCACCTAAAACAACTTGAACCCCCCCCCCCATCTCCAAAACATTCTAACTAAGCCAAGGCATTCCTGCATAGCCAAACCAAATCAGTAGGAACATTCTGTAGGAACATTCTGGCTTTGCCTAGCTCTTTCAGGAATCTGCATGTCAATGTCTCTGACTATCAGCATACATGGCCTGCCCAGGCAATAACTGGCTCTTTCTTCAACTATGTGGAGACTTCTCCTATCCTTTGAAAGCTCCTTGAGCTTCATTGTTCACATGGTCCTGGAATTCCCCACTATATGAGTACCCACTGCTTTAAATAAAGAGAAAGAGAATAAAGAAATCATTTTTTAAAAAATTAGTAAACACTTTTTTTCATGAAATTTAATCACTTAAATAATCACCTTTTCAAACTCCCTGGCTACCATTCTCTGATAGTCCCTACTTCTTGACACAATCTACAAAGGGAAGAAGCATCATGAGAGAAAGACTACGTCAGGACCAACCACCCACAACCCAGGGTTGGAGACAATTATCCTGAGCTATCTTCCAGAGCAGCTTCGGGATAGCTGAGGGACTGTGGGGAAGTCACATGACCGTCTGGGGTAGTCACATGACATTCTGGTTTTTATGTGGTGGGATCACTCTCAGGAACATAATTAACTTACACATTTATTTATTTTGTTCACTATAAATTAAGCCAGAAAGTGTCTCAGGAGCACTGGGAAGGACGAGGGACCGGCCGTCCAACCGTAAGCTTTCTTTGCACCTCAGTGGCTGGTTTCAATAGCACCCTCATCACTGTATGTTCCATGGAGCTAAGGGACAAGGATGCTCATTTGGAGAGGATGCTCTGCGTGCAATGTAGATTCTCAGCTGTCATCAGATAAACACTGGATGTCTCAGGGTTGTGCCCCACTTCACAGCATAAAATGGCGTGTGCTGACAGAATGAACTTCAGTCATTTCTTTACATCACCGTCAAGCAGTTTCCTCAGCTTGCACGCTGTGGGGGGCACCAAGCTTGCGCAGTCCATTTGATAAACATTCACACAGATGCATTCATGTCATCACCAGCCCAGTCAAGGCATGTGACATCGGGGTAACCCCAGACCCCCCTTTGCACACATCCACAGTTCATCTCCCAGCTTGTCCCAGTTTCAGGTCAATGTCTGTCTACCTTCCACCTTTATAAATTAATTTGTCTGAAAGTTACTTTAAAATTTTTAAGCTAGAATCAGTTTTTTTTCTATTTGAGTAAATGCCTACTTTTTAATCCATTCATCCATTTGAATTTTTGAGTATGCTTTTCTTCCCATCTCCCTGCCTACTGAACTTAATTTTATCCTCTCCTTCACACTCAAATAAATGAAAGCCAAAACAAATGAACAAACAACAACAAAATAAGACCAAAAATTACCAAAAGCAAAGCAAAAAGCTTACAAAATAACAGGTAGTGGGTTTTGCACTGACAACTCTTGGTCATGGGGGCCTGCCCTGCAGTGTGGCTGATATACTGTGTGACAATTCTTTGGAGAAAACTGATTTCCCTTTCCCAGAGGAATAAATTGCAAGTAACTTCTTGGATAGGGGTAGTACTTGGAGTCCAATGTCTGGTCTGAAACTGAGCAGGTCTTGTGTGTGATATCACTGTCTGTGTGAATTAGCATTGGCCATCTCCGGCTCCTATGATCTTTCTGCCATTTCTCTTCTCCAGCTGGAAAAATAGTCATTTACACAATAGATTCATGCATCAACAAGCAAAGGAAACTTGGAGGTAATGCACAAATCGTACAGGCGCTGGATGGGTGAGGGGTGAAGCGGTGAAACGGGCTTGACATTAAGTTGGAGAAAAGAAAAGAATACTTCCTGCTTCCAAGTTTTCAGCCTGGAAGCTGACCTCTTACGTTTCTTTCTTCTTTTCTCTTCTTTTCTTTTCTTCTCTTTTCACTCTCTCTCTTTTTTAACTTATTTTATTAGATATTTTCGTCATTTACATTTCAAATGCTATCCCAAATGTCCCCTATACCCTCCCCCCACCCTGCTCCCCTGCCTACCCACTCCCACTTCTTGGCCTTGGTGTTACCCGGAAGGGGCATATAAAGTTTGCAAGACCAAGGGGCCTCTCTTACCAACGATGGCTGACTAGGCCATCTTCTGCTATATATGCAGCTAGAGACATGAGCTCTGGTGGTACTGATTAGTTCATATTGTTGTTTCACCTATAAGGTTGCAGACCCCTTCAGTTCCTTGGATACTTTCTCTAGCTCCTTCATTGGGGTCTCTGTGTTCTATCCTATAGATGACTGTGGTCATTCACTTCTATATTTGCCAGGCACTGGCATAGCCTCACAAGAGATAGCTATATCAGTGTCCTTTCAGCAAGATCTTACTGGCATATGCAATAGTGTCTGTGTTTGGTGGCTGATTACGGGATGGACACCTGGGTGGGGCAGTCTCTGGATGGTCCATCCTTTTGTCTTAGCGCCAAACTTTGTCTCTGCCACTTCTTTCATGGGTATTTTATTCCCTATTTTAGGGAGGAATGAAGTATCCACATGTTGGTCTTCCTTCTTCTTGATTTTCTTGTGTTTTGGAGATTGTATCTTGGATATTCTAGGTTTCTGGGCTAATATCCACTTATCAGTGAGTGCATATCAAGTGAGTTCTTTTGTGACTGGGTTACCTCACTAAGGATGATATCCTCCAGATACATCCATTTGCCTAAGAATTTCATAAATTTATTGTTTTTAATAGCTGAGTAGTATTTCATTGTGTAAATGTACCACATTTTCTGTATCCATTCCTCTATTGAGGGACATCTGGGTTCTTTCCAGCTTCTGGGTATTATAAATAGGGCAGCTATGAACATAGTGGAGCATATGCCCTTATTACCAGTTGAGAAGCACTTGAAAAAATGTTCAACATCCCTAATCATCAGGGAAATGCAAATCAAAACAACCCTGAGATTTCACCTCACACCAGTCAGATGGCTAAGATCAAAAATTCAGGGGACAGCAGATGCTGGCGAGGNTGTGTAGAAAGAGGAACACTCCTCCATTGCTGGTGGGATTGCAAGCTTGTGCATCCACTCTGGAAATCAGTCTGGCGGTTCCTCAGAAAACTGGACATAGTACTACTGGCAGATTCAGCCATACCTCTTCTAGGTATATACCCAGAAGATGTCACTTTTTTTAACCATAGTTTTTCTCCTTGGTCCTTTAATCTCCCATCGGGTTAAAACTGAGCAGCACCATGTGACAAAGACCCTGGGTCCTGTTGCCAATCCTGGCCTCTTTTCCTTTCAGGACAGAAACCAGGGAATAGATAGGCAATAGGGGTCCTTTGAGATGTGCTCTCTGCTGGAAGGAGTTCCCAATGGGTATGTGAAATCTGAGCAAACAAGCTTTGAGGACACTCTGGTGACTGCTCCTGGAGCAATATGAAGCTACAGTCCCATCTGTAATCTGACAGGGAGCTTGTGGCCACAGTCTGAAGCTGGAGTCCAGGCTGTTTGGGTGAAGGGGCCTGGCTGCCGGACGTGGCCTGCAGAGTCTGGGCCGTGTACACATTCACACAAAAGAGGCCGGAAAGTGACAGGAGGAAGCTGTGCGTCACAGGGGACGGAGCGGGACCCTGCTGTGCCTGCCCAGCTCCAGGACAGACCTGCACTCTAGCCTGGAGCGCTCTGCCGCCAGCTCCGCGGCTTCCAATGAGACTCCTCCCGCTTCTAGGTGAGTTGGGCTGGGCTGGGAGGCTGCACCGCGCCCACCTGCAGGGAACCAGGGAAAGCGATTTCTCACTAGCTGGGGTTCAAGTGTCAAGTGTGTCTGGCAAGGTCTCCAAGGAAAACAGATGCAGGCTCTCACAGGATGTTTTTCTGCTCGGTCTTTCCACTCTCGACCTTGTAACCCACAACTCAAGACTATTACCTTTTTTCTTCCTGGAGAAATCCTGAAAGTCCCCGAACTCTCAGTTTTGACCTTTCTAGTGACCAGCCCCAAGAAACCTGGGAATCTAAGCTGCAAATGCTTGAGAGAAGCTTCCTGACATTTTTAAGGCTACTGCCTGCCTGGACTTTGGGTTCATTTAAAAACCTGATTTTGGTGATGCACAGGGACAGATAATAAATCACTTCTCTGAAGGCAAATTAATTCAGGTTTAGGAAGTACATATAGTTTTATGTAGGGCTGGGATTTAGAATTGACTGTGTAGGAATCTCTTGGTACCAGATAAGGACACTTTATCTAAGAGAACTGTTTTCTGAACAATGGCTCTGTGATCCATCCCTGTTTCCTACCAAGCTCACACTTAAGTGGGCCTGGAACAAGACAGTAAAAAGAAGCACTCTATGACTTTGCCTATCAGTTCCTAACAGTCCCCAGAACACAGTTTTGTACTGAGATCAATCTTACCACACCATGTCGAATTGTTTAATTTCTCCAATGCAAGATACTGTAAGAGACATTTTTTGTCGTAAAAAAAAAAAGAGCAGAATGACAATTGCCAGAACAGCGGGAGAATGGAAGGGACCCCTATTCTGGAGAGAAAAGTGACTCCCAGAGCCAGAGAGAAGGGAGCTGCTTTGCTGTGGGGCAACACCTTCTGAGGTAGCCAGTTTACCTCAATGAAGAGGGATACAGAGTTTCCAGTACATGATGAGCTCATGGTTTTTATTATAAATCTGGATTCTCCAGCATGTTTTAGTTTTACTAAAATTTACACAATATATTCTTTAATTTGTAGGCTTAGTCATTTCTCTGTTGTGATTTAGCTGGGTGAGTCACTGGGGAACTTTTATAATTTACCTCTCTAGAGGCCAAGAAATAAGAGCATTTGGTGGGTATTGGTCTGTAGCACAAGGGTGGGACAGATGTCTGCTGTCTTTGACAAGGTCTTGATTTTCCTTAGTGGGTTTCTCCACTTTGCTGAATTGTTCCTACACACAAAACTGCAGCAAGACAACGTGTCTCCCAAATGCCAAGTGTGAAGTGCACAATGGTGTGGAAGCCTGCTTCTGCAGTCCAGGGTACTCTGGGAATGGTGTCACGATTTGTGAAGGTAAGTAGTCTTGATCTCTTTTGATCTGCTTGTGAGACTCAGTCCCGAGGTGACTCCTTTCTGCTCTCCAGAAATGAACTTGCTTCACCTTCACTCATAGGTTCACCTGAATGAAAAGAAGGTTAGTCAATCCGTCACTAAGAATGAACTTCTCATGCCAAAATGTATTTTGAGTATTGATAACGATTACTCCATCTTATTTTTTTGTTTGTTTGTTTGTTTTGAAATTTAAAGATTTCTCTGGCACTAAGCCAAAGTCCAGGGACAAAAAAGAGAGCTAATAGCCTGAAAGCCCATCAAGGCCAGCCTCTATTGGCTTCTTAGATGCTTTCTCTGGTCGTTAACTGCCTAATTTCAAGTTTAATGTTAAGGGTAGGAAATAGAGTTGTGTTGTGGTGGTGCATACTTGAAATCAGAGTGCTTTGTAGAAGGAGAGACAGAAAGAAAGACTACAGATGTTCTGGTAGCCTGGGCAACGTAGATCCTCTCAGAAAGAAAGACAAAAGTAGAGAGAGGTTTAGAGAGGGAATAATAGAATAGAGATGAGACAGAAAGGAGGACAAAGAGGGGTAACAGTGTGGAGGGAAGGAAAGGAGGAAGGAAAAAGGAAAGAAGGGAATTGAAAAATTCTTTTTCTCTATGAGTTAATTCTGCCCATAGAATATCAAGGTGGAGGCCAGATGGGAGGAGTCTTTGTAAGGTACAGTTCAAAGAATTGACAAGACAGGATGAGCTCCACCCAACAGTTAAATTGGGGTGGGTTCCATCCTGCAATCATGTCAGCCAGTGTTTCTCCCTGCCATCAAGACTCTTCCTCTTTCCTGTTCCTCATCACCCTCAAAAGAGGCTACTTTTAAGTAGGTCATTAGTGAAACATTCTATACAGAGAGATGGAGAAGAAAGGAAAATGTTGCAAGTCATATAAATTAGTTTCAAATATAATTAAATCTAAGTTCACATTAGAGCTATGTGGTGTTACATGCCTAAATGTATTTAAGATCACATAGACATTTTCTAATTAAGCTAGGATATTGTGCTTTGTTAATATTGCATGTTGTTGCTTATAGCATAAACAAGTTGCATCTCGTGATTCAACTTGATAGGCCCTTAAAAAGATTAAATATGCCATATATACTAAAATCCAAACCTCATCGTAATTAGTTTAATGCTTTAAAAATGTACAGCAAAGATGCAGTTTGCTTAATGGTGCATTAGATCAGCCGTTTCTGTTCTTACATCCAGCCAGAATTTGTAATATACTATTCTACAAGTACTACAAAATACTTTCCATAAATAATCATGGTTTTTTAGTGTCTGTTTAATTGAATAGCATTAAGGCAAGCTGATAGCTGAATGACCTTCAAAATATTGCTTCCAGTATATCAGCATGCTTTCCCACTAATCATTGCAAATTGTTCGGTAGCACTTAGGAACACCATTGCTTTTCTGTGATTTAGATACTTTTACTGTTATGATTATCATCATTAATGTCAATAAATTTTCAGTTTTGGCCTTTGACAACCAACTAGCTGATAATCATGACTTTCATTACTTCTTTGAAAAATACATGTTTTGATAAACAGTGTAGTCTCTGTACCCACTCTCTACAAAAAAATTAAAAATACTTTAATACATTCTCTTGGGAGAAAAATAAAATGCTGAAGGTCTTGTGACTTGAAATTTCTGAACACAATTGGTAATGGGAATTATTTGCCTTTTTAAAAAATGATTTAAACGTAAAGGTCCTTTCTATTCAATGAATGTTCTGTATTCTCTTAATTTAGGAGTTATTATCTGAGTCCATAATGCCTTCTAAAACTGCTACAGACTGATTTTCTTCTTTTCAATACCTTTTTCAGTAGGTATGCTAGTATGTTCTCTCGAATTAAACTTAAAATATTACATTTTCAATTACTGAAAAGCACAGATTATATATTGACTATGAAGATCTTTTGATGAATTTTTCATCTCTCAATAGATATCTTATATTTCCTATGTATCCTTGCACAATTGTCACCGTGTCAGTAAGAAATATCTGAAATCTGCTATACAGAGGCCAAATGAATTCAAAATAGAAGATTTTATTTCTTTCCAGTATCATAGCAATCACATGATATGATCAATACAGAATTTGATTTTTTTTTGAAATACCAGACACATTTTGGTGATGATGTAGTTTCACTAATTTTACAACAAGAGTTGGTTTTAAGCACGTCACACAGAACAGAGCTTACATGGTTCCAAGCAAACAAGATTTAGCAGTAATGAATTAATCTTAACTAATCACTT
Source organism: Mus pahari (assembly GCF_900095145.1). Taxonomy (NCBI): domain Eukaryota; kingdom Metazoa; phylum Chordata; class Mammalia; order Rodentia; family Muridae; genus Mus; species Mus pahari. The sequence goes on from NC_034593.1 coordinate 138,671,388, forward strand.
TAATACTGAACAGATCTTTCCATTTAGCACCTTTATCATCAATATGCTTATAGATGTCATTACTGAGATTGATAATAATTATTGCACATGGATTCCAAAGCAGGAGTCAGTATAGAGCCTCCCCTGTTGATGGCCTCTTTATCTTTGAAGAACAATCCAAGGGATAGAAGCAAGTAGTGGTGGAAAAAGTTGTTAGTTGTTTTATCGAGTAGTCCTATTTGACAGCTCAACATCTTCTTTAATTATATATATATAATATATTATATATAATATATATTTATATATATAACTATATATATAAATATAATTAAATATGTATATGTATGTATATTATAAATATGTATATTATATGTATATGTGTGTGTTGTGCTGATATATAGATATATAGATATATATCAGAAATATCAAATTACTATTAGAGATATATATTACTCATATATATATATATATATATAGTTAGTTAGTTAGTTAGTTAGTTAGATATTAACATCAGAATGCAGCTAGAAACTTTTCTTGTATAAGAAAGTAGCAGTTGTAGCTTCTTCTCTAGGTTCTGTGGCTTTATTAGTCATGAGTAGTTGGCTAGGAGTATTCCATTGCCCTGAACTGAATATACAAACAAAAAATTGTTTCTGACATAGAAAGCATGTGATGGGGCAGTTAAAGGTCTGTGTTAATGCTTGTGAAGTGGTGCTGTGAAGAGTAGCAACACAAGTAAATCAGTGGAATGCAGAAGTATAGCAAATTGAAATGACATTGAAGCTGAGAATAGAAACGAATTAGGTTTCTCAAGATGGTCAAAGTAGTGATGAGAAAGTTGGCAAATGCACAGTGACCAGCAAAGAGCCTGAGCAATTTCCACAATGTAAATCTCTTTTACTTTGGAATAAACTAAGCTATAAAAAACAGTAAACAAGACCTGGAAGTTGAACATATCAAAAATGTATCAAATTCCCCAAGTATTTCATGCATGGTGGCAGAACACATTACCTGTAGAGCCAGGCATGATATTGATGAAATGGACATGATTCTGTTACCAAAAACGGAGACATTACAAAGTCTTGATGTAACTGAGTTACACAATAATCTTTTCCTATTAAAAAGATTATTAATCTATACAGTAGAGTAAGCAAATGTGCAACAACCTACCAAGGACTGTTGTAAAAACTACGTATTTGTACAACATACCATAGGTTGTACACAACATAAATAAAACCTTCACTTTTAAAGTCAAGTTTCATAAACATAAAAGCAGGTATGCTTTTGATCTCTGCATTCCCCTTTAACTGAGCATACTAGCATTGGTTAAGCTCCATGCCATAGTCTTTTTCACATGAGAAAAAAACAGAGCCATGAAATCATGAACTCCATATTCCCTAAGAATAGCTGGTAGTGTCAATACTCAGACCCTGGGACCATGAATTTCTAGTAATGACGAATGCTAACATATTCTTAGTCAACAGACACAATTAGGGTAGCACAGTATTTAGAGATGCATCTATAAAGTTATACTTTGAACAAACATAAGCTACTTTAATAGACATAGTATGATAATGATCATAGTTTATTTGAATATTTATGTGTCCAGATATTTGAGAGTTTTCTTAAGAAAGAAAGATGTATGTGTACAAATTTTAGTATACAATAAAGGACTCATAGATTGTTGAATCACTTCATCCTAAAACAAGATTCCTTTGTTTTGCTATCTATACTGTTATTAATTGTACAATCCATCAGACTTTTGGTTATGCTTCAACACGCAACTCTTACAGATATAGTAAAGAAGAGAATATTCACCCTTGAAGTAAGGAAGAAAGTGGGAAAGGCAAGTAAAGGGGGAAGGCTGAGGTGCATAGAGGTTCTCTGTACATGTGTGAACCACACAGTTGGTACAGTACAGAGCTGGCGTAGGTGTGAGAATGGGTGTGAGAGACTGGCTCCCTCCTGGCAGGAACCTACATTAAGTAGAGCAATGTTTGGGGTTTGAGCAGAATGTGAGTGAGACAAACAATTGTCCCAGGTGGGGACAGGAAGTGTCAGGAAGGATGCAATGGGGACAGTTTGTGCACATGTATAAACATCTTTTCATGGCTTGGAACATGTCTAGCATGAATCAACCCAGAAAAAACAATGAGGTCCTGCCTCTAGCTGAGAAACCAACACACTTCATAAAACAGTGATCATGGCCAACAAGATGGCTTGACCAGTTCAGTAACTCAAGCTCAGTGACACATCCTCATCCGCAGGATCCGTGTGGCAGGAGTAGAGGACATACAGCCTCTGCAAGTTCTCCTCTGACATTCTCCCCAGCTGGTCATGCTTGCTCTGACACACACACAGACAGGCATGAAAAGCAGGGAGGTAAAACTCAGGAGAGTCAAAAGCCCTTCTCATCATTCTCTAAGGAGCACAATGACATGGATAGACCAGTCCTGAAAGAATGCTTTCACAAGGGACAGGGCAGTATGACAGCAGCAAAAGAACCAGACAGTGTTAAATGAGTTTTTTTAAAGATCGAGAATAAATGATCTATGATACAGACTGTGGAAGGAGTATTCCTTCAAAGATACAAGTTTGATTTCAACTGGAATAAAATAAAAGTAATGAGGACAACTGACTTGCTTGCATAATGAGAAAGATGTGCATCAACATGAGTGGGTAGCAAGACATTAGATAGGTGCAGAATGCAAAATGTGCATGTGGATGTGTGGTGCATCTTAGCACATGCCAGTTAAAAATCTGACTATGATGCCTAAACTATATTTCACAAATATAACCAAAGTTTTGAACATTTAATGAAGTTATTATGTAACAGAAGTATGCTGCTCATCTTGGCACCACAGCTCTGTAATTTCCTGTTTGGCTCTCTAGATTGACTCCTGGGTTGTGCATACCTAGTACGAAGTCTCTATCTCTCATTTTGCCCAAAAATAAATTCAAAATGAATTTTTGTGTAGGACATGAAGCATTAAAGCTATGGAATAAAAATACAGATAAAACAGTTTAAGGCATGAGCATAAGCAACAACTTTCTGAAGGGCTCCAGTGACACAAGAGTAAACCCAAGAATGGTGGGCAGGGGGAGGGGGGCAAGGAGAGAGGATCCCATGAACTAGAAGCCACCTGCATAGCAATGGGGCAATCATCACAGCAACACAGCAAGAGGCATCTTCATCAGCTACATGGTCAAACAGCGGAGGGTATGTAGAAAATATAAAAAAACTGTAAAATTAATCAGCAAAAATAAACTAATAAAAGGGATAAAACTGAATGGGTAGTTTTAAGAAAGAAAAGACAAAAAAAAAAAAAACCTACCAAACTTAAAAACAAAATTCTTCAACACTCTTAGCTGTCAGAAAATGCAAATTAAAACTGTGTCTCCAAAGCTGGTTGCATCTGACTAACTGCAGTTCTCAAACACCCTTAAAGTTGCTTAGATACATAATGGTGGTCCCTATATATGCAGATCGGGCAGCTTGACAACAGGTCACTCCAAAGCACCACAGCTTCTAAATCCAAATTTATTATTATTTTTAAATCTTAGGGCTTCAAATAGGTATTATTTTAATGTGTTACGCCAAGTTCTCAGCAGGAGCTATCAACTCTCTCTGTGCTCATTTAGAAGTTTTGTCTTGTGTTGACTGCTTGGGTGTGGTGCTGAAAGAGGTTTCTTTCCTCTTTTCTCTTATCCTCCCATCTTCTCGGTTTTTCAGTTTCCTATCCTGCTGTTCTATTTTCCTTCTTTCATTTTTTAAAAAGATATATATATATATTTTTTATGTCTATGACTGCCTACCCCTTGGAGTACCTGAGAGAGCTAGAAGAGGGTGTCTGAGTCACTGGGGCTACAGCTACAGTCTCTGAGTGACTCCTGGCAACTGAGCTCACCCCCCTCTGTGGGAGCAACAAATACTTCTGACCACTGAACCGGTCTCCAGTCACAGCACACATGTGGTACACAGGCAAATATTCATACTTTTCCCCTCTTTTATTGAAAATATTTTCACACACACACACACACACACATATATATATATATATATATATATATATATATGAGACATCTGGTATAGACCTGCGCAGGCCCTGTGAATCCTGCCCCTGTCTCTGTAAGTTTATATGTGATTTCATCATATTGATTTAGAAGGTCTTGTTCCCTTGTGGTCTTCCATTCCCTCTGGCTCTTACATTCATTCTTTCTGCTTCCCATTCTTGCATGGATCACTGAGTCCTGAGTGGAAGGATTTGATGGAGGCTCCAAGGTCTCTTGATATGCCCTGGGCTATCTAGTCTCAGGTTCTTGGTCACCTAAGCAGTGTGGTGCATTCGTTCCTTCTCATGAAGTAGGTCTTATCTCAAACCAGACATTGGCTGGTTACTCCCACGAGATTGGTGCCACCATTGCCCGAGAGTATCTTGTAGGTAGGGCATCACTGTTGACCAAATGGACTTTTATTTACATCTTGGGGATGAATAAGAAACTAAGGGTTGAGGTTTACTAGTGATGTGTTTGTGTGTCAAGTTGACAAGGGGTCAATTGTACTGGCTAGTTTTGTGTCAACTTGACACAGGCTAGAGTTATCACAGAGAAAGGAGCTTCAGTTGGGGAAATACTTCCATGAGATCCAGCTGTAAGGCATTTTCTCAATTAGTGATCAAGNGAGAAAGGAGCTTCAGTTGGGGAAATACTTCCATGAGATCCAGCTGTAAGGCATTTTCTCAATTAGTGATCAAGGGGGGAGGTCCCCTTGTGGGTGGTGCCATCTCTGGGCTGGTAGTCTTGATTCTATAAGAGAGCAGGCTGAGCAAGCCAGGGGAAGCAAGCCAGTAAAGAACATCCCTCCATGGCCTCTGCATTTATGGGAATGACTCACAGTCTATAGTCCAACTAACTCAACAATTGGCAGCTCTGGGTGAGAAGTCCAAGAATTTAGTAGTTTCTCAGTCCCGAAAGGCTGAGTGTTTCAGCTGGTCTTCTGTCTAAGCTGGAATCCTGAAGAAGTAAGTTCCAACAGATGCACTGGCAAGTAAGTACAAGCAGGCAAAGAGGAATGAACTCTTTCTCCTTTCATTGTCCTTACACAGGCCTCCAGCAGAGGTATGGCCCAGATCAAAGGTGTGTGCCACAATGCCCAGACCTAAGCTTCTCTTCACATGGAACTTTCTCTATCCCAGGCTGGCTTTGAACTCAGAGAATCTGCTTATCTCTGTCTCCAGGATTAAAGGCATGTGCCACCTTGCCTGTCCTCAGCTTTTCATGTCCACTGCCTTCAGACCCACATAAAAGCCTGTATCTTCCAGCCTCAAGATCTGGATCACAGGTGTGCCCTCCGTTTCTACATGGTAGCTTGTTCCAGACACAGTCAAATTGACAACTGGGAACGGCCAACACCTTCTGTTTTTGAGAAATGGAGTCCTGGTCTTTGTCTTTTGAGAATCCCAATATTAAAATGACTTTTTTTTCCCCTTGCTTGATCTTATGCTATCAATCTGACGTTTTCACAGTTCTAAGAAGCATACAATCATTGGCATTTAGAAAAATGAGCCTTTTGTTTCTAATTTGCATGTAGCTTTGTGAGTTTTTCTTTACTAAAGAACTTTCATAGAATTCACACTCTTTTCTCATTTCCATAATCAGCCCTGTATAAATAGAACTTAGCATGGAGCATTGTTTATTTCTAAAAAACTATCAAAGATTATGTTTTATACTTTTACATTAATATATACACTGTGAAGGACTTCATTTTATTATAGTTAGTAAAATATTTTATTTTACTATCCAGTTACAAGTGTGACTTAAATGAAAGGAGTGATCGCAAGTATCAGAGAAACGAGACACTCTTTCTCTTTAAAACTTCAAATCATTTATGTGATTTTTGACACTCATAAAATATAAAACATAGAAATTCTATCTCCATTCACAAAAATATTTTTTAAAATAGGTTTTAGCAATTCCATAAGTACACCTACCTCTAAGAATGATTCTTCTCTATTCAGCATCAATATCATCAACAGGAAGGAATAAGTTTAAAAAATTCTAAATATCTCAGAAATTCCTTTCATGACTGTATGTAATCTGATTTTGTGTTTTTTGTTTTTTATCAAATATCCAATCCTTGGTCTGACTTTATATTTGAATTTAAGTATTTTCTAGTCAGCTTCATGACAGAAGACCAGTGAACATCACATATAATACACCATTGATATAAATTTCTCTAACATTTTAGCTGCCATTAAAAATGAATTAGAAGCATACTTGTCTTGAGTAAAAATAGTATTTTTCTGGAAATTAAATCATTAAGTAGGACTGGTGCAAGGCTTTGACTTGTTTCAGTATTTGGACTGTTCTCACTGACCACAGGTAGGGGAATTTATTTGAAAGCACAACAATTTCATTGTAGGTACAGTTACAGTGGGAATGATCCTAGGAGAGAGAGGGGGAGGGAGAAAGAGAGGGGGGAGAGAGAGAGAAAGAGAGAGAGAGAGAGAGAGAGAGAGAGAGAGAGAGAGAGAGAGAGAGA
>NC_034593.1:138678136-138696248 GCF_900095145.1 Mus pahari
AGGAAGAGGAGGAGGAGGAGGAGGAAGAAGAGGAGAAGGAGAAGGAGGAGGAGGAGAAGGAGAAGGAGGAGGAGGAGAAGGAGGAGAGTGATAACCATGGAATTAGTGAGAAAGCTCCAGCACCTGGATGTAAAACATGACAGTATTATAAATTCAAGTCAGATAATTTTCATTAAAAATGTGATTATCTGGAATGACATTGGTCAGACAAGCTCAACTCCTGCAAAGTCGCTTCTTCTGGGATTTGTTACATGGTAATGCTATTTTCCATATTAACAAGATTTTTTCCTATACTCTTAGTTCAGATACATGATTTATACCACCAAGAAATGTGAGCATGCATACAGAGTCATAGATCCACTTTGCAGTTGTGTTAAAGTTCCCAAATAATTAGCATATGGCAACCCAGAATGTCAGAAAAGTTCAAACTATGTCCTAGACTAAGGAGGCATTACAGTCAAGATTTTTATTTGCTATGAGAGGAGATGATGAGTTTCTCTGGGACGATGAGAATCTAACCAAATATTGTAGCTAAATATAGGATACAAAGCCGTGTGCCATTTCTGAAGATGCTATCATGGAGAAAACCCAATGACTGGGCTTCACACTGTAGTTTTTAGGTACACAGATTCAATTTAGAGATTGGGTTTGAAAATAAAATTTACTGCCTGAGTGTTTTTGGCTGATAAGAAATGGATTTTGTGACCCTGGTACACATTAATTGAAGTATCTGGCAATGTGTCTCGACCAGGTTAAAGGGACCATATGTACTTGGAACCATATTATTGCTTCACATTGAGCTTCCAAGTTAAATCTCTTCATTACCATATAAGGAAGCACATTTTACCATCTGTAGACTGCTCAGGCTAACACTGCCTGCTGCCTAACACCTGAATTTTATGCAATGTACCATTTAGTTTTCAATCAATTTTGAAAATTGATTTTAAATGTAAGAATGATATTATCAAAGGTTATATTATTTTATATCTTCTAATATTTCAGTTTTAATATATTTCCTAGCTTTTTTTTTTTTTTTGCTTGTTTGCTTGCTTCTATGTTTTTAAGGCAGTTTTATGCTCTAACTCAAGATGACCTAGAACTCATTATGTATTCCAGGCTAGTCTCATAGTCTCAAACCCAGAGTTCTCCTACTTAAATCCTGGAGTTAAAGATAAGCACTGCCATGCCTGGCTAATATCTTCTAATATCTTAAAAGTTTTATTCATTAAATATACAGAATTATTCACGGATGACTATATTTTCACATAATAAAAGTGACACCAGTGTTTTATTAGCCATTCACTTCCATAATATAATTTTTAAGATGGATGAATGAAAGTAGTTGTGTGTTTCAGATGATAACATGCATGGACTGAGCATGTAGTTGTCGGTGTTTTTTTATGCCACTTACGTGCTGGCTGGCTGTTTGACAGGTTTTGGTTCTGGTTTAATGTACACAGGACAAATAATTTCTAAAAAAAAGAGCTTGAGGCAATGGTGAGACTGTAAAATTTTCCCAGAGGTCACTGAGATTTGGGGAGCTTAAATGACTGAGGAAGATATCTGTTCAATAGCTGTTAATGTATATTCCTCTTTTTCTCTTTCGTTTATGCAATAAATACCAAAATGTGGAACATGTCCACAGAGTGACTTCATGTCTCCATCCCTCTGTAAAACAGGTACACATCCTGCATCTTACAGAAATTATCACCACAATTTTAATTGATTCATGCTTAACAAGTAGACCAGAATTAGGGAGATACACAGTCTTTTATATGTTGTTATTACACTGAAATTGACACAGACAGGACAAGAATTAGTTTGATAATATTAAACAGAAACTAAGGTGGTTCTAACATTTGTTTGATAGTTTTGCCTTTGTGGCAAACTCAATATTCTGAAATAAGAGAGCCATATATGCTTTCTGTCAGAAAGAATCTTATGCCAATTTTCCTGGCACCGTATGAAAGAGAAATTCTGAGATTATTTCTAGACCTTTATAAACACAGAAACCCACTGAGAATACTAACGAAAGTGCATCAGGCCCATATCTGCTGTCTGCAAAGTGGTGGATGTGAGCATCTGCTTGATGAGGCTGAGATGTTTGTTCAACTAATGTTATGTTCATTGCAGCAGCTTTGTAATGGATGCCATGTGGAGGAGAATGATCTGCAAAGTGTGTTTTGGACTTTGAATTTCAGTTCATTAGGACACAAGTACGTCTGAAAATTTTCAGTAGGTGCATTAATTCTTGTTTTATAGTCAACAATCGCTTTAGCTCATCCTTTGGAAAAAAATCAGATGGCTGCCTGGCAAACAAACATGCAGAGAGTGAATCTGAATTTAAGAAAAGTTTTAGACACTGTGGGAATGGTATATCATGCTTGTGATCTCAGAAATCAGGAGGCTGAGGCAGGAGGGTTGCTGTGAGTTCAAGGAAAGGCTGGAATTCATTGTAAGCTCTAAAGCAGCCTGAGCTACAATGTGAGAGACCCTTTCTCAAAAGGAGGATAAAGGATTACCAAAATAGCTCAGCCAGTAGAGGTGCTTACATTATAAGCCCGACTACATGTAGGCCCAGGTCAGTGAAGAAAAATTCTCCATGGGGTCATCAATGACTCCACACTTATTCACCATGGCATCTATGCTCCCAAGTACACGCACTAAACACACACACACACACACACACACACACACACACACACAATAATAATAATAATAATAAATAAAAAGAAAGAAAAAAGGAAATTGATGAAAAGATAGAGAGAAGTGGGAGAAGGGGAAAGAAGAAAGGGAGGGAGTTCCTGCTAGTGGTACATAGTACAAGCTGCGTTATCGTGCTGTGAAAAATATAGTAAAGGCTAAATCTTACCAAATTTCGCTGAAATGATTGCACTGAAGTTATTGATTTCTAGCTGCTGCTTTTAGTGCCTTGAGATACATTCCTCTGCTAATGAAGTTGTCCTTTCATCGGTAGTTAAAACTGGGGTTTGAACTATGATCTTTGTTCAGAAACAGAATATCAAGAGCAGACAATAAATATGGAGAAGGAACAATGCTACCATTTAGTCAGGGTAGGTTTCAGGCGATGTAGCTCCATTGCAGAAAGTATGTATGTACTGTTGCAGCCCAAAGTGATTGAAGCCTTATGGCACTGCCCCTCTAATCTGCACGGAGATGAATTACAGTGGAAGACAGAGTCTCTGCAGGTGCTGTCTGTGGGATCCAATCTTCATCCTAGAGTTTTTCAGTGACTAAATCTACTGAATATATACAGTTTTGTCAATACCAAAGCCATTTTTGAAGATTAAAGACGATAATACAAATTAAGCACTTAATTAAAATGGTCCTACAGAAAGATCTCAATAAATCAAGACTGTCACTCACATACATTTGCCAGTCACTTACTGTCAAAAGTGTTTTTAAGCACATTCTCGGTCTTCAGCCACTGAGGAAAGTCCATGAAGGTTACTGGGCCACACACTTCGAACATTAATGTTATCAAACGCAAGGAAGCATTTTTCTACCGCCTCCAAATAACAACCGACATGTTCACATCTGGACATGTATAATAAACATCTGTCAATTCTCAAGTTACCATTTACACTTCTTATGTCCAAAGACAAAATAAGAAAAATTTTTAAAGAGCTGTTCAAATTTTAGTTACATTTCTCTGAAGAGTGAGTTTGCTTTCATTTCCTCTTTGCATCTTACCTGATTAGCATGATGGAAGCTTCTGCATTTGAAGTAGAAACAGGTTCACAAAGAAATATCCAGGAACTAATCACTCCTAAATCATATACAATTGCATATAGGTCAATATATCATCTTTTATATTAAATATTTACTGTATTACATAATTACATTGCATGTATTCGGTATAATACATGTTTTAATCATAATTATTCATATTATGTGTATATGAATATATATATATGTATATACATACATACATGCATACATATCAGTTAAGAAATCAGATAAAAAAAAACAGTTCAGAAACATCAAAGGCATGATGTGTAAGGGAGATCTAAACTACAGTAAGGCCCATTAAAACAGTATATATTCGTGATTGCGGAGGTGTCTCAGTACTTAAGAATACGTGTCGCTCATTCAGAGGACTCAGGTGCCTTTCCAGCATCATGTTGGAGGCTTACAACTATTATCTCTTAGCTCCAGATTCATAGGTTCTGACCCTCTGGCCTGTGTAGGCACCTGCACTAATGTGTGGATACTGACAACAAACACACACACTAAAAATAAAAATAAACCTTAACAAAAGAAATGTGAATTCTTAGGAAATCGTTTGCTTGCAGTAAATATTTATTAAAATTAGCTATGATATATATTAGCACCCTTACCTGTTTTATTGATCGAAATGAATTAGTTTACATGAAAATAATTGTGTTTAGTCCCCAAAAGTCTCTCACTGAAGTTAGATAGTTAAAAATACATGAAGGAAAAAGGGGTGCAGTTGGAGACATGGCTCCATGGCTATGGCATCTGTTGCTCTTACAGGGACTAAAGATTGGTTCTCAGAACCCAAACCTGACAGCTTGCAGCCACCCAAAAATTCAGCTTTAGAGAATTCAAAGCATATCCCCCCCCACCCCTCAGACACGCATAAAAATAAAGTAAATCTTTAAAAGAAATACAGAAAGAAGGCTGACTAGAAGGCTCTGTGAGAAAGAGTACATGCCAACAAGCGTAACAGCCTGAGTTCAATACCCATGAACTACATGGCAGAGAAATGGCTCCCACAAATTGTCCTCTGATATCTATACATATAGGGTATACATATGTGCACATAAGCACACACATGATAAAACAAATACAGATATAAAAACTTTTAAATGAAAATAAATAAGTGACAGACAGAGAGAACCTAATGTAGTTTCTTGCTTTTATGATTGGGTTGTGTTCCTTGAGCGTCTGTGGTGTCTGGAGGTTTGCTAGGTCCTCAGAGTGTCAGTGATGGGGATGTTGGGTTGCCCAGGAGGTCTTCAGCCATTAGGAATGTGGCCCTGGGGGAGGACTGGGAACTCTGTTCTCTCAGGCACTTCCTGTGAATCTTGATTTGACTGCAGTGAGGTAACTGGAGCAGAACTGAGCTGTAGCAGGCACTATGTTATGTAGCCCCACAAAACTCAGTTAAACTGCCCTCTCTTCAAAACCAACTGTTATAGGAACTTTGTACTAAGGAAGTGCCATCTAGTAACAAGCTTTCCAATAAATTATAAATAAATAAATTCCAATAAATTCCAAAAAATTATAAATCTAATTGATTAGAACTGAAAAGTATCTTTTGTTCCAAATACAAGATATATTTTATCTATTTTAATATGTATATATATATATATTTATTAACATCTAATTAATTATTTAAATTATTTACATCCCAAATGTTGGCTCTCTCCCAGTCTGCCGTCCCAGAGTTATTCATACCATCCACCTTCCCAATAGCCTCTTAGAGGGTGCTCCATTTTAATTTGCATTTCCCTGATGACTAAGGATGTGGAACGCTTCTTTAAGTGTATCTCCACCATTAGAGATTCCTCTGTTGAGAACTCTCTGTTTAGTTTTGTACCAGTTTTTGATTGCTTTATTTATTTATTTATTTATTTATTTATTTATTTATTTATTTATTGTAGTCTAACTTCTTGAGTTCTTTATATAGTTTGGATATTAGCCCTCTATCAGATATAAGGTTAATGAAGATCTTTTCTCAAGCTGTAGGTTGCTGTTTTATCCAATTGACAGTGTCCTTTGCCTTACAGAAGCTTTTCGGTTTCATGAGGTCCCGGTCATCAATTGTTGATCTTAGAGCCTGAGCCACTGGTGTTTTGTTAAGGAAATGTTCCCCTGTGCCCATACTTTTGAGGTTCTTTCCCACTTTCTCTCCTATTAGATTCAGTGGATCTGGTTTTATGTTGAGGTCCTTGATCCACTTGGACTTGAGCTTTGTGCAGGGTGACAAATATGGATCAATTTGCATTCTTCTATGTGCAGACTACCAGGTAGACCAATACTGTTTGTTAAAGATGCTTTCTTTTTCCACTGGATGGTTTTAGCTTCTTTGTTGAAGATCAAGTGTGCATAGCTGTGTGGGTTTATTTCTGGGTCTTCGACTCTACTTCATTGATCAACCTGCCTGTCTCTGTACCAGTACCATGCAATTTTTATCACTATTGCTCTGTAGTACAGCTTGAGGTCAGGGATGGTGATTCCTCCAGAAGTTCTTTTATTGTTCAGAATTGTTTTTGGCTATCCTGGGTTTTGTTTTGTTTTGTTTTGTTCTTAATTGTTTTCCATATGAAGTTGAGAATTGTTCCTTCTACGTCTGTAAAGAATTGTGTTGGGATGTTGATGGAGATTGCATTGAATCTCTAAATTATTTTTGGTAAGATGGCCAATTTTACTATGTTAATCCTACCAATCCATGAGCATGGGAAATCTTTCCATCTTCTGAGGTCTCCCTCAATTTCTTTCTTTGGTGACTTAAAAGTTTTTGTCATACAGATTTTTCATTTGCTTGGTTAGAGTCACACCAAGATACTTTATATTATTTGTGGCTATTGTGCATGGTGGTTATATCCCCTTAATTTCTTTCTCAGCCTGTTTATCATTTGTATAAAGGAAGGCTATTGCAGCAAAGTGGCTGGATATGAAATTAAATGCAAAGTATCTTTTAAATGGAATGTTTTCTTTGTTAGTTTTCTTGTTTAACACAGGGTCTCAGTGCATAGCATAGCTCACACTCTCTTTCAACTAGTGATCATCCTGTCTCTGCCTTTGATGTCCTTGATAACAGGGTTTGCTTCCACACCCAGCCCTGTTTGGAGGGAATAAGGTGAGAGATGATTGAGAAGGAAGTCTTCTGCTCTCCTTTCTCTCTCTCTCTCTCTCTCTCTCTCTCTCTCTCTCTCTCTCTCTCTCTCTCTCTCTGTGTTTCTGTCTCTCTCTTTCTGTGTGTGTGTGTGTGTGTGTGTGTGTGTGTGCATTCACTTGTGCATGAACATAGGCATAGGAAACACACACATTCATTAAATAAATAATAAACAAACAAACAAACAAACAAACATTGTTACTACATGTCATCAACTTCTTCTTGGCCTAACTTTCCCATCATTGCTCCAGTTTGTCTCTTCAAAATTATCATATTATTGTCAAGATGCTGGTGATAAATTTAATTTTCTAAAATGTTCTGAAATAAAACATTTAAACGCCTTATGTGACAGCATTTTTTGTTTCATTACTTTCATTTTCCATTTCGGTCAAGAAATCTATTGTACTTGAAATATCATTGGTCTTAATTTTTTTAGCTATAACTATAATATATTAGTTACATTTTAGTCTAATTTGTCAATATTCTTAAATTATAGCAATAGTAACCATGATTTTATATAAAATATTTCTAACAGAAACATGATAAATAATTCTCTACCATAAATCTAAAAGTTCTTCTGTAGTTCATCAGATTGTACTTTTTAAAATAATAAAGCAATAACTTCAAATCAAATTGGAAACTCAAATGGATAATTTATCATTCATTAAATCATTCATGCCTTACTCATTCAATAAATACTTATGCAGCATCCACAATATATTTGACACTTGATAAATTAAATATAAATCAAGAAACAAGCTATGTGCCCTCCCTTGCCTCTGATTCTATAGCAAGGAATGGAGAAAACCAGCTTACCTAAGTGAACATTTCTATCTGAGTGGTTTGGGTGAGCAGGAGATGTTCACAAGAAAAAATTGTTTAAACTGAGAGTCGAAATGTGCATTGGATCCATGAATCGTGTATTTGTGGATAATAAATGGGAGAAAAAATGGTCATTGTATATATGTTTTAATAAAAGAAAAATTGCAGTACATTTGTACTGTCATTGGATTTGATGATTACATCTTTGTTATATCTATAAAATTAGTCAGCTACTCTGTTAGATAGATAGCCCCCTCGTATCATCCATAGGCAAACTAGATCTCTACATATTTTTTTTTTAAATTTTTATAACTCACATTAGTTTCTAAAGAAAATTGTTTGGAAACTCCCCAAGTGTTGATCCTGGCTGATTAGGTACATGGCTACTCAAGTGTTCAGAAAGAAGAATAATAGTCATTATTGGTTGGTCGATTGGTTTATTTGTTTATTTATTTATTTATTTATTTATTTATTTATTATTTTAAGATATAACACCATTAGTACCCAAGTAGGCTTCAAACTCACTATGTAGTCACAATTCACATGAAACAAGGCCCCCTGTAACAACCTCTAAACATTGTTACAGGCGTGAGCCACCATGCCTACACTCTATCGATAATAACTTAATCAAGATTGTTCTGGAAGAAGACAGGAAACAAACTGAAAGAGTTATAAACGAAAAGGTTCCAAGGTCCTCATAAGAGAGGAACTATTCTGAGTATGGGAAAAATCGATGTGACAAAAAGGACTTGCATTGTGAACAGCAGAAGGCAGGGGGCTGACCCAAATTAGTGCAAGTGGAAGTATACATGGAGAAATAGTGAGGATAGCTCAGAATGGTGTGGTCTCATAAGGCTAAGAGACAACAGTTCATTCTGTCTGAGACCGAGACATGGTTTGGATAAATGAATCCTGTGTCGAATTGTATCCAATGGTAATTATTATGTTCCCTGCCAAACAGGGATTTACATATTAAAATCCCAGCTCTTCTTAACTAATGCTCTTAATCTTTAAGACATCATAAAACACTGAAATTTGTATGTGCCAATAACATCACTTTGCAAAATAGCTCTGTATATTTCTGTTCAACGGCACACACATTAATATTAAAGTGTCTTTGACATGTCTTACTCCTATAAAAGCCTCCCGGATGGCCAGATTCAGTTTCGATTCCTTATCTGATGTGGTTTCCATCTGTGAGAGCTCAGAATGGGATTGTTTGCAGTCATTTCAGATGAGACACCACATGCTCTTCGTTTTGATGACTCAACAACTTGGAAAATACTTGAATTTGAGTAGCAACACGGTTTGTATTGGATTTCAATTTTTTATTAGTTGCAAAATATTATTACATATCCAAAGTTTGGAAACTCTGAATTGGAGAAAGGAAATGCATGCATACTCATTTTTACACTGGAGTCTTTACTGCAGATCATGTTACCCAAAGTGCAGAGACAGTTACTCATAGTTTTGCTGAATAAGAAATATGAATCATGATTTTCATGTTTTGCTCAACCTTTCCTTTGCTCTCTGAAGAATTCAGTTTTATGTAAACATTTTCTCCAATTTGAGCTCTAAATTTAGCCTTCCTTGACTGTAGCTGGTTTGTGAGACTAGATCAGTTGTGGGGAAAAATTTATAATCAGTGTCACATGCTTACTGTTTCAAGGAAGGTTTTCTGTCAGTATCTGGTTGGGTTAGTTTTGGTTTGTATTGGTTTTGTCCCGACAGTTCCTTTAGTTTTTAACAACTTTTACCAAAAATAAAGTAATAAAGGAAATCAATGTAGATCAGAACCATGGAATCAATGGTGGCAGTGAACTAATTATAAATGCTTTTGAAGGGAGAACATTGTTCTCACTGTGCAGCTACAACTGAAAGCAAAACTATAACATTGCTTTTAGATTGATGAGTTTGAGAATTGATTGTATGTTCTGTTTATATTTTATTTTAGAATAATGTTGTATTTATAAAATAAACACTTATTTATCACAGAAAATGCATGCTTCTTAGAAAGTGAAGTTGCAAAACATCACAAGAATCACCAATCTTAAACTCCCTTTCAAACATTAAAATAAAATCAACCAAGTTGCATTCCCATGCATGGAAACCTATAAAAAGATATTCTGGATAATGTAGATGATAGATAGGTAGGTAGACAGACAGATATATAGATGATAGATAGGTAGGTAGATATATAGATAGATAGATAGATAGATAGATAGATAGATAGATAGATAGATAGATAGATAGATAGTTGAAAGATGGATAGGTGAATGGCAACAGATGAACAGACAGATAGACAGATAGATAGTTGAAAGATGGATAGGTGAATGGCAACAGATGAACAGACAAACAGATAGACAGATGATAAAGATGGATAACAGCAGGCACTAGTATAACATTTGTATTATTACTCAAACCATCTTTCATGAAAGGTAGCCAATCTCATTTTACCAGAAGAAAAAGGAAGCTAATTTGAAAAGAATTATGATCGAAGATTTTTATTTTTAGCCATAATAAAATATAATTGTAAAATAACTTTAAGCAAAATACATAGAGTGTCTACATAATTTTAATATTTCCTTTTGATTCCAGACATTACTATTGAAAGAATTATTGTTCATTATGTCAATATTTTCTGAACAGTCACACACTTCTAATCACCTCCCTTAACCTTTGATTCTGTTGGAGCTCAACATACCTTTGCCCTAAATTTCACCATGAATTGAAAGAATGAGTCTGGAACTCTACTTTTTCTTGTTTTTTAGAACATGTCCTGAGTTCACAGACATATTTCCTGAATCTCGGAATGCCTGTGGTATGTTACACCGTAGGTGCTGGTGCTTAAACAGTGTGCCCTCTGTGGCCGTTTCTCCATAGCTGCTTGAAGCATCATCTGAGGGTTGAATTGCAATTCCTCTACGTCAATTCCATGTTTAGATTTCTTTTAATTCAGTAAAGAATTGTGTTCCCTGAATTTCTACAATACTGTTATAATATCTGTATTTTTCAACTACATAAAAGAAAGTCTCCCTCTGTCACCCAGGATGTCCTCAAACTCTTGGCAATATTGCTTCCAACTCCTTGGTGCTAAGATTATAGGAGAGGGACAAATCACCCAGTTTATCTGTCATTAGTTCCTAAAAGTAATCCTTGTTTACTCAGACTGGAATTACAAGCAAGTGTTCTCCTCCTCCTCCTCCTCCTTCTCCTCCTCCTCCTCTTCCTTCTCCTCCTCTTCCTCTTTTTTAAAATTTTACATCATTTTTATCTCTTTACTCCACATATTTCACTTCAAGAATTTTTACAACTATCTCTAAACAGGTAACTGCTTCATTAATTAATTTTAATTTAAGCTAAATTAATTAATTATTAGATGTTTCTCACTCAAGCACTACTTGATTCTTTAAAATTCGTGTGTTTCTCAACAGAAGTTCTCTCACATATTTTAAGACCAGCACCTTATCTTATTAATGTTTACACATAGCTTATATTATATATTCCAGAAGTCACTTTGTAAAGATCTTTAAATTTAATAATTTCTGTCCTTATCCTTCTTTACAAATGGTGGGATTTGGTTTGGGGAGCTCTTAAATTCAATTTTGATAATAAAAGATTGATGGTAGACTTTGTATTTGGGAATTCTTTTATACCTAGTGCAAAGCTATTTCTATAATGATACAATAGAAATAATTATTTGTGTTTCCCAGGGGGTGTTCCACCCACACTAATTCCACCCACACTAGTACAATCTGCTATTTATAAGCTTAGAGTTCCTATAGCCAGAGTTAGTGGATTATAAAATCTTAAACGTCCTTCCTACACCAACTCACACCCAACTTGGGTCTTGTCAAATAACCTTATCTTTTCTACATCCAATAGTTCTTTTCCTGGCCCTGCTATGACTGGGTATACTGCCCTTTGATGTCTCCATTTTTGGCAGTTGCCTCAATTCAAGTTCAAAGGGCCAGTGAGATCATCATTGCCCTAAAGTCTTTGAAGCTTTGTTCTATTGCCTAGTTTTTAACTTTCTCTTAAGGTTTTCTCTCACATTGTTAGATTATGAAATTACAACTCATTATAAACCATGTTGTAATCAGGGATACATATATAGCAAGTCCAGGGGGAATAAAAGAACAGCTTCTGAAGATGGAAAAGAGAGGATAAAAGCTTGATGATCTGAGTGCTCTACTAATCCACCCTGCAGATGATAAGAGATTGCTTTATGTTTAAACCACTTTCTGATTGGCTTTCTTGGCATTTGGGGGGAAAGAAGATAGACAGGAAGCCCCATCCCTAGCTAAGGAGCTATTGGCAGATTCCAGCTGCTGGGTGTGTCAGTTTTCTCCAAGGTTGGGAACTGTGATAAAACAGCTACGCTCAGTGGATGCCCACAAACCCAGGAGTATATGTACAGGGCAAATTGGGGTGAGTAGGTTGCTTGTTTCGTTTTGTTTTGCTTTGCTTTGTAAGCAAAGTCACAACGTTGTGTTAGTAGGGAAGTAGAGGTTGGATCAGTGGGCTGTTGCAGAAGAGGCAAATACAATCAAAATACAATCTGTATCATTCTCAGAGAACTAATAGTAATTT
Organism: Mus pahari; assembly: GCF_900095145.1. Lineage (NCBI taxonomy): Eukaryota > Metazoa > Chordata > Mammalia > Rodentia > Muridae > Mus > Mus pahari. The sequence continues at coordinate 138,690,438 of NC_034593.1, forward strand.
TTAAGAGCATCAGCTTTTCATTACATTGAGTGAACAGCATCTTACAGGACCAATAATGAACTTGTTTGCTTGCATTGCCAACTCTTCCAATTTATGGATTAAACTTTAGGCCATACTGGTATACATTGATGACCTACCTTTCATGAAAAATGAAACAAATATTGTCCTGGGACTAAAATAAAAATTGGTACATATTTTCAAACCGGTTGCTTGAAAATACAGGAAATATAAATTTCCTGGGGATACAGCTCATTTGGTAGAGTGCTTAGCTAGCACTCCCCTAACCCTAGGTCTATGCTTAGTACAGTTTGGCTCAATATGATAGCACACACTTGGAACATAGAAGCAAGAGAATCAGAAGGCCAAGGTCATTGTCTGTTCTTTAGGTACTGCAAGGCCAGCCTGAACTACATCAGATCCTGTCTCAAAAAATAAATCTAGTCTGGCGAGTGAGATTAAATTTAAGTTTATAATTCTATAATGAATCAGCAAACTTAAAAAATGCTTAAATATATCAATGGAAAATTATTCACATCTCAATTTATTTACATATTATTTAAAAGACCTGAAGGGTTGAACACAACTGAAAATGAAATAAAAAACAAACAAATGAGGCCAATTTTAAAGACTTGGAAATGGGGGACATAGTGACGTGAAACAATAATTACATTATATGTAGAACATAAACTGAAAATGATAAAATGCTGTTGTTTTCCCAAGAGCAAGAGAGAAGAAATGTAATAATGTAAATCATCCAACTTGTATTTAAACTCTCTATTTTGCATTAATATTTCATCGAACTTAGTTCATAATACAAATTAGGCATTTTAATTATTCGGGGTTGCACTTTATTAAAACTGAAGAAAGCAAGGGTATTAGGTGGACTTTTATGTTCTGTTATGTGCTTTTCCTAGTCACATCTTATTCTTACATTTGTTTTCTTTTAGAATTAAAGTTATACCTGTGGGTTGGGGAAGCAGTATAATTGGTAGAGTGTTTGCCTAGGCCTTGTTCTTAGGCAGTTTAACTCAATGTGATAGCACACACTTGGAACATAGAAGCAAGAGTCAGAAGTTCAATGTCATTGCCTGCTCTTTAGGTACTGCAAGACAAGCCTGAACTACATGAGACCCTGTCTCAAAATGTAAAAATTATAAAATGTGCATACATTTTATGGTAAAAGTTAAAAGAACATTTAACCAAAGCACTGCAATAAAACCAAAGAGCATATACTGAGCACCTACTGAATACAATAACTTTACTGACCATGCTCACATTATCTCTATCAACTCATGAACAGAAGTTCTTTCCGTGTTTTGTAATTGAAAAACAAAAGTAAGTGTAACTTACTGCATATGAATTGGCTGTGTAATAAATTAACACATACTTTTAAATGCAAAGCCAATGGACATATTAAAAACCATGACTACATAAAAGGTAGGATATTTTCTAGTCTTCCTTGTCCTGGGAAGCTAACATTTCATACTAACTAATCTGTATTAGCGCTTAAAACACTGACCTCTGATGATCTGGTGATTTTATTATAGCTTCCTGGCCAGCTGGTCCTTTTTATTATTATTCTGTCTCTCTTAGCGTTGCGTGATGACATGTCTACTCTGTGGAGGGGTTTACGATGTACAGAGAAGCTGCTTTACAGAGAAGCCATGGCTTCCACTAGAGCACGCAGATGTCTGAAAGATTCAGACCATATTGGGAAATGACTGTTAGCCTGAGATACTTACAGGAGAATAAATGCAGTAAAAGAACAGTGTGCAAGGATGGTGGCTGCACACAGATGGCCTTGCTGGCCTCAGAGCTGGGATGGTGCTCATGCTAAATGTAGCAGGATGGAAGTGTGGATGGCTTTAAGTGCTGCAAGGAGTGGCCAGAGAAGTCCTCACAGAGAAGGCTCACCTTCTAGGGGCCTTTATAAATAGCATGGTTTCTCATCTCATGCATTGATTTAAACATGAGAGATGCATGGCAAGGCCTTTCCACATCACCTTGCAATTCTGTAAAGAAATAAAGTATTTCCTAAAATCTACTTATAAATTCCATTAAACTTCTCTTAGTGTTCTCAACGGTAAGCTTTGGTGAGGGATTTATTTTTCAGACTTTGTAAATAAACTGTCAGCTCTTCAGTGGCTGTAAATTTTCCTCTTTCACAAATATTAAATAAAATTATCCTAATCTTAGAACTAAGCCCTGTTTTAACATGAAAATCTCAAATGGACTTGATTTTTAGGTCTCTGGCAAAGAGATCTAAACACAGTGAACAGCATTATGTTGTGTTTTGTTTTACCACCATTTATGTGTGTTATCTGAACCAATGGCAATTTCATATGTAAATAAAAATATCTGAAATTCAACATGAATAAGCCTAATAAGGCAAGGTAACCATTAAGGGGAAGAAGATATGTGTGGGGGTGGGGAGAATGTGTGTATGCCATGTATATGTGTGAGTATGTGTGTGTGTGAGTATATGTGTATGCTCTGTGTGAATGTGAGTGGGTATATGTGTGTGAGTAATTGTGTGTATGAGTGTGCTTGTGTGTATATAAGAGAAAAGGAGAATGTGTGTACTCTGTGTGTGAGAGAGGGTTTCTGTTATATGTATGTGTGTGAATGTGTATGTGTATATATATTTAAGGATATGTGTATGTCCTATGTATATGTGAACGAGTGTATGTGTATATTTTTGTCTGTGTGTGAATGAGAAAGGGATGCTATGTGTGTGAGAGTGAGTCTGCTATGTGTATGTGTGTGAGTGTAGGTGTGTGTATATGTTTGAGAGTATGTGTATATACTGTGTCTTATATGAGTGTGTGTATGTCTATGAGTGTTCTCTCTCTCTCTCTCTCTCTCTCTCTCTCTGTGTGTGTGTGTGTGTGTGTGTGTGTGTGTGTGTGTGTGTGTGTGTAGATCAGCAGATATGGCAGCTGGGTGCTGAGCTGTATCCTACAAAATTGACACTCTTTATTAAAGTGAGGTTAAGAGACAATGACTTAAAAACCATGTTTAGTTGTTACAAAGATGAGTGACATGAGATGTTTGAACATCCTCTGTCTTTCTTAGAAGATAGAGAGAAAGTCAGAAGGAGAGAGGGGGAAGGGGAGCTTGTCAAGAATATATAAATTTTGAAATGTAGGCTGTTTAGGTCATAAAAAGACATGATTCATATTTTGAGATTATTGCTTTTCTGTCTGAACAGTGTTTATTTTTGAAGGTTTGATTCCTTATTAACCAACTGTCATTATAAACTAGATTGATTTTTCTCTTACACACACAGACAAAAACACACATACACTCACTCACATATATAGAGCACATACACATATCCTTAGACACATATACACATATACATTCACATACATACATATAGCAGAAACCCTGTACAGGTGTGTGCACAGGACAATCACAGAGCCTAGGGCACATGGACATGCTCCTCGTCCTTGTTTAGCTGCATTTGGAGAGATGGTTACACGGAATTTAACCAGTTCTATAAATTAAAGTTGTTGTCTACAAACACAAATACAGTAGTGCTGCACACTACAGGTGTGTGATTGTTTTCTGAGCTATAGCCCCAGGCTTTTCTGTTTGTAAAACTGTGACACAGGGTGGAACTATGTCCCCCAAGCCAGCCTTGAAAATGGGCTGTAGCCCTGGAATGCTATAATTTGAAATCTCCCGATTTAATTTCAGTCCTCATACTAGCTGAAATCATAGACATGTATCAGAAAGCCCAGACATACTTTCAATGTAAAATATTCAAATGTGGAACACAGGGATTGAGTCGTTAATCCATTTATAGATAACATTATATGAAGAGAGAAATTAGAATACTTTTTTTGCCTTATATCACCTTATATTTCAGGTTTTGCCATTTTAGAGCATTTATGTCTTAGGCCCCAATTATCTAAGTAGTGAAACAACTCATAAAATATAAAGAATAAGATTTTTTGTGAAGATCATTTGAGACAGTGAGTGTAAAACACACAGAGACTCCAATACTGAAGAGTCCTCTCTTCTGTGGTTGTAAAAATATACTAATGTTTTGTGAGTGATCTTCAAAGAAAAGTATGTATTGTTCTTGCTGAATAGCATTGTAATGAAGAAAGTATAAATGTAAATATCCAATGGTTACCTGGATAATGGCACAAGAGATGGATTCACGTGTAGGATGTTGTGTTTTTATCTGTAGATTGCAACTTTTCATAGCCTGTGTTCTGGACCAAGACACATGCTTACATTTTCAAAGCTCTTGTTACCTATGTTCTAGGAAACAAGTTCTTAAAATAAAATTAGAATAAAGCGCTCTATTGCATGTTCAGTTCCAGAAGGCTAGACAGTTCCCTGACTGTCCCCAAATCTCCAGAACTCTAGAGCCTTACAGCAGGCGCAGAGACCACATGTTCAGAGATGTTTCCAACTGGAGGAACCTGGAATCGAATCCTGGGAAGATTTGATGCACTAGAAAGAGTCACAACATTGCATACCAAAGATCTGATTCCCAAACTTCTCTTACATGTTCATGGTAAACACTGGAGGTGCATATCGATAATTGTATGGAAGCAAAGTTTAGTATGCAGTACTGACATTTTGAATTTTAACTTAGAAAAGACTTCATTGCTCAATGAGTTTCTTTCCACATCTGCCAGTCTAACTGTGAGTGCTGGTGCCACACAGTAAAAGGGTGAGAACTTCCCCTGCTGAAAGGGAAAGTTTCCTATTAAGTCTTTTCCTATTAAGTCTAGCTGATGGTTAATACCAAACTACCTGCTGGTGTATATGGGTGATTAATAGCTAGGAACTGGTATTGCCAGTTCAGACTCAACGCATCATCTCCAAACTGTCTCCCCACCCCAACAAACACTTTTGCATGTGGATTTATGTCTGAGTTCATATTCATTTTCCTCTATCCTTACAGCAACATCATTATCTTGTTGGTATTGAAGCATAAAACTTATGTTCCTATATTAAGGGATATATTATCAAGGCATCTCTTTGAATTTTTACATTTTTACTAAGTGTAATTAGCATGCATTCATAATGTAATGAGGCTCTGTAAAAAGCTTAAGTCATGGATTCAATAACAATATGGATATCCATATCCAATATGTCTCATTACCTCCAAAAGAAGCTTTCCACACCTCTATAACTAAGTCTTTCCCAAATCTCAAACCAACTCTGAGGATTTCTCCCTCCAGTCTGCATCTAATTCAAACACACAAATCTTGCCCACAACTTCTTAGCATAATTATTTTGTGACATATTCATCCTAAGGATACTCATTATGATTATTTATGGCCTGTGGATCTTATGAATAAAGTACTTGTGAACATTGTATGCAGGGGTCCATATAGGCACCTACTGATACCTAGAAGTGGTGCAGCCCGGTCGTGGAAAGCATCTCTTTCATGATCCATCATAGAGCCAAATGGATGGACCCACGTTGCTCTTCAATAGGCAAGTGGGAGAGATTTACTCATGCTACATATTTGGTTCAACACTTGGAACAGGAAAGTGTTACAGATTAAACTCAGGTATCTGTATATGCTGGTCAAACTCATTTAGCTCCATACCTGAAATTATCATTCATGATTCCAATTTAGATTCTATTTACGTTTTAAATTTTTATATTTTTTTTTATTCTTCAATTACATCCCAATATCAGACCCCCTTTCTTCCCCTCTCTTCCCAGTACTCCTCACACAGATCATATACTCATTCTACCCTTCTCTAAGAAGGGGGAGCCCTCTCAGGAATCTCTCCCTCTCCCTCTCCCTCTCCCTCTCCCTCTCCCTCTCCCTC
>NC_034593.1:138696328-138724351 GCF_900095145.1 Mus pahari
AGAGAGAGAGAGAGAGAGAGAGAGAGAGAGAGAGAGAGAGAGAGAGAGAGAGATCATAGCACATCAATCACTGCGAAACTAGGCACATCCTCTACCACTGAGGCCAGACAAGGCAGCCCAGTTAGGGAAATGGACAATAGGCATGCAATTTATTCAGGGACAATCTCCACTCCATTTGTTGGGAGGCCCATGTGAAGACCAAACTGCATATCTGCTACATGTGTGAAAGAGGCCTAGGTCCAGCCCATGCTCACTCTCTGGTTGGTGGTTCAGTCTCCAGGAACCCTCCAAGGGAACAGGTTAGTAGACTGTTGGTTTTCCTGTGTAGTCCCTGTCCTCTTCTAGTTTTTCAATTCTTCCAAATCTTTCACAAGATTCCAAACTCCATCTAATTTTTGACTGTGGGTGTTTGCCTCTGTTTCCACTGGCTACTGGATAGAACTTCTCAGAGGACAGTTATGCTAGGGTCCTGTCTGCAAGCATAGCAGAGCATCATTAGTAGTGTCAGGGATTAGTTCCTGCCCATGGGATGGGTCTCAATTTGGGCCAGTTATTGATTGGCCATTCCCTCTGTCTCTGCTCTAACACTATCCCTGCGCATCCTGAAAGCAGGACACATTTTCAGTCTAAGGTTTTGTTTCTGTTGTCTTTATCACTTTTCAGGAAGTCCTGCCTGGCTACAGGAAGTGGCCACTTTAGGATCCATATCTGCCCAGACCCCCTGCTGATTTCCATTATCTCCAGCCTCCTCTCCCTACATCAGATACTTCTTATCCTGCTCCCCTCCCATGTCCCCTCCCCCATCCAGTTCCCTCCCTCAATATAACTCCAATATCTATTTCATTTCCCCTTCTGAGAAAGATTCAACCATCCTGGTTATTTGGCTTCTTGGGGTTTGTGGATTCTAGTGTGGTTATCCTATCCTTTATGGCTAATAGCCACTCATAAGTGAGTACATGCCTTGCATGTAATTTTGGGTCTGGATTACCTCACTCAGATTAATGCTTTCTAGTTCCATCCATTTGCATGAATTCGTGATGTCCTCTTTTTTAATAGCTGAGTATTCATTGTGTAAATGAACAACATTTTCTATATCCATTCTTTAATTGAGGGACATCTGGGTTGTTTTCAGTTTCTGNNTATTACAAATAAAGCTGCTATGAACATAGTTGAGCAAATGTCCTTGTGGGATGCAAGAGCATCTTTTGAGTGTATACCCAGGAGTGGTATAGCTATGTCTTGAGGTAGCACTATTCCCAATTTTCTGAGAAACTGCCAAATTGATTTCCTGAGTGATTGTATAAGTTTGCACTCCCACCAGCAATGAAGGAGTGTTCCACATCCTTGCCAGCATGTGCTGTCACTTGAATCTTTCATTTCAACCATTCTGATGGGTAGAATCACAGAGTTGTTTTGATTTGCATTTCTCTGATGACCAAGGATGCTGTATATTTCTTTAAGTGCTTCTTGGCCATTTCAAATTCCTCTGTTGAGAATTCTCTGTTTAGCTCTGTACCCCATTTTTGATTTGGGTTGTTTGAATTGTTAGTGTCTTAACTTCTTGAGTTATTTATCTATTTTTTGATATTAGCCCTCTGTCAGATGTAGGGTTAGTAAAGACTTTTGCCAATCTGTTGGTTGTCATTTTGGCCAATTGATGGTGTCCTTTGACTTACAGAAGATTTTCAGTTTCATGAGTTCACATTTATCAATTGTTGATCTTAGTGTCTGAGCCATTGGTGTTCAGGAAGTTGTCTCCTGAACCAATGAGTTCAAGCTGTTACCCATTTTGTATTATATTAGTATATCCAGTTTATTTTGAGGTCCTTGATCCACTTGGATTTAAGCAGGGTGATAAATGTGGATCCATTTGCCTCATCTACATGCAGACATCCAGTTAGACCAGCATTATTTGTTGAAAATGTTCACCCTTTTCTATTGTATAGTTTTGGCTTCTTTATCAAAAATCAAGTGCTCAAAGGTTTATAGGTTACTTCTGGGACTTCAATTTGATTCCACTGATCAACCTATATTTTGTTTCTATGTCAATATTATGCAGTCTTTGCTATTATTGTTCTGTACTACAGCTTGAAGTCAGGGATGGTGATGCATCCAGAAGTTCTTTTATTGTACAAACTGTTTTAGCTATCCTAGACTTTTAGTATTTCCTTATGAAGTTGAGAATTATTCTTTCAAGTTCCATGAAGAATTGTGTTGGATTTTGATGGAAGTTGGTTTGAATCTGAACCTGTAGCTTGCTTTTGGTAAGATAGCCATTTTCAAAATAGCATTTTTGATTTATGTGTGGAAAAATAACAAATAGGTCTTCAGAACTAAAGTCAATCCTCTGTCTAATTTATGGGAACATATGTAAGTATAGTTAATGTTTATATTCATATAAGTAATACTTTATAAACACATATATGTATATATATGTGTGTGTATATATGCATATATATATATATATATATATATATATATATATATATATATATAAACAGTTCACATGTAGAGGATACACTGAACCTGTCCTCTGAAATGGAAATTAACTCATTTTTTAAAGAAACAAAGAGGGGCTGGAGAAAAGGCTCAGTAAAGTAAAAACTTTACTCCCCTAAAGTAAAGGCAAAGATAAATCCTCACAAATAAATAACTAAATAAAAATAAAAAGACACAAATTGGGCAGTAAAAGTGGGGTGTTTGTTTTGTTTTAGTTTTGGTTTTGGTTTGGTTTAGTTGTTATTTTGTTTGTTTGTTTAAGTCTATACTAGGAATCAAACTTTGGAAGCTTTTCCAATGTTTTGAAACTGGCTTCTAAGGGGGGGAGGAGGGATGGCTAAATCAGGAGGGAAACAGAAATAAAGCAGAGGAAATGACATTTCAGAAAAAATGCAAATGCTGAAACCTAAGGGTACCCACCTGTCTGGCTTCCCTTAAAAACCACAGAAATCTGTGCTGTGCAACTGGGTTCTGTCTGATGTCCCTAGCTGAGAGGCCTGCGCCTGGCAAGAGCTGGGTCCACTGGCAGCCATCGTCGTCAACCAAGCTTCTCATGTTTTCCTGTACCCTGGGATAGCCAACAAGAACAGATGGAGGCTGCTCTAACATAAAAAACATTTGCTGGGAACCAGACACAGATGCGTGCCGGCCATGAAGTTGTGTGGAAAGTTTTATAATTTAAGAAATTAATCATAAAATAGAACCATTGCTGAATCAGGAAATGGAATTGCAAGGACAGAGGAGAGTTTTGATGCTGAGCAGACTCCATTTATGAAACCTTTTCACATTTTCAAACAATGAAATTTGTTTGCCTCAAACCTGTTTCTTTTTATGTTTGGTGAATGCATATCAACATACGAGTAGTGAATACATACTCTATATAATTAAATCTTAAGTGAACATATACTCTGTATAATTTAATCTTAGAGTCTAACTATAGGGATAAAGTTAACTATCTTTCACTTTCTCTCTCTTAATTAATCTTTTTCATGTTTTTGGATTTTATCCTTTTTTTTCACCTATTTGTAATTCTCATTTATGCTAACTATATAATAGAATGTTAATGAATCAATAAGATTAATTAATTAGATTCTTAGAACTACCTCAAAACATAACTCTCAGATCACTGCCACAGTGAATAGTCCCTATTGAATGTAAACATTCATACGGACATCAAAGTCCCGTCATAGGGCCCCAATATGACACTATGGGACCAATAACAGGGTCCGCATCACCTGGGATTGGATTTGATATCCCAGCTGTGAGTTAAAAATGATTGTGAAGTTTCTCCTACCATGACTCAGCAGCTTGTCTGGGTTATAGCTTGTTCTGTTGGTGCAGTCCCCGAGGTGTGCCTGGTACTATCTGAGGATGCTCAACGCATTCTAGTTCTTCAGATCATCCTACTGGAGATGCTGTTTTCTACACTTTGCAGGTGAATAAAGTCTGGAGAAGATGCAGGGCATGACTCTTCCTTGCCACGTATCTTTTATCAACCAGAAATCCGCACATGGATGTTGTTCAACTATTTGATCATGTTTCTTTGTTACCAGCAATATCTATACAAAATAATTATTATTTTCCTGTTAACGGACATCTATTTCTCTTAGCAAGATGGGTATTTGGAGGAAATCTTACCAAACATTTTCTAGTGTCAACACAGATTTCGGTTCAGATTTTAAAGCTTTCTCTGACGGTCTAGCCCTAAGTCCTGAGCTGCACAAGATCTCCTTTATGTCTTCACATACTGCCATATGGAAAATGGGGCGATATCATTGAAGAGGTTTCCTTTCCTATTTAAACAGCAGTTTGGCCTAGAACTTAAGTGTGCAATTGGTATCAGCTACTTGGTCTCCTGGGAGGTGGGGATTGATTTGGTTACACTCGATATGCATAATACCTGGCTGCTGCAAGCTTTGGATATTTAGGAAACTTATTTAAAAGAGGACTCTAGTCATATTTGCTTTTGTAAGCACTTATGTTTATTTGTGATGTAAGCAGTGGCCCCTTTGTTTCCCAGGGATACCAGAGCAACTCAACTGTTAATGTGTTGTTCTCTAATATTAACTTTTCTGTTAGCCTGTAAGGTTCGCCTGGGATACAAACTCCTGCAATGCTCCAAACACTTCTTGTTCAAGCATAGTTAACATTGAATGATTAGTCAAATTTCTGTTATCATTATAAAATATCATGTAAACTATAGTCTTATACAGTCATATTTAAGGACAATTTTCTTTAACAAAATTTTAAGTTATAGCATTTAGTCTTTGTATTTAAAACAACAATGAAAATAAACATATGCATCAAACTAGAAATCTAGATTTGATAGTCATAAGCATCAAGTAGATTTCAAGTAAATTTATGATTTAATTTCTCATTTTTAGAGATCAATTTTTATTTTTATCTTATTTTGATTTTCTTTTTTCTAAGAAGGGTCCCTCTGTGTAACCCTGTCTTGCCTGAAACTCCGTATGTTGACCAGGATCTGCCTGCTTTTGCCTCATGAGTGTTTAGATAATAAAATGCTGTAAATATTTTAGTTTCACAGTTCTATTTTATTCTGGGTACACTTAACTCTACCTCAGTTAATGCCGAAGGCAACTCTTCAGAAACTTAAAGATACAGCATTAACATTGTGGAGGATTTAGAAAACCAGACACGATGTAGAGCTTAAGGATTTGGGGGAAAACACACACACACACACACACACACACACACCAAAACAAAAACAAAACAAAAAAAATTTAAAAACCAGCAGATTGTAAAGAAACAAGAACTGAGGTTGATCTCAACCCAAAGACATCAGGACAGTCAGCAAGTTACTTTCTGATCATATCGTTTTTCTCTTCTGTGGTCCCTACTCTGGGGCCTTTAGCCAGAACCCCCAAAATACTCATTTTCAGTAAGTCAGTACCCAAAGATCACTATGCATAGCTGACTGCTATTGCAGTCATCTCTTAACAAGCATTTCAAAGGAAGGACCTTGATTCCACATTAGAAAACATCACAAAGGGGGAAAACACTATTGTACTTGATGAGTTTAACAGTATCTCAACTAATAAATTGGCTGTCATCCTTGTATTGCATAAAGATAAGGAGACGGGGACATGAAGATGCCCTTTTTAGCTTGCCAACTTGCAATTACTTGATGACAGAGCACAGTTTTGCCTTGACTGATGAAGAGCTGTAGGAAGAAACGGCTTTAAGTGGAAGGATTTTATTAGGTTTTGAAATGACATCTCTAACACTAGTGCTAAGGGAAAAATAAACAGAAACATCTTAAGGACGCAGCCCCACAGACTGCTTCCTGTGTCCTTGTTTTGCCTTGCTCTGCCATTTTAAGTGGAGAATGACTAAGACTCCATGCAGCCTTTCCTGCTTTGCACTTTGATCCAAAATAACACGTGGAATGAGAATAAGATACCTTTACAACTTCAGCGGACTGTCATAAATGCAGTTGTTGAACATTAAAACATGCAGTAACCTCACACTCTGAGGCAGAAGAGCACTGGACTGTGATAAAAAAGAAATGTACATTTTCTGGTTCTCTCGTAATCACTCAGACCCTCGGCAATCCTTGCTGAGTTGTATGGTGTTTCTGAGTCCCTCCCCTTTGCACTTAATGCATTCTTATCTCAAGGTATCAGATCGGTTTTACTGCCCCACAGCGGGTTAGATCACTGGTCCAGAAAATAAGGCCTCGTGTCTTTTCCCAGGGTCTGAGGTATTAGTTGAACCATCTCCATGCAGCTGGGTCTCCCTTGCCAGTGTTTCAGGCTGCAAAACTGTTGGAGGAAAAAAATTTCCATCTGACCCCTGAGGCAATTATTTTCAGGCCTGGAAACCTGAAATTTGTCCACACTTAGACCCGTTTTCAATTTAAATAGCTATAAATTACTAAAGCTTTGTTTGAAAAGTAACAATTTTGAAATCAATGAGGTCTTCTAACATGGCGGAAGTGTGCATAGTCCTAAAGGCAAAGCAGGGCTCCTTTTTCATGCTCTAATTTCTTCTTGGAGCTTGTTTTAGGTAAAAATTTACTTTTACCTAACTATGAAAAATAATATAAAACTGCCGTAGGACTGATACTTTGAGACCAGCAAGACATAAAGAATAAAACAATATTTTGTGGCACACTTTAAGGATAGTGCACACTTGTCTTAGAACACAAACAAATGCCGTACTTCATCTTGCTAGCGTGCAAATAAGAAAATCAAGATGCAAAGCTCACTGACAAATTCCCAGGGTAGTTTTAAAATGGACAAATCCGATGAGCTAGCTCTGTCTATGAAGATTCCAAAGGCATAGAAAGACAATCTTGACTGTAGCCCAGCTTGACAATTCTTACATCTCAGTATTTCTCCTCAGCTTCTTCCAAGGTTAGGTAGAGTTGGTGTGAGGTAGCAAAGCCTATCTGAGACAGAGGGAAGATGAAGTGTGGGTTCTTGCTGAGCAGCACAGCTCCTGTCTGCCCTGAGGTGAAACATTTGATGGAATGATACTTCTAAAGAAACTCCCTAATGTAAAAGGGCTTGTTGAGGATAGACACCTGAAGCACTCAGCTATCCAAGAAAGAAAACTCAACACTATGGTTCCCTCATCGTACTAGTGTTTGCTGTGTATGTCTGACATGTGTTGACGTATACATTCCTGACAAACAGATATTTTATGGCCTTCTCGCTTGAGAATCTCAGTTCCAAACAGGATAAATTTACAAAACATTTGTCAACTTCCAACAGTGAAACAAAAACATTTTATAGCAACATAGATCCCATATAACCTTTCTAAACTTCCTTAGCCATTTTTTTTAAGTAGACTGGCAACTTCATTTTATACTAATCAGGGTTTAGTATTTTATTAATTGTATGCAGCCACAGAATTTAAATCTAGTGTCACTGTTGTTATTACTTCATTTTATGGATGGCAAAATCATTGTTGGATGGAATTTATTGCAGTCATAAGTGAATCTAATATTCCAACTGCAGACACAGAAAAGAACCACTGAATTCTAATTTCTGTATTATATTCTTTGAACACATAGATATATTTCTACCTACTTCTGTATAGTTAGAAAACAAAATCCATGAAAGGCATTGCACTTCCATTCTGAGGGTGCTTAGGTATCTGTGGGAAGTAGATAAAGAAACAGATAATTTCCTGTTTGTTTGGAGAAGATGGGGTGAGAGAGAAATAGAGATGTCTTCAGAGTGGACAAAGAGAAGGCTGGTAAAACCATGGCATGTCAGGAGAACAATAACAAGGCACGGAGGCTGGCGTATCTGAAGAGGAATATAATATTTTACAATTTGTCCTACTTAATTCTAGAAAACATTGAGTATGGAAGTAAATTTCCACATGTAAAATTTGTAGAGATTGAAGTGGTATGCATAAGCAGTTAGTCATTATGGGAATGTGAAAAATATGACATATCCAAGGCAGCAAAGATTAAAGATAATGATTAAAATAATATGTCTGGTTTCTTTATACCCTTTCTAACACCCAGTGTGCCCTACTGTCTTCATGGTCTAAGGCAGAGGATAATTTTGTTAATTTTGTTAAGTGGGTAAGGCTGGAAGTACTGTTCACAGACTATGATTCTTTTCATATACTTACGATATGTTTCAAAGACTTATAATTATCAGGAAACTAAATGTTTTATTTTCTGGTGGTTAGATGATAATTTCAAAAGATAAATATTATTCACAACACTTATATCATGGAGATAATTATCATGGATTCAACTAAAATACCAAGTATTCTAAAAAATGTCATGTTTTAGAAAAATCATGATACAAGGTGATTCTTTACACACAAATGCCACATTCACATTTAGATGAAATGGTATGTATAAAAGAAGTGCCCCTAAGTGTCATTAGAGAAGAATGTGAGTGATGCCTTCAATCAACCAAGCAGTCATCAATTAATAAGCAATAGGAGGTGGGTGCATCTTTAGTCTTCAGAAAGTTTCACCTATTAAACTTACCTAAAGTCAGCCAATATTCTTTAAAATGTTTCATTCAGTAGCTATCAATTCTTAAACATGAAAAACAGACTCAGAACTTAGGATGGGATACGCTGTTCTCCAGGATACACACACACACACACACACACACACACACACACACACACATGCATTTATATATAAAGAACAGCATACCCTATGCTAATATATATCTACCCCCAAATATATATATATATATATATATATATATATATATATATATATATATACACACATATATATATATATATATATATATATATATATATATATATATATGCATATGCATTATAGTCCACCCTAAGCAGTGACCAAAAAAAAAAAAAAATTAGCCCACAGATCCTATTGTGTCCGGAGTATTTAGTACACTGCCCTCTCTGTATGGATTTCATTAGCATACTATTTAACACCTGTAAGAAGTTCTATCTTTCCTCTCTTTCTGTGATTTCAGTTAACACTGGTTAACAATAACATGGAGAGAGTACATGGAAAACTTGACAGATGAGTAACTGGAAAGGTTCAAATGGAGCAGGAGGAGCCTGGGTCATTGCCCTTCAGAGAGGCAGCATCTCCAAATACAGCATTTCCATGCAGTATGCCCTGTCTGTCCATCACTCACTAGTAATCTCAGCCAATGATAGAGGGGCATCTTAGACCTTGTGTTCAAGAACCACTTATTTTACTTCATAGTGGTTTCAAAACCACAAAATAGGAATGCTAGGTATTCAAGGAGATGCGTATTCTCTAAGTGGAAAGGAGAAAATTTACAGGTTTAGAAAGAAAAAGTAATCACATACAGTCATAAAATATTTTTATTGTGAAGTTGCCAAGAACTATTGTATCATAATATATTCTGACAGAGACATAGCTTCTATGCAGAATATTGTTGGAGCTGCCTTCTTTTATTACTGTGATTTCTTTTGTTCACATCTCACTTTGTCTGATGTGTAGATTAAGCTCTCTCATTGTAGTGCACAGGCAAAACAAAGCACAGAGTGCTTACTACGGCTTCACCTGTCCAGCAAGGGCATCGGCGGGAGCAAACACCCTGCCGATAAGGAGCTATGGCCGGATTTTATGTTTATGATCACATGGGCATTATCCCTGTAAGATTCACATGCCGGGTTTGTTACCTATGACTTGTACCACACTGTCTAGCTTTTACGTGAAGGTCTGTCTCTGAAATGATTTGAATGTCCTTACATCGCCCTGATTAATGTTTCCTTTCAAACTTCATATATGATCCGCTGTGTGCACCCTGTATCTTTGCAAGTGTCTTTCGGCAAGATGAAATGTTTTTAGATGATTAGGTAGTGAGAGAATCATGTTATCTCAGTCTCTTACACACACTACTGTACTCTCTCCAAACTGCAGACTCCGAAACTCGTCTGCAGTGGTCCTTTGTAAAACATCAAGGTTTTCACACTGAGAGCTTGTAAGACCTTTATATCGATGATTTGATTCCCCCATTGCATATGTATCACTCCAATGATTAGAAACAAAAGTCAATAAAATGAGTTTCACAGAAGCAACTTCATAACCATCATTTGAGTCCCAGGGAGATTATGAGAATATTACTCATCTTTGCTATCATAGCTGATGGGTACGAGGGAATGAAAACATTTCAGGATTACTGATGGATAGTCTGAAAGCAATGTGTCAGGATTTTGTCCCATCCTCGCATCCAATGAGCAAGAGAAACCGTTTCTAGTGTGTAGGAAAATACAACTGTCTTCCTTTCCATCCCCCTCTTCTACTTGTATTCAGTGAGCTTCTTTTTATAATATCTGTGCATTAATAGTTCTGACAAAGAGAAGACCAAAAATGATAGGAGCAGAAAATGGGAGTATTTTCTTAAGTGCTACATTTTCCTTTTAAAAAAAAGTAATTGCAGAAACAGCCTCAGAGGAGGTTTCAGACTTGCATTATTTGTCTTCACCTCCCCCACCCCCGGCTTCTGCAGCCCATTCAAAAGCAGAACCATCGTCAAAGGCATATTTTTCTTTTCAAAAAAAATCTTGGAATAATACTTGCTGTTTTGAACAGTTTAAAAATCACATTTCCATTAAAGAAGATCAAAAACACAAACACCTAGCACATTTTATTCTTGAATAAATCTGCTTTGTTTACCTTGCAAATTGTAACTTTTTTCCCACTGGATGCTTTTGACTTTCCCTTTAGTATATTAGACTTATGGAAACCCATAGTCAAGGAGATGTTAGCCTACACTAATGCAGTGTCAGCAGTGAGAAGGAGGAGGGCATTGTCTTCAGTATTGGATTATGGTCCCATGTGTCTTGTCAATCAATTATCTTGCAGGTGCAAGTGTGTATGTATAGACGATTGGATTATACATGCATTGTATTGAATTATTTCCTTCCCTGAAATAGTGAGAGGTCAAAGACATCTCCAGGTGGGAGCAAGAATATGTTCATATTATTCCTCTTCATACCCTGCCTTGCATAAAGCAGGATCTTGACATCAGTGATAATGAGCACACAGTAAGGAATCAGCTGTCATGTGCACACAGTAGGGACATCAGCTGTCATGTGTACACAGTAGGGACATCAGCTATCATGAGCACACAGTAGGGACATCAGCTGTGGTGTGTATAGGTGACCCAAATCTTCATTAACTGATTGAAGCCTTCTGTTTTCACTGTGGTTCTCCTTTCTTCCCCCTGGTGGAAAGGTCCTTCCTTCTTACCTCTTTATCTACATGTTTAGCTTGATGATCACCACAAAAATGCAATCCATGGAATGTGAAAAATTGAGGTGTCTGAGTGATGATGTTTTTACTAAGTTCTAAGTTCTTTAGTTTTTAAGTTCTAAGTTTTCTAAGTTGTAAGGACATTTCCAGTCCCACTGAGGGTAGAATGAACGGAACAGCTGCCTGAGGATAAAGGGATAGATAATGCCTTTTGTATTGCTCTGACCTTGACACACAAGGCCTGCTTCATGCAGAATCACATAATGGTGATGGTCGTTTTAGTGTTCCAATTTACAGAGGAATACTTAGCAGTCATGACCAGAGGTAAGACGGGTCCAAGAGGAAAGCTATCGTTCAAATTCTGTGCCTTTCAAGTTGTTATAATCAATTTTGAGCCTAGTCAATAGTATCTCAATTTTAAAGTCATTTTCCTTATCTTTGGTGATTACATTTGAAAATAGAATACAAAATAAAACAGTATTTCAGAGTATCCATGACCTATAAAAGCAGTAAAATTCACTTTTATTACCAATTGAACCATTGTAGTCGTGTGGTTTGTAGCCCCAAATCTGCCATCAGTATGGTTCTTGAGACCCTAGGACTTAGAGATTTAGATGCTTACATGTTCCTTATTTAGAAACATTATGTTTGATTTATTATTATTTCTCAACAAGGCAAAAAACCACTATCCTTGAAGTCAGACAAGAAAACTATGTCAACCTGATTCTGCCTCTATGCTGGTCTCATTTTAATCATCCTAGGTGGGCTTTCCTAGTAAAACAAAGAGATGGCAGCAAGCATCTTCTTATCATGACAGTAATGAAAATGTCCCAGTCAAGAAACAGGAACTGAAACACATGATACATTCCAGCCTTTGAATTATTGGTATAAATCATGCCGATCCAATCCCTGTTATAACCCAATGACAAATAAATGATTGACTAGCCAATAACAACAGGAATACAGTACCCAAGAAACACCAAGAAAGGATATTTCAGAGGCAGTCATCTGGCTTTTGCTTCTGTGGTTATTGATAAGCTGGGTTGCACCAGGTAAAACCCCAATGATCCTTGCAGTTACTGTTGGAAAAAAAAAAAAGAAAACAGGTGGAGGATTCCTCGTACTCTTTTGGCCTTCATGTCTTAGCTGGTCTTCTGGGCCTTTGCAATTAGTCGATTACAAAGAGAAGAGTCTCCAAGCACCAACCAATTCATAACGACCAGCAATATATGCCCACAGCTGCATCCCCTGGAACTGAGGAGTTAGATGGAGAGAGAGAGGATGCATGCAGAGTTAAGTACAAAGGGAACAGTGGGATTCCCCTTCTTCTGGAATTTGACAACCTCAGAAAGGAAACAAGAAAGGCTTCAGCTCTCCCTCAAAGGCCTGTAAATTATAGCCGTGTGGTTATTATCCAATTGGCGACATCCCTGTCTATCTGAATAGCCTCCATTCATCAGAGCACTCCAATCTATCCATTGTAAGATAGGTTTGCTCTCTTGGCTGGTGAAAGAACCACTCCTTTACTTCGCCTATTTTTCTGCAAGTTAATAAAAAGGAAAGATCATTTCTGCTCCTTTCTCCACAGCCAACTGAAGTACCCAGTTAATCTCTAAAGTACACAGTTATCTTAAACGTTGCATCACCATGAATAAAAAGTAAAAATCTGCATTATACATCATCCTGCACAGTTCTCAATTCACATTTATTCTGCTTTGACCCCACCCATGTGTTTTGGGGATGGGGGTGGGTCATTGACTTCAAGTTTGAAGTAGCTCTGAAGTGTAATGTGCCTCTTCTTTTCCTCTGCTCTGGCAGCATCTTCAATCAGATATGGATAGGTTTCTACATAGAACTTCACTAAGGATTCTTATGACTCAAAACCAGCTTGCATACTCAGATTTGATCTTAATTTTCTACTCCATAGGATCTGTTGAAGGCCATTCCTGACCTAGTTCCGTATGCTTAGCAAGTCTTTGCCCGGGCTTGGTGCCACCTTCTCGTACTTCATGTTCAATAATATAATTCTTCTTAGTTTTTGCTTAGTTTTAGATATTTATGAAAACTCTTTTCCCTGGTTAGGTGTATTGTCGAGATAACTTTTCTTCATCCAAACAGCTAACTATAGTGTAATATCTGGTTCGGCTTACTCTCTCTTTGAGATCTCTGCAAATAACTTAAATCCTGATATCCAGAACTTGACCTAAGGAAGCCATATCCTTAAATATAATGAGTTAATGTAGAGATAAATTCAACATAGAGTCACTGCAAGTAAATGTAAGTTGATGAGATTATTAAAAACAAAAGAATCAGATTAAAAATATGCATTCATGTTATTATGTGTGTGTATAGTTTATATATGCAGATATATGTATTATGTGTGTGCATGTTTACCTGTATGTGGACATATGTCCATGTGAGTGCAGGTACTCGTGGATGCCAGAGGAGGGTATCAGATCCCTCTGGAGCTGAAGAAACAGATGGCTGTGAGCAGTTTAATGTGAGTTCTCGGGACAGAACTGAGACTCTCTTCAAGACAGTGTGCTCCCTTAACCGCTAAGCCTCGTTCCAGCCCGAGAACCAGCTTTTGTTTTTCTATAGTCTTCTTATCTAAAGGAAATTTGTCTTCAAAGGTTAACTATAAAGCTAGACACTGCAATGTTTAAGGGTATTTAAATAATTCATATTTATATATTAATTCTAAAAATAATTTACCACCCACTATCTGGAGGTTACTTTCAGATTAATGGTGTCTTATTGAGTGAGACTTGAGTAGGAACTTCAGGGAGTTTGCCTATATGATATATCCCGTTTGTGAGACTCAGACATAGCAAATGTGTTTAATTTCCTCGTTCTTGATAAAAAAAAGCTATGAGGCCAAATGTCCCAAACTATGCTTAAAGAACAATCCAAACTCAGTATCAACTTTTTTGTATCAATATGTTTTGCAATATTAATAAAGACATGTTGCAACTAAATAGCACATTGATATGTTAATTTATTTTCAAAACCACTCATTTAGGCAGTGTAACGTGGCTCAGTTGCATAAATCTGGTACTTCAGGTCTAGTCAACCCTTTCCCTGTGCTTCTCTGCATATTATTTTTGTAGCAGTAGCCCACATGGGATTCTAGCCTCATCATTTTCTATATCACCAATAACTGATCTGAAAACACAATTTATTTTATAGTTTAATATAAACTTCCCCCAATATTCAGTGACAGGATTCAAATTTAGAGATATAAATGAAAACTTTTATTTTAATAAAAACTCAATTATCTGCTTGTGAGGGAAGTTACCTTCAGAATGTGAACTCTGACAGGAGGGCACAGATCCTGACTTTTTGATTAATTTTTACTGATTTCCCAATATAGACATTCACATTTGGGACCTGGAAGACTCCATAAATATTTCAGTAACTAAATGATTGACTCAAACCCAGTGTGGGAGAAATATTTTTCTTTAACCCAATTTAGGCGCTTTGCGTGCAGTTTATGGGCTACTCTCATTTAATTTTCATAGAGTAGTTTTGCTATGTTGTATGTAGGCATGTGTGCATGCATGTATGTGTGTGTGTGTGTATCTGTGTGTCTGTGTGTGTCTACACAAATTTAAGTGCACATGTATGTGTGCATGTGCATGTGTGCATGTATGTTTATGTGTGTACATATGTGTATGCATGTCTTCCTTCTATTATGTGGGTACAGAGATGTACATATTTCTGCTTTCTGAGAATGTATATATTTGCATAATAATATATAATGATTAGATAAATGTAGGCAGCAAAACTTTAGCTTATGCTCTGGCACAGTGAAAGGCTCTTCTACATGCAGGCATTGCAGTTAAAGAGAGAAGTACAGTCACAATCTTATACCCAGAAAGCAAATTTCCAACTTGAAACTTAACTGGGTGTAACATTTGAATATTATCCCTCCCTACTATATGGTGGATAAAGCTCTGCCAGGGTATACAGTCTATAAAACAATACTATTCTTCTCAAAAGCCAACCAAATTTCTCGATACTATGTTCCAGTTGCCAATCATCTTAGAATCTCATATACCGCATTTTCCTGTGAGGATTCCTGAGGATTATGTACCTCAGGAAACATGAGTAGAGCTACTCCAGATATTGGGGGAACATAACAGGTAATACTGTGATTAAAGGCAATTTTAAATGTGTTCTCAGTTTTCTAACCCCTCAGTCTCCAGAAAACTTCTATTGTCACCTTGTCCCAAGTTTACTTTTAATATTATTCCATTCAAAGGAGATTCTATTTCACAGACAACAGAGAAAACGGACACACACAAACAAACAAGTAGTATGATCTTCAACATTGTAAGAGGAGTAATCATTGTAATTTAAAACCCTTTCTTCCAATCTTCATTTCTACTGAGATGCTGCAGAATGGCTCTAAGCCTTCTCTAACTCCCTGGTAGCTCTTTTAAGTAGTTTGTAAACACAATAGCTATACCAAAACCCAATCCTCAGTCCTGAGCCCTATTTCTTACCTATTTCATATGATGGATTATTCAGTGAAAAACTCATTCTCTTGAAAAAAAAATGCTGTTTCTCAACAATTTTGTTGTCCATAAGGATTATGCTTGTCTGAGAAGCTATTGCACAAGTCCATCCACTCTCTCAGGTTCTGTAGTAATTTTCATTGTTCACTTTGATAATCCTGAGGGAGTCCATACAGAGTCATAAAGCTAGTCCCTCTTACTATTATTGTCACCTTGTAATGTAGTGCTTCTGATAGGCAATTCAGTTAAATCTTAAATGTGATGTATTTAGCAATCATAGTTATTAAATATCGATTAAAAGAAAATGAAGTTTCCTACTCAGAGCAAGAAGTGATTCAAGAATACTTTAACATTAGCATGGACTTAAGGGCAGTTCCACACACATGAAGTTGCAGGCAGGTGTGGCTGAGAGCACTATGAATTATATCCATTCCTTTGGAATCACAGCAAAACAGAAAGTCATGTATTCAGCTCCCAAGAAGAGTTGAAAACCAGCATGGCAAGATGGGGAGACTTAAGCGCCAGAAGTGAGAGCGACTAAAGGCTGAAGAGTAGAGATTATTATTGCTTCCTTACCCTCTCTCTGCAGCCATGCTTGCTACTCATGTGGTTTTATTCTCTACTTATCTTGAATTTTCCATGTAACTGTAGGGTTTTTTGTTTTCTTGGAGTTGAAAATACTAAAATTGAATCTCATTTTCATGAATAATTTCCAATAGTCAAACATTTTTGCCTTCTGCATTCTGTAGACAACATTAGAAAATTCCATCCTTAACAATTATTGTCAACTACTTATGATCAAAGCCATTGTATAATCACACTTTGAAAGAAGATTATGGTGAAAATGCTGTTGGAATTATCAATCATAGAGATGGAATACAGCATGTTCTTTTAAATTAGAATTAGTAAATATCTTGAGATAGTAATGGTTGTGCTTCTTTTTGAGTAATTTTGTATTTTTAGTACAAAGTCAAGGGCTGTTAGTAGCAAGGAAATAGGGCCAGTTATTAAAACTTCACAGTCAATCTTAGACAGGCACAGCTGAAGTTTAGCTTTCATTAGAATGGAGGCCAGCATTCTTTATCTCTTAGACAACTTTGGCAATTACAAAAACATGACATCCTACGGACTCATTCCTCTGCATCCTTTAGCAAGCACACACTCAGGGCTCCTGCAGTGAAGAGCTCAGCAAACAGAACCACTGATCTGATTTTCTAGTTGTACCATTGAGGTACCATTGGTAGCCTTGGTGCCACTACGACCTGATGCATTCCCTCATCGATGTGATACACAGCGTTTCTGCATTATGTGTATTTGCTTACTGTGTTACAGGTACAGTGTACAAAAGATGGTTAGGATATAAGAGTAATAACCACCATTCTTTTCACTCTAGAAAAGTAAAAACAATGTAGATGTGTTAGGTTCAAGCCATTTGGTGTGGGGCAAGTGGATTGTGCCACAGACAGAACTGGTAAGGCTAAGCAGGCCTGAACACCAGGGAATCTCAGAGTTGAGAATGAGGCCAAGCTCTACTTGTTCTGGAACAAGTAACCGTGACACCCCACTGAGAGGGCCTTGGCAATCAGTTACATAGGGACAACACCCGAAGTCCTTACTCATGCACTTAGAGCATCCCTAACATCTCAGCATAAAATGGGAAGCATTTACCTGTGTGTGGATCCCACCCTACTCCCAAAATGTGTATAAAGTCCCTATCCACATGGAATATAGAGTGCATGAACCAAGAGTCATCTGTGAGTGGATGTTTTATTGAGTTGCAACACACGAGGGCAGAGTTTTCTCTCCCGGAAGCATTCATTGCTGGACCTTGGATCCACCCAGCAGGCCCGGCTTGTGCCCTTGATTATGGCCACTTGTCTGGAGGCTCCAGCTGTGGTTCCTGGCTGCTTGCTGTTCACCGAAGCCACTGCTGCAGCTGGCATTGGCGCTGCAGGTAACAAGAGAGAACCTGGCTACCGGCACTTTAGGGTCTTCCCTTCAGAGAGCTGTAACACTTTGATGGATACAGTCAGACCAGAGGCCCAAGGAACCTTTCATTCTTGACAGACCAAAGAGTCCTCGGATTTATCTGTTCTGGTTCTGCAGAGAACAACACCTGGAAACGCCTGGAAACCCCTATCACAGACTGAGTTCTGCCTCCCCTGAGCAGCCGTAACACCCCAAGCAGCATGGTAGCCAGGCAGTCAGGCAAAGTTAGCATGGATCTCGCTGCAAGATGGGCCATTTTTATTTTATCCATATCAGTTTCAGCCCATTCTGAGGTGGGACGTTTCTAAACCATGTTAGGTAGAAGACAGACACTATGAGATCCTGAGGACAGTAGTTCTTCTAACTGCTCAGACATTCTATGTGGACTAGCAACTACCATTACTTGGTTATCTCAAGCAAGCATAGAGCAACAATATCAAATTCAATAACACACTTCTGATTTTTTGAAGGACATTTACGTTTTTACTAATATATACCAACTACAAACAATAATTAGGTTTCATTATGACATTTTTCTCAATGTATGCCATGTATTTTACCATGTTCAACTCCATTATATTTTCTTATTTTTGTTTTTGGGAACTCCATGTGTGAGCATTGCATCAATATCACTTGTCCCTTTGTAACTCTTCTTGAGTCCCCACCTCGACTCTCACCCAAATTTATTTCTAGTTAATGTCCTGTCACATATGTGTAACAATAATAATAATATATGTGATTGCATTTATATGCATGTTATGTATTATATGTATGTAACCATTGTGTGTGAGTGTGATTGTAAGAGCCATAAGATTAGGATGTCTGCTACTAGTGAATGTTCTCTAGACACTACAGAGAAACTGCACCTACAAAACCTCAACAGTATGATTCAGAACAAGACATACATAATGACATCAGCAGTTGACACATCAAGGAAGATTAGGAAAATCACGCAAAGTTCCACCTCTAAGTGAGAAGCCACACATGGCCCATGGCTGCTGAGAGGAGATAATCAGTTCTCCTCAAGAATGAGCTCTCACCAAGTAAACATTCCTCGACATACACAGATGAGCAATGCAGAATGGACTCATGTCCACCTTTGATTAAAATGTACAGGTAAATATATACACCAGACTAAAGTTCAAAAAGTATTAGTTTCAGAGGATAATTGACATTATTTCATAAATTCTCCATGCTAAATATAAAAACTTTTCATGAGCTTAATCTTGAAAACTAATAGCCCGGGACACTACTATACTACAACCGCTGTTAGCATTATTAGATTATGATATTGCCATTTTGTATATTCAGGGGCTGACATGCCATATTTGGTGATGGGATGGCAGCCATCTGGGAGAACATAGGTGAGAGGCCATCAATTAGAATGAGGACTCCTGTGGCCATGGTGCTCATGAACTCACAGAAGCTTGGTTGACTACTTAAGAGTCTTCACAAGACCAGACTCATCGACATTCAGTTGTGAACAAAGGGAAGGTGACTTGGGGTCCAGCTCTCCCTTAGGAAGCTGCTGGCAGATGAAGGCTAATGAGGGAAGGCCAGCCACCATCTTCAGGGGTGTCATGACGGGGAAGTTGTTCCTCAGTGAACTCCAGGGACTGCTCCACACTTTCTTGTATTTGTTGGTGTGAAATCACTAACCACATGCAATATTGTTATGAGGAAGCAAGCGAGTAGAAGAGCACTAATGTGAGATTTGCTTTTGAAACATTTGCAGATGTAGACGAGTGCAGCGAGCCTTCTGTCTGCGGTGATCATGCTGTGTGTGAAAACGTGAACGGGGGCTTCAGCTGCTTCTGCAGGGAAGGCTATCAGACCTCCACGGGGAAGTCACAGTTCACACCTAATGACGGCTCTTACTGCCAAGGTAACTTATAGCCTTCAATCTTAAACTGGATGAAATATTTATGACACGTTTGTGGCATATCAATGAGGCATACTCCCAATGATAAACAAGCCAAGGTTGAAGAAAGTAAAGGTCACAAAGGAAATCAAGAACCAGGCAAGGAAATTGATAGAAAGGGGATGTGTATGGGAAGAGGGCAGGAGTGGGTTCAGATGGGTGGATGAGGAATCAGGATGGGCTATGAGCGTGTATGCCATCATCAAAGAACAGGCTCTGGTGCTGCACAATGTCCTCTGGACATGACATGGCTGCTGCATATACAAACTCATAGCAGCTCTGGTTTCCTACACAAGATCACTGCAAAAATAAGCTAGTTTAAAATTCTACCATGGATCACAGAGGGTCTCCAGGACTAACTTCTGTGGAAGAAGCTATTGGTAGTTGATGGCTGCTGGAGGTGAAGAGTGACTTTTGTTTAGAAGGAAAACCTTCTAAGAAGAAAGCCCTGCTAAGTTTCTCAAGTCCCAGTGGGATGGCCCACATCTATACAGACAAGTATAGCAGGACCAATTGAACACATAGGCTAACATATATAAAAAGAAGGGTAGAGGGAGAGAGGAGAGACTGAGGCTCGGGGAGAGAAACATAAAGGAGAGTCTTGATGAGAAGTGGAGTGGAATGGATATGATCAAAGTATAAATCTATAAATTTTTCTAAGAATGAATATCCAAAAGAAAAGAAAAGAAAAGAAAAGAAAAGAAAAGAAAAGAAAAGAAAAGAAAAGAAGAGAAAAGAAAAGAAAAGAAACTCAAGCCAGTATTGAGGAGACATAGGAAGAAAATGTGATCGTAGGCATAATCACCAAGTGGGTTTAAAATCCCCTGTGCCACAGGATGGAGAGAGTTGAGTTTTCAGAGGAATGGTCTTACATTTCTTGCAGGTTGGTTTTAGATAAAGCTCATGATAATGTTGCACATTTAAGGAAATCAATTTCTTGTAGAACGGACACCTCTAACATGACAAAATGCTGATAGAGAAAGAATGTGTTAACTGCCCACCCATGAAATAATTTGAACTGTCCGTGGTGTTTAATGGGTCTGCACACAGCCCTATTTGGGCCGCTTTCCCATTTGAGTGCAATATGTGCTTCTAAAGCAGCATTGGAAGAGGATGGGGCTCCTTGGTGACATTCATGGCTGCATGACTGCAATCACTGAATTTGGAAGAGTCTAGCTGAAAGACAGTCATGCATTCAAGTGTTATATAATGAGCTCCAACCAGCACTGTGGGAAGTTTGTCTCATCACAAGAGTAAAAAACGACTCTATGGCTTGAACCCCACATCCCCACCTGATTGGCTTTATCTTCTCTCTTACCTTATTTCTTCTTCCTTCTATGTCGCTTGGAATTCACCAATTGGTGGTTCCTTTGATCCAAGAGTCAAGACTCTGTAGCTTTTTCCATTATTAGTCAGTATAGGATTAATCTGTGTAAAATGATAGTTTCTGAGCCTACAAGTAAAGTAAATGAGGAGAGTGTTCTTTTAGAGGCTGTGCACTTGATAATACACATCATAGATATGTAGACATCATCCGGAAAAGGATTTTCTAGCCTTTCACCCTGGTAATGTTCTTTATAATCTAGTACCACCACCTCTCTAGCTGATGTAAAGGTCTTCAAGAACAGAGCACAGGCTCTTTACTGACTTTCTTTTCTGTGCTTTGAGTTACACATTTTCCTGTGCCTTTGTTGTATTTTTAAATGAAAAATTGGGAACAGCTGAATTTAAGACAACAGCCTGATGACATTTTAAATTAGACTTTAATAGCCCGCTTCCTTTTTATTCTGGTAAATGGTACCATGCCATTTTGTTATTTTAATAATCAAATTGTAAATTAAAATTGCAGGTTCATTCATTAATCTAATAGAAAGTGTTTCTAAGATGCCAGAACTGGGCTCAACACACACACACACACACACACACACGCATCTTTGTATTAATTTAAGGTAATGATCTGAACTATTCAGTTCCTTGGAATCATTTCCCAACCTGGCAGCATATTTATATTGTATTTATAACTTGAAGGCACATTTCACTGCAGTGTGTAAAATTTTAAATTAAGAATATAAATGATGTGAGCCTAAAAACCCAGCACCTTTATTACAGTGTCAATATATAGCTACTGAGAATTTCTGACTTAATTCTGTGCAATTTATTACTTCATCCATACTCAACTATGATGATTGCATATTAGAATCATAGTCCAAATGTAATATGAACAAAAGTAATCAATCGTAATAAATCTTAAGAGAGTTGAATCACATAATGTGCTGGACCTTAGTTTTCAGTTAAATCACACCCAGAAATGAAGCTTCAAAGAGAAAATGGGCCCATCTTTCTCCTCCAGATTCCTTTAAACTGAGTTATCATCAGTTCAGCCTAAGACTAGCAGGCAAATAATTTTAAGTGCACTTTGAAAAATGAGTCTTTATTAAATTAGAACTAACTGTTACATCTTAGATGATGGGAATAGATTTGCTGACTTTGTTGATGAATCATGCTACTCAGAAAACAATTTGAGAGTACGGCCCATGAATAACATTTTCAATACTCTGCCAAAATGGATTGGCCGAATTAGAGTTAAAAAATGCATGCAGCCGGTTTGTTCTCTCTTTCCCCACATGACGGGATTTCCCCGGCTCTCCTATATCTTGTTTTTTGGTGTGAAATCACTAACCACATGTAATATTGTTATGAGGAAGCAAACGAGTAGAAGAACACTAATGTGAGATTTGCTTTTGAAACATTTGCAGATGTAGACGAGTGCAGCGAGTCTTCTGTCTGCGGTGATCATGCTGTGTGTGAAAACTTGAACGGGGGCTTCAGCTGCTTCTGCAGGGAAGGCTATCAGACCTCCACGGGGAAGTCACAGTTCACACCTAATGATGGCTCTTACTGCCAAGGTAACTTATAGCCTTCAATCTTAAACTGGATAAAATATTTATGACATGTTTGTGAAGTACCAATGAGCTACAGTCCCAACATCTATGCCAGGTTTGACTTTGGTTGAAAAAATAAATTAAGAAAGATGTATTTATTATTTTTGCTTAGTGGAAATGAGAGCACAAGGTTTAATGTAGCTCACATTCATTCTTTCTTTCTTAAACTACTGTTTTTCCATTTTCAGTGATACATTATATATTCTAGAAGTCAGATGGATTCTCAAATGTTAAAGGATGCACTTTTAATGTTTAAATGAACAAAATCATTCAAGTCAACACGATCAGCTTAGGAAAATTGATTTGTAGACTCACTGTGGAATGTGTTTTCTTTTTCTGCAGAAAGCATGAATTCATATTGCCACTTAGAGCATGCCTGCATTGCTGCAAACATTAATAAAACTTTAAAAAGAGTAAGTAGACACTTTAGGTTGAAATATATTTTATTTTGACATTTTGATCTCAGTTAGAAGTGCTACCAAAGTTCCACTCAAGAAGATCAGCAGTTGAACCTCGTGTAGAACTGAAACTGTTTGCACACAGCCACGTAAGTATGACTTACAGTGCAGACAGAATTAATTTGAAACTTCCAAAGCATTATAGAAGACTTTATCCTGTTTAATTTATGCTTTTTTTTCATTATTGGGAGTATTGGAGAATTATTTTCAACATGAAAGGAAGTTGTTGGATAAAATGGTAAAACACACATAGGCTCAGATCCAGTACCACATTCCAAGGAGACATAGTTTAATGCAACTAGATTTTGTACTTCAAAGTGAACACTTCAAAGAGCAAATAAAATAGGACATTCATAAACTTGTTGTTATGCGATGGAGGCTGGGAATCACACCATGAGGAGCGAACTCTCAGCAAAGCTACTTCCATTTTATCATAAGCTCAAGACCACTGTGGTGGGACATAACCAGATTCAGATTATTAATTAATAACTTCTTACTTTTGATACTAAAACTTATAAGAACTAATAAATCTAAGTATTGGGAAGGGTTTACTGGCTAGGATATATGATGCAATAAGGAGGTTATTTTCAAAATTATTTTTTTCTATTATCCTTTCAAGTGATCTCTGCTTGACTCTGAAGTATACTCAATAATTCCCAGTTATTTGGGAATTATTTCAAATAAATTCTTTTTTCATTGCTACATGTCATGGTTTCATTTTATCCTGATAATACATTGTTCACATAAGATAAGAAAATCAACCTCTGTGCAAATTTGATATATGTCTCATTCTGGGCTTTAATGCACGTGGTCTTGTATACGGGTATGTGTGTGTTCACATATGCGTCTGCCATGTGCATGTGGAGACCAGACACTAATGCTGTATGACTTTTTCAATCACTTTTCACCTTAGTTACTGAGACAGGTTCCCCTTCCCCTCCCCTCCCTCTTCCTCTCTCTTTCCTCTCCCTCTACCCCTCCCTCTCCCTCTTCACTTCCTCTCTCCTTCCATCTCCCTACTTCCTCTTCCACTTCCTCTCCTTCTCCCTCTCCCCCTCCCTCTTCCCCTCCCTCTCCCTTCCCTTCTCCCTCTCCTTTCCCCTCCCTTTTCCTCTCCTACCCTCCCTCCCCTTTCCCCTTTACCTGCCCCCTTCTCTCTCTCTCCTAGATAGACAGCATGCCCGGAGATCTTGTGTCTCCACCTGCACAACCTTGGAATTACAGGTGGACTGCCACACACAATGTTTTTACACAGAGTCTGGATATCAGAAGGTCGGTCCTCAAACTTAGATATCAAATGTTTTCCTCACTGAGCCAACTTCCTGACCCCTTAAATCTTATGTGTAAAATCCTCTGACAGAAATGTGATTCTCCATGTCTGTACTCATTGTTTTCTCAGATTGGACCCATAACAGAACAGACAACTTTACTCCAAGAAATCTACAAAAATTCTGAGGCTGAGCTCTCTCTGATGGATATAGTCACATACATAGAGATACTAACAGAATCAACCTCACTATTTGGCCACATGAACAGCACCACTTCATCCAAGGATGCCCATTTCAACTCAACTCTTACTGTGAGTATTTAATCTATGGCGGAGGTGATATTTAAATTGTTTCCTGTATTTCTGTTCAGTGTGATATAATAATATTTTTTAAAGGCGTGTTTTTCCTTAAATAGGAATTTGGAAAAACCATCAATAATTTTGTTGAAAGGAATACACATAAAATGTGGGACCAGTTACCTACAAATCACAGAAGACTTCATCTCACAAAACTGATGCACACTGCTGAGCTGGTCACCTTACAGATCTCTCAGAACATCCAGAAGAATTCTCAGTTTGATATGAATTCTACTGACTTGGGTAAGGCATGGTGGTAAATGGCCTGCTTCAAAGCAGCACCCTTTACCAAGCCAACAGGAAGGAGAAGTTCTTGAAGTGTTAACGTGCACACAGGTTTAATGCAGAAATGAATGTTGGTTCGTATCACCAGAGCAATATGAATGAAGACCCATGCTGATAGAAGGCTGATGTCCCCCTGTCTTTACTGTCTCCCTTTTTCTAGTCATGAACTGTTTATCATGAAAATTAGCAGAAGGTATAGCTCCCTTCTCAAACTCATTCAGTGGTCTCCTGACCTTAACCCACAACATTTACATCAGAAATTGTGGATATGATATTTTTAAATTTCTCTTTGGCAATACTTTGCCTTGTGATAACATGAGGCCATTGTAATAATGAAGTACAATTTCATACTCTGTGTAGTTTACTGAAAAAAATACTAAAGTTAGGGTTAATGTTGATGATGGTTATAAACAGTTCTAAAGAAGCAAAGTATTCTATTAAGAAATCATTGTGTATGTCTATAGTGCATGTCTGGCTGATACCCTGCTAGACAGTAGTATATTGACAGAATGATTGATCATCTCATTGGTATTCATTACTTATCCAATTTAAGAATGAAAATGATGAGGTTAATATGTAGGCATACTATGCTTCTTTGTTTCTGCAAAAAGAACATGCTAATGTACCCCCAAAGTAAATTATTACTCAAAAATCTAATTCTGTCCGTGTTTCTTTAAACAGTAAGTCATGTTTACATTGTGGATAGTTAACAGGTATTTTGATATTGTGGCATTGTCATCTACAAAGCTCACACTGAGAAACAAAAAATTCAGTTGAAAAAATGAAAAAAAAAAAAAAAACCCTGAAGGTTTTAACTAAGTTACTATTTTGGGTGATGCTGTACTCAAAGCTTTTCTGGGTGACTACGGCCTACAGGCTGCAGGTGAGGCAGACCTACAAGACACTGCAGTCCTCGATGCTTTAGGAACTCAGTGTGGATGCTCTTGCCTGTGTAAACATTTTCATTGCTCCTTGAACTTAGTAATGATTAGACTATGAACTCAATAGTCAACAGAAAAATAAATCTCTAAGGTTTCTATGCTTTGGGAGACTGTGCACTATACTGCCCCAAACTGAAAAGGAACCGTATCCGATGCAATTGTCTCTAAATTTAACCTGATTAAATTGTTTCCTGATTTTCTTGTTTCAGCTCTCAAGGTTTTTGCTTTTGATTCAACTCACATGAAGCATGCTCACCCCCACATGAATGTGGACGGAGGCTATGTAAAAATATTCCCAAAGAGAAAGTCTGCACATGACACAACTGGTAGGATTTGAACATCATATGCATCTTCATAGATTTCTAATAAGTACTTGATATACACTTGGCTATGTCACAGATATACAAGCAATTTCCTATAGAAATATTTAAGTTCATATACATGCTATCCATGTTTATATTTGAGATTTCATTCAGACAGCACTACCAGAGGTGAATTTTAACCTATAATATCATGGATTTTCATCATGAAACCAAATTTGTGATTGCAGATAGGGATATGTTTAGCCTTTTTTTTTTTTTTTTATCCATCCTTCCTTAGCTTTTGTATAGTAAACTCCAAGTCATACAGCTTTAAAAAAAAAAAAATAAGAGAAAAACTAAGACAGAGAGTGCTGGTAGCAAGCAATTTCGTGATTATCTAATTTAACAATCTCATTTGGTAGATAATGGAACTAAGGTACAAAGTTAATGGAGTTCTCCCCATGTTTATCAGCAAATAGTTTAGAGCAAAACTAGGAAGGAAGAAGCTAATAAAGAAATCAACTCAACAAACTTTTACTTATCACCTAACTGGGGTCAAGGAAGTTGTTACTATTTAAATTTATATTACCATCCCTCTCCTCTTGGAGCACCGTGCACAGAAAAATTCTCCCTGTCATAGCGTAACTTCTGTGGTAGTTGTTCTCGCATAGGTAAAGATATATTACTGAGGGTAAACATGAATTGGGACCTTTTCCCAGAGTCTGTGGTAATCACAGATGTAAATGAAAACTATACAGTAAATACACATAAAAACTGCTTTATTAACAGATAGACTTTATTTTTAATGACCATTCTGCAAGCTAGCCTTGTGATATTTCCTTTGTTTTGTTTCAGCTCATTTTGTTTTCCATTGCTTGGGAATTTTTTTCTCTATTCATTATCCTCAATGTTTTTTTATTTTTCTGGTCAAAGTGAGAAACACATAGTTACAAAACAAATGGAAAATAACCATGATGCATTGCCACTACACCCTTAGCTCTTGTGCTGCTAAACCATACTGTAATCAATGAAGCGTACATACAGTATTTATGAATATATTCACAGAACCTGTTAAACAGTTGAAATTTCAAAGACAATTTTAACGGTGTTTAGAAGTCATGGAAAACATTGAAAATACCTATTATGGTGACAAATGATGAAATTGTCACGGAATTAAAATCTCAGAAAGATGCTGACTGATTGCATGGTAGCTTTGTTATGTTTAATGATGGCACACATAAATGGACAGTTGAAGGGGGTAATATCAGATCTCAATAAGGCAGATGGAGAAAATGGCTTTTCCTCAAGGTTAAATCTTAAAAGAAAGAGCAAATATACAAACTGATCTCAGCTCCCAGTGATGTCTGTATGTGATTTCACTTGTGAAATTCATTAGAGAAGAAACACAGTACCATTGGTAGGATTTCAGAGGAGATCAGGAGACACAGATGGGTTTTACATCATTTTGCAAGCTGAATTTAGAACCATGATAGGGACAGGAAGGGGTCACAAAACAAAATTCAGTGCTCTGAACCGTGGTTTTACAATCAAAATATAATAGCCTTCTGTTAAGGAATTCTACATGCTTTGTTTTAAATACTTGTGAAATTGGGATAATAGTCAGATCCCCAAGCAGACCACTAGAGAATGTGCAGCTTAGAAGAACCTTTAACATTCTCAAAAAAAAAAAAAAAAAAAAAAAAAAAAAAAAATCAATAAACAAAACAACGACCTAACATTCTTAACAAGTTCATTGTATAGACCATATTGGAAAACTTATTCCTGAAATGTAACATGCAGGAAAATCTTAACTTGTTTTTCCCTGATGGTTT
>NC_034593.1:138724380-138752950 GCF_900095145.1 Mus pahari
CCCCAAGCAGACCACTAGAGAATGTGCAGCTTAGAATACAGAGAAACCCTGTCTAAAAAAAAAAAAAAAAAAAAAAAAAAAAAAAGGATTGGAAAGGCATTTGGGAGCAAGATTCTTAACAAGTTCATTGTATAGACCATATTGGAAAACTTATTCCTGAAATGTAACATGCAGGAAAATCTTAACTTGTTTTTCCCTGATGGTTTTCAATAATCTAGGATGCTAGCTATAGTTGTATCACTCAGGAAAGACATGATTGCTGGAACTCCCACAGAAAAGAATAAACAAATAAATCCAAGGAAAAATCTATACATACTAACAAATATATTTATATATATATACATATGTATAGGTATATACATGTACATGTATATGATGTATATGTGTGTAACAAATTTATGTACATATATTTATATTACAATTTTACACATATATAAACATATATATATGGAACTTTAACACAGTAATTTACATGAGATAAATACTTACACATTTGTTCTAGAAATTGAATGAAAGGAAGCTTTTTGTTCTTAGAAAAAGATATGTTAATATTAACAAAATATAAATGACAAAAAAGCGTAAACATCATAAGCCAGAAATGAGAGCAGATGGAATTCAGTATGAAATGATGTATTCTTTCCCCATGAGTCTGCATCTGCAACCCATTTTCTTGGTGAGTGAGCCTTACTTTCTAGTTGTGTTGTATTAGTTACAGGATATCCGGCAGGAAATATTAAAAGACGAAAAGATTC
Source organism: Mus pahari (assembly GCF_900095145.1). Lineage (NCBI taxonomy): Eukaryota > Metazoa > Chordata > Mammalia > Rodentia > Muridae > Mus > Mus pahari. The sequence goes on from NC_034593.1 coordinate 138,725,133, forward strand.
ATTTGGCTCACAGTTTGAAAGGGCCCATCTAAGTCAGCCATTGCGGTGGGGGGAGGCTTGGAGGAGTTCATGGCACAGGGAAGTGGACTCGGTAGAAAATTCCATCCCTCCCAAGAAGTCGAGAAAGCGGGTTGGGACAGAGAGTGAGAGTAGCCTCCAGAGCTTCAGGCCTGCTGACTTACTCCTTCAGGGCCAGTAGCATCTCCTGAAAACTCAGTAGCCTTCAAGATATCCCCACCAACTGGAGACCAAGCATTCAGAGCACAACTTAGTGGGGAACATTTCACTCTCAAGTCTGGTAAGGAAGATCAAAGATCAATTAGTCCTAAAATTAGCAAGAAATTGTCAGAAGTAAAAAGGTTCAGAATTCTGGCTGGGGGTAGAGGAGAGATGCTCATAGAATAGTCATCAAAGAAATACAGTGGCAAGGGCTGGAGATTTCTATGCCACCGAAATCACAAATTGGTGTCTCAAATCTTGTCCGAAATCACAAATTGGTGTTTCAAATATCATTTCAGAGAGCAGCAATTAATAAAACAATTTAAAGTCACCTTTTCTTACCAATGTTTTATTTCAGTTGGGACCGATTCTTCCCATGACCCCTAAGAAGTTACTATCCCTCTAAGTGGGCTTGATGCTTCTGAAGTTTTAAGTTCTTCCTTCAAGCCCTAGTCAAAGGACAGAAGACATTATCATCATTTCTAAGAGTCTTGACGTCACTAGCTCAAATACACCCCACTGCCCTACTTAGGGTTCTCTAACACTGCAACTGGGAGAGGGAGGTTGTGGAGGAAAGCAATTTATTTGCTCTCCCTCAAAAGCAATTGGGAGGAGGAAATAATTTATTTGACTTACTAGTTACAGTCTATCATGAAAAGAAGCCAAGGAAGAACCTGGTGGCAGGAAGTAAACAGAAACCGTGGAAGAACACTGCTTATTTGCCAGAGTCCCGCCTGGCAGGGCTCAGAACCTGAAGGAGGATTGTGGAATACTTCCGACATTTAACAACAGTGTGCACACTGTATGTTTTCCTTCTTTCTCCTCCTCAGTCCCTGCAGTTTTTTGAATCCCATAATCTATACGACCCCAGTAAGCAGTTAATTTCGAACTCAGCACATGTGCACTTAACCAAGTGACTGTGGTTGGTAGCAATTGTGGTTACAGTATAGAAAGCTGATAGACTACATACCGAGGAAATAATGATTTAATTACTGGTGCCTGGCTTCTCACCATACCCTAATCAGGCGATCTAATTCGTCTAATGGCTGGGAATCTCAGCACAATAGTAACCTGTGTCAGTTCCCCGCCCATGCTTGGCTCACCTCTGAATGTTCACATTAAATCTTTGAACCAACAATCCAGCCAACCATTTCTAACCTTTTGATAAACATCTAGCTGTTGCCTGGAACAGGATGGTTGACGAACTGTTGTCATAGCTAAGCTTCTGTTGAAAGAGAATACCCAGATGTTAGCTGAAATACCCAGACCAGGGCCTTGGGTTGATTCAGCCGAATCACCATTATTAACAAACAGAGGGGTGGTGATCTGTTTGCTCCCATGATCCTCAGAGACAAGCAAGAATGAATCACAGCCTTAGCTTTCTTTTTTTCTGATTTTGAAGAAATGTTAGTCACAGACAAAGTGAAAGTAAAAACTGCATTAGCAAAGTCAAGAATGCAAACACAAGGGCTGGGGAGATGGCTCAGCAGGTAAGAGCACCCGACTGCTCTTCCAAAGGTACAGAGTTCAAATCCCAGCAACCACATGGTGGCTCACAATCATCCTTAACGAGATCTGACTCCCTCTTCTGGGGTGTCTGAGGACAGCTACAGTGTACTTACATATAATAAATAAATAAATCTAAATAAAAAAAAATGCAAACACAAGTCAAAAATGGACCAAGAATCCCTTCAGGAAAGGTCAGGAGATTCTGCAAGAATATCCGCACTAGTCTTGCCATGCAAGGGATCCAACTCCTCATTCCTTGTCATAAGGGGAGCTGTCCGTATTACACTCATGTACCTTTCCAAGAAGAGGCTTGGCCACTACCTTTCCAAGAAGAGGCTTGGCCACCTCCACTTGTTGGCTCTTTCACAGGCTCCTGTGTAGCTTCCTCGCCTCTCCCAGACCCACCTGGCCAGTGTAGCACCACCCACGGTGGATTGGCCCCTCCTACATTAATTAGCAATCAAGACCTCAGAGGCATGCTCTCAGGTCACTCTGATAGAAGCATTTCTTCAGTTTGGTTCCCTCTTCCCCAGGTGTGGACACACAAGTATAGTCATCATATAGATTAATATCTATTTGTTTCAAAGGTGCCTTCCAAGCTGATAGGTCAAAGAAAAGTTCTGTGAGTTACGTAGGTTAAATAGGACCATGCAACAATTAAAATGAATAGAGATGAATGTACTGTAGAGACTATACATCACGTGATCATATGGAAGGAATGTGGAGGAGCCCAGGTTTGTGATCATGGTATTTTCTGAACATACTATTGATATTTGTGTTTGTGATGCTGCAGCATTTGGCTGCATTCAGGTACTGCTTTTGTATAGTGCTGTGGTAAAATATGGTTCTTCTGACTCCACAGAACTCAATGTTTTCTTGTCTTTAATTTTTATTAGATATTTTCTTTATTTACATTTCAAATGTTATCCCCTTTCCTAGTTTCCTCTCCAAAAATCCCTTATCCCCTCCCCCTCCCCCTGCTCCCTAACCCACCCACTTCTGTTTCCTGGCCCTGGCATCCCCCTATACTGGGGCATAGAATCTTCACAAGACCAAGGGCCTCTCCTCCCATTGATGGCCGATTAGGCCATCTTCTGCTACATATGCAGCTAGAGCCATGAGTCCTACCATGTGTTTTCTTTGGTTGATGGTTTAGTCCCAGGGAGTTCTGGGGGTACTGGTTAGTTCATATTGTTGTTCCTCCTATGGGGCTACAGACCCCTTCAGTTCCTTGGGTAATTTTTCTAGCTCCTTTAATGGAAAGCACTACAGAGATTCCAAAGTTAAACTCAGTGGCATGACCCAACTTAATCACTTCTTGGTCTTCTTAATTCCAACTCATTTGCACACGGACATGTGACTCAAAGCTTACCTCTCTAGGGGTGAACATGTCTCAGACTCCAGCTCTCTGTTAGGATCAGGCTGTCAGTATGTCTAGGAATATACCAAAGTTTGTGAAAGTATGATGCCGTAATAGTTGACAGAGGTCAAGAATGTAAGAAATGAATGTGTATGCTAACGCACACATGGGATATTTTGCCTTACATTCCAATCTCAACTTTTATGATTTCCATAGAGTATAATGTTTGTCTACTGAGTTTTTTGTAAAGAGCTTTAATACATTTTCATTGCATAAGAGTCCACTGACTGCATTTATTTGATTGACAGGCAATGTAGTAGTTGCATTCCTATGCTATAAGAGCATTGGCCCCTTGCTGTCCTCGTCTGATAACTTCTTACTGGACACTCAAAATGATAATTCTGAAGGAAAGGAAAAAGTCATTTCTTCAGTGATTTCTGCCTCAATTAGCTCAAACCCACCCACATTATATGAACTTGAAAAAATTACATTTACACTAAGCCATGTAAAGGTAAGTTGTTTTCTGGTATTGCTTAAAATGATTGTACAATCAGTGAGCTAGGATATACTTTGGTGCTGTTACTTCAACTATATGTGAGTTTTAGAGACTACGAACATTGAAAATTAAAATAAAAGGGTAGTTTAGTTTTGACCCTTTCTTCCTCTCAGTGATGGGAACTGAAGCCATGTCTTTCTATTCTAAGCCTGCGCTCAACCAATGAGCTGCAGCCCCAACACTCAACTAGTTTTCTATAAAACATTTCGCATTTCTAGTTCTCCTCAAAGTTTCTTGTCAATACTAATGAGTCACATGTGAAATGTGTTAGAATTAAGCTGTATTCTGCTTTTATTTTTAGTACATCATTAGTTTTGCCAGTTTCTATGCCCATATCTTTAAGGATATGATTTTGTCCTTTAAGAGTTTGTGAAACCGCTCCAGGAGCAAACCTGACAACCTGAGGTAATCCTTCTGAAGCACATCACGTGACAGAAGGGCAAAACTGACTCCTCAAAGCTGATCTCTAATATCCGCATAGCTACACTCACACTTACACTCACTCTCAAATTTACACACACACACACATACTCTCACACTTACACTCACATACTCTCACTCACACTCACTCTCATGCTCATACACACACTCTCTCACAGTCATACTCTAACTCACTTATACTCACACACAATCATTATCACACTTATACACACACACTCTCACACTCATACACACACTCTCATACCCAAATTCACACTCACACACTCACACTATTACACTCAGACACACTCATACACACATACATTCACACACTCACACTCAAACTCATACTCACATATACACTCACTCTCACACTCACTCATACTCTCACACTCTCATACTCATACTCTAACTCACATTCACACAATCACTATCACACACACACACACTCTCACACTATCACACTATCACACTAAGACACACTCATACACATTCACTCACTACACTCTCACATTCAAACTCATAGTCATACTCTCTCACTTGCACACACTTACACACACATTCACTTTCACACTTATACTTACTCTCTCACTTGTACACACTCACTCACTTTTACACTCACATGTACTCACACTCATTCTCACTCACACACTCATACTCACACTTATTCTCTCACACACTTATACTCAGTCACACGCATTCTCACACTCACCCACACTCACATGCACTCACACTCACATAAATCAATGTGCTATACTTACACATTCACATGAGGAGACATTATCTTCTAGGAAGAGCCTCTTTGAGCTATTTCCCATTTCATTTTCTTCTTTCTCATTCGCTTTTCTCATTTTATGTTTTTTTATTTACAATAGTATGTAAGACAAATAGTAAATATATATTGTTTTGGTCAACATTGTATTTTTTTAATATAACTAACAAATGTTTGATAGAAAAATAAGCATTTGCTGAATAAAGACAGATGATGAATGTTGGTAATGCCTTTTCTGTTTGAAATATACGTGATGTCACTTGATAAAAATTATCACAACTCAATAAAATAGAAAAAAAAATGTAGCATCGTTGCAATCTGAATTTCAGGTCTGCTACAAAAGAACAAGCGTTGTGCGTCATTTGTCATCATTGGTCCTGTGATCCTGTTAGGTGTCATGATAATCCCATCAGTGCTGCTTTAAATACATGCCACCACGCATTGCTTCCAGTGGTTTTCTCTGTCTCATGGGTGGGATGTCTGTTTTTCAGCTCTCAGATAAGCACCAGACACAGTGTGCCTTTTGGAACTACTCAGTCGATGCCATGAACAACGGCAGCTGGTCAACGGAAGGCTGTGAGCTGACACACTCAAACGACACCCACACCTCCTGCCGCTGTAGTCACCTGACACACTTTGCGATTTTGATGTCCTCTAGTTCTTCCATTGTAAGCCAAGTGTGTGCTTGTGTTCACAGAGCTGCAGCCGTCCTTTGCCATCCTTAACCTTTCTCTTCTTACCCCGTGTCACTGAAAAGAATAATCCTTTTATCTCTTTTCCTTGGGTCAACTGTATGGTTAATGTAATTGAAAAGTCTGCAGTTTTTGTTTGGGTTGGTTTGACTTGGTTTGGTCTCTGATTCTTTCCTTCTCTCTAGGATATGTGTAATAAGAAATCTTTAGGTTATTTCCTATCAAGAACTTACTTAACCCATAACCTCCACTAGGTTGCATGAAAGACATAATATCTTTTCATTACTCTAGATTTTGCATATTTCAATAGCCATTCACACATTTTACTCTCATAGTATCTGGAGATCATTCTCTTTATCATTTTGATGCCTAATAAAATTTGGCACATTTTTACCTAATATGTCTTTAATAATGTAAAACCCCAAAGATTTTCAAATATAAAAATATGGCAAATATCCTTGTAATAGGTAGTTTGCTTCAGTACTATTTCCTCAAAGATGATGATGATGATGGTGATGATGATGATGATAATTATATAATTTCCTTCTCTGTATCTCTGTTTTAATTTTCATCTGGTGCTGCTCCAAGCTTCTTTATCAGGTCACTAATTTTTTTCCATACAATGTTGAAGTCTATTAAGTGTCATAATACACTCACACTCTTATTTGCACACATACTCACTCACTTTCACACTCACACACACTTGAACACTTGATTTCAGCAGTATAAATTATAAAGATTATTTTTCCCATTGTGTTAAGAGGGAAATGGTTCTATTCTTTATATGAAAATAAACAGCTGGTCTCCATTTCCGTCTCCACCGCACTATTTTGGTCCTCCTTACACCCGTTTTTCTTTTACCTTTGTTTAATGTGTTTTAGATGAATCACCTCATAGACACAAGCCTTGGACTTACTACTGATAAATCTGTGTTAATTAACCATTTTCCCATTACAATGATGAATTACCTTTTCAATATCATGCAACTGATGGTGATAACATTATTCAGGCATGTACTAATATATACTATGCTCAGAGAGAAAAAAAATCACTAATTATAGTTCTGTTAGCCTGCTACATGATTTATATCAGATTTCTCTGGATACTAAGTACAGGTTTTTCTCATCTAAATGTACATTTTATTTTTACATTTTATGAACACTTTGATTAATGCTTCCCTGAGAAGTTCATGAGGGATTGTAGTCCCTTTGATAAGTCACTACGTCTTCCTCTTAACCACTCTGTCACTGTTTGCCCTTAGGGAATTAAGGATTATAATATCCTGACGAGGATCACTCAACTCGGAATAATCATCTCCCTGATCTGCCTCGCCATCTGCATTTTCACCTTCTGGTTCTTCAGTGAAATTCAGAGCACCCGGACCACAATTCACAAGAACCTCTGCTGCAGCCTCTTTCTTGCAGAACTTGTTTTTCTTATTGGCATCAACATAAATACAAATAAGGTATGCAGCTTGGCCCCCACTGTACTTTATTCTATTCTCTCGTGTTTTCTAACTGAACATGTCACATGAACCATAACAAATGTCTCAGTGCGGCAGACATGCTAGATAATTGTTTTAAGTTATCTAGCATGTTTGATAATGCTAACATATTTAAATGACACACTCAACAAATTCATTAAACAAAGAAATATCCTTCGTTATATAAATTATTGGAGAAAAATCAAAATTTTATATCAAAGAAATACCTGTATTTGCATAAGCAATAAGCAAGGTTTGGAAGGGCGTCTAAATGAAGTTTGTTTAAAGATTGTCAGTGTCTTATTTAGAGTTTCATAGCTGTGAAGATACACCACGACCAAGGCAACTTTTACAAAGGACATTTAATTGGGGCCAGCAGAAAGTTTCAGTGGTTCTGTCAATTATCATCCTGGCAGGAAGCATGGCACCATCTAGGCAGGCATAGTACTGGAGAAGGAGCTGAGAGTTCTACATCATGATTCAAAAGCACCCAGGAAGAGACTGGCTTCTACAGGTAGCCAGGAGGAGGCTCTTGTCAACACTGGGCAGAGATTGAGCACAGTGACACACTTCCTCTAACAAGGGCATATCTCCTCCAATAACACCGCACTTCCTAATTGTATCACTTCTCGTTGGCCAAGGAAACCTCCACAGAGAGTAAGCACAAAAAGAGATGAGGTGACCTGGGACCTCACCACAGAGTTTCATGTTTTATTAATCTACATCTGCAGAAAAGGAGGACACACGGTGGGGTTAAAGAGGTATATATGTATTAAAGGACATGCTCATGAGAGAATATTGGAATTTCAGACTGGAAGAGGCAGCCAACAACGTCCAACTCTAAGTAAAGGAAAGGCAAACAGTATACTTATAAGAAGAGCCATCCCAGGTGACTTAGGGTACTTTGAAGTGTCCTTTATTGATCACAAGAGTCCTCCCTGGTCTCTAGGCAACTAGGTTATCTGTAGGCCAATGGCTGGCAGTAGCCCTGGCTGAGGGTGTGAACCACATTGAAGTTCACATGTAATACCTGCCATGCACTGGCTAGAGAAATGTATTCTTGAGAGATAAATCAGGAAAGAGACTGTGCACTTCTTTCCCCCTTATATATCCTCCAAGGACTGAAGGTAGTAACCAGTGGTTAAGTCTCCCTCTGAATTTGGAGACCTACAACACCCTTCTTTTCATACAAACTGTCTCTAGGCTTTGTGTCAGAATTCATGACACCTCTCAGTTCTAGATACCCTTCAGTCCTCTGGGATGTAGGTGTGAATTTCCTCCCCCCCCCGCCTTTTTTCTCTACTATTCTTTCTGAATGTTTTGATCAACTCTTTCCAGTGAAATCTACCCATTTTAAGCTCTAATTCAATACCAATTTTTCCCCTAAGTGACTGCCAAATTTCAGCTTTCAGAAATCTTTCTTTTCCCCACTTTATCCAATAGTCTCCATTTGTATTTTAGCATGTAATCTCCTTATTCTTGAATTATACAAGTTTTAATATTTTAGATTTATTTATGAGTATGAGTATTTTACCTGCATGTATATGCATGCATCACTTGAGTGTCTATTGCTGTCAGAGTATAGAAGAGACCATTACATCCATTGGAACTGTAGTTACAAATGATTGTGAGCCACCATGGGTGCTGCGAACCATACCTCATCCTCCCTGGGAACTAATATTCTTAACCACCTAGCCATTTCTACATTAACTACATAGTTTTAATAAGGAAAATAAGTATGTACATTGCGTGAGCCTTCCAGTAATTCATAATATTAATTTTACTACTCAGGGCATTGCTTTTTCCTGTTAGTTTCTGTAAACCTAACTCCAGGGGATGGAGAGATGGCTCAGTGCTTAAGAGCATTTGCTGCTCTTGCCACAGACCAGAGTTCAGTTCCCAGCACCCACATTTGGTGGCTCACAACCACCAATCTCTAGTTTCTATCTGCATTCAGAGCTAATCCTGTGCCAAGGCTCTCCATACCCAAACACCACCAGGAGAAAACTGGTCTCCCAGGAGTACTGGCACACCTGTGAACACATGTAACACCACCACTTCTACTCAAATTCCTGACCCAAGAGGGACCAGCCCAGAGTCATTAGGACACAGGATCCAAGGAATAGCCAGGGACAGGAACTTTTGGGTTTTTGTATACACCCTGGAGATGACCTTGTGCCAAAGCTCTCCATGCCCAAATTCATCCCATAGAAGACTGGTCTCCCAGTACTACTGACACACAGGCTTGCAGAAGGGACAAGCCACAGAGACAGCAAGACCAGCTAACACCAGAGTTATCCAAAAGGTGAGAGACAAGGGCAAGAGCATAAGCAACAGAAACCAAGGCTACTTGGCACCATCAGAACCTAATTCTCCCACCATATTAAGCCATGGATACCCCAACACACCAGAAAAGCAAGACTCTGATTCAAAGTCACATCTCATGATGATGATAGAGGACTTTAAGAAGGACATAAATAACTCCCTTAAAGAAATACAGGAGAACACAGGTAATTAGGTAGAAGCCTTTAAAGAGGAAACACAAAAATCCCTTAAATAATTACAGGAGTACACAACCAAAAAGGTGAAGAAATTGAAGAAAACCATCTAGAATCTAAAAATGGAAGTAGAATCAATAAAGAAATCATAAAGGGAGACAAACCCTGGATATAGAAAAACCTAAGAAAGAGATCAGGAGTCATAGATACAAGCATCACCAACAGAATACAAGAGATAGAAGAAAGAATCTTGGGTGCAGAAGATACCATAGAAAACATTGACACAACAGTCAAAGAAAATACAGAAGGCAAAAAGCTCCTAACCCAAAAGATCTAGGAAATCCAGCACACAATGAGAAGACCAAACCTAAGAATAATATGTATAGAAGAGAGAGAAGATTCCCAACTCAAAGGGTCAGTAAATATCTTCAACAAAATTATAGAAGAAAACTTCCCTAACCTAAAGAAAGAGATACACATGAACATATAAGAAGCCTAAAGAATTCCAAATAGACTGGACCAGAGAAGAAATTCTTCCTGTCACATAATAGTCAAAACACCAAATGAACTAAACAAAGAATATTGAAAGCAGTAAGGGAAAAAGGTCAAGTAACATATAAAGGCAGACCTATCAGAATTACACCAGACTTCTCATCAGAGACTATGAAATCCAAAAGATCCTGGGAAGATGTCATAGAGACCCTAAGAGGACACAAATGCCAACCCAGGATATTATACCCAGCAAAACTCTCAATTACTATAAATGGAGAAACCAAGATACTCCGTGACAAAACCGAATTTACACAATATCTTTCCACAAATTCAGCCCTACAAAGATTAATACTCTAACACAAGAAGAGAAATTATACTATTAAAAAAAATCAAGAAAGTAATCTTCTTTCAACAAACCTCAAAAAGAAGATAGTCACACAAACATAATTCCACCTCCAACAACAAAAATAACAGGAAGCAACCATCACTTTTCCTTAATATCTCTTAACATCAATTAACTCAAATTTTGATTTTTCCCCAATAATTTATATAACGAAGGATATTTCTTTGTTTAATGAAAAGGCATAGACTAACAGACAGGATATGTAAACAGGACCCAGCATTTTGCTGCATTCAAGAAATGCACTTCAGTATCAAAAACAGACACTACCTCAGAGTAAAAGGCTGGAAAACAATTTTCCAAACAAATGGTCCCAAGAAACAAGCTGGAGTAGCCATTCTAATATCAAATAAAATTGACTTTCAACCAAAAGTTATCACAAAAAAAAAAGATAAGAAAGAACATTTCATACTCATCAAATGAAAAATCTACCAAAAAAAAGAAATTCTCAATTCTGAACATGTATGCTCCAAATGCAAGGGCACCAACATTCATAAAAGAAACTTTACTAAAGCTCAATGCATACAGTACACTGCACACAATAATCGTGGGAGACTTCAACACCCCACTCTCACCAATGGACAGATCCTGGAAACAGAAACTAGAGACACAGAAAACTAACAGAAGTGATCGACCAAGTGGTTTTAACAGATATCTATAGAAGATTTCACCTTAAAACAAAAGAATATACCTTCTTCACAGCATCTCATGGCACCTTCTCCAAAACTGACCATATAATCAGTCTCAAAACCCTCTTAAATTGATACAAGTAGATTGAAATAATCTCATTCATCCTATCAGATCATCACAAACTAAGGCTGATCTTTAATAACAACAAAAACAAAAAGCCCACATACACATGGAAGCTGTACAACACCCTACTAAATGATAACTTGGTCAATGAGGAAATAAATACAGAAATTAAAGTTTTTTGGGGTTTTTTTTGTTTGTTTTTTTTAGAATTTAATGAAAATGAAGGCGCATCATACCCAAACTTATGGGACACAATGAGAGCAGTGCTAAGAGGAAAACTCATAGCTTTGAAATCCTCCAAAAAGAAAGGGAGGGTATAGGGGACTTTCAGGATAACATTTGAAATGTAAATGAAGAAAATCTCTATTAAAAAAAAAAAGAAAGAAAGAAACTAAAGAGAGATACACTAGCAGCTTAACAGCACACTTGAAAGCTCTAGAACAAAAAGAAGCAAATATACCCAAGAGGAGTAGAGGGCAGAGAATAATCAAACTCAAGGCTGAAATCAACCAAGTAGAAACAAAAAGAACTACACAAAGAATCAACAAATCAGGAGCTTGTTCTTTGAGAAAATCTTTCCTTCCTTCCTTCCTTCCTTCCTTCCTTCCTTCCTTCCTTCCTTCCTTCCTTCCTTCCTTCTTTCCTTTCTTCTCTCTTCATTTCTTTTTTTGTCCTTTCTTTCTGTCTTTCTTTCATTCTTTCTTTTTTTTTTTTTTTTATCAAATATAATCTAACAGGAGTCAAACTGAAAAAGGGAAACTTCAGTTAAGAAAATGTTTCCATTAGATTGTCTAGTAGACAAAAGATCACTGAGTATTTTCTTGACTGATGATTTACTATTGCAAGTGCCATTCCTGAACAGCTGGAATAAGAAGTCAATCTGCAAAAGACAGTAATTCTATGCCTTTATGACCTCTTCTTCAGTGCCTTCTTCCAAGCTCATGTTTGATTTTCTGTCCTGACTACAATTCATAATGTACTATAAGATATAAGATAAAATTAACTCCTCTCAAAAAAAAAATTTCCAGGTCTGCTTACCACAAACAGATGTGAATTAATCAGTCTAATGGTGTCTTTGGATTCTTTCAATATCAGTTCGAACTGTACGTCTATCTCAATTTCATAGCAAAATTCACATGACTTTTTAGTCTGTTAGATATAAGTCTTGGTTCAGCAATGGCAATCAAATTCTTGTGTTTATTTTTAACACCTTCAAATGATAAATTAATCCATAATTCCCTTCATCATCTGGAATACCCAAGACATCTCTAAACATGAGGTCAAGTTTTCCTAAAACTAAGAAGGCATATTCAGAGGGAATGTTATTTCACTGTTTAATTAATGTGTGTATGTGTGTGTATGCATGTGTGTGTGTGTGTGTGTGTGTGTGTGTGCAGGCATGAACGCATGCATATGTTTTTGAAAGAGTCCACTTTGTTTTTATCTTGTTTTTGTAGACTGTCCAGTGTAGGTGGTAGGAGTTGAACTCCAGTGCTCTGCAGGATCAGTGAGTGAAATGGCATCATTTGTTTAATAGTTGAGGGGGAGAAAATTTAACTTTCCTGACATATGAAAAATAAATATCATTACAGTTTTAGTTTTTTAATAAATAAAGTACTTTTGGGGGTAAAAGTCCAATATCCAGGAATCTTCTGGCCTGCAAGGGTACCACATACATGTGGTATGCATACAGACAAGTAGACAAACAAACATACACATAAAGTTTCTTTTAAAAAAAAAAGAAAATTTAAATATAATTCCAGTTTTTTGTTTGTTTGTTTGTTGTTTTTTCATTTTTTTTGTTTTTTGAGGCAGGGTTTNTCTGTGTAGCCCTGGCTGTCCTGGAACTCACTCTATAAACCAGGTTGGCCTTGAACTCAGAAATCCACCTGCCTCTGCTTCCCAAGTGCTGGGATTAAGGGCATGTGCCATCACTGCCCAGTTCTAATAATTCCAGATCTAAGTAATAAATAAATACTCAAGAAAAATGTTTAATGAAAACACATTTCAAATTTACATAGTAAACTTACAGCCAGAAGAAATTCTACAATGTACATTTTGGTGAAACGTATTACTATTTGTACATTTTCAATTTTGCCACTTAATCAAGATGTTCACTTTATTTTATATTATTTAAGATAATTTACATTCTTTGAATTTTAAAATGGAAAGGTCAGTGATATCCAGACAGAAGTCAGTTTAAACTACCATACGGTCACTGAGAAACAAATAATTTGTGGAAAGATCTCCCAATGTATCCCAGAACATTAATACATAAAAACAACAAATCTCAAGAAAAGTCAGTAAGGTTAATTCTGTCACAAGGTCAGTTGGCACTTCCCATTGATGAAGTGGAGCTCCTTTAAATAAGCCTCAAGTAGAGCATCTTAAAAACAAAGCTGACGAGACATGACTATTTTAGCATGATCAGACATGGTATAAAGTAGCATCCTTTATGAAGAACGTTGGCGGATGATACAATAATTACAGTGAGAATGTTGCTTATGGTTTCTTCTCCTGCTTGTGTTCTAGCTGGTCTGCTCCATCATTGCTGGCCTGCTCCATTACTTCTTCTTAGCTGCCTTTGCCTGGATGTGCATCGAAGGCATTCACCTATACCTCATCGTTGTTGGCGTCATCTACAACAAGGGGTTTCTACACAAGAACTTTTATATCTTTGGCTATCTCAGCCCAGCTGTAGTTGTTGGATTCTCAGCATCTTTAGGATATAGATATTATGGTACCACCAAAGTGTAAGTCAAGCAGACATTTTGAGCACTTGGAAGACACTACTGAATGCTCTGTGTGTCTTTTAAAATGTTGTTTTGCTATGGTCCATGCAGAATATTCACTGATACTTATCTCTCACTTTTCAGATGTTGGCTGAGCACTGAAAACAACTTCATTTGGAGCTTTATAGGACCAGCATGTCTAATCATTCTTGTACGTATATTAAAAATTGCTATTAAAACTTAAGGACTGAATATGGTTGAGAAGAACATTTCCAAATCAGGCATGGGGCTTTGTAGAAACTGATTTTGACCACTCTGTGACTGTTGTTTGGTACCATTTAATATACTGCATTAGAATGGAGATAAATACATAACTCATAAGTGAAAAGCAATTACCATTCATTTACATCTCCTGGGGAAGGATAATTTTATAGTGTACAGAAGGAATGTCAGAAGTATCTGCTGTCTTATCAGCAGTGTCTCTGCATCCTGAAATGCTGTAAGTGTGCCCACCACCTGATAATCTGGCATTTCAAATGTTTACGTTATTTAATCTTTTATCGATGATCGGTCATCTTTGAAAATTAGACTGTCATCTTTAGAGTTTTGTCATCTTTATGTACCCTGTCATCACAAAGTGATTTTAAACTAAATTGCAACATCAGAGACAAGAACCTGCTATTTCTCCCAAGCAGACAAGTTGTCTATTGATAGTCCTATTTCAACAAGGAAGGAGGCCTTTTAATTCCTATTGAAAGTGGCTTCAAACCTACAAATTTGGCAGGTATTATATGTTCCAGTCTGAATAAAGACATTTTTATATGTCTCACGAGCATTTTTGAGTGCTGAAAGTTTTCAGTAACCATTGTGAACATAATAGTCTGTCAATGAACAAGGGAGTCCTGACGAGATGCAAGAAAGGAACAAATTGTCAGGGAAAAAAAAACAACTCTGAGAATATTTTGGAAAACTTTCTCCCATATGATTTGGCCATAAACTAGACTCCTTTTTCCTTCCTTCCTCTCTCTCTCTCTCTCTCTCTTTTTTTTTTTTTTTGAATTTTTTACGGTTGGGATGGAATAGCTAAATAGAAATGGTTGTGTATGCAAAGCAGAGAGTTCTGAGGAGTTGTTTGCTAGTGGTGTGGAAATTACGCTTACTAATGACCACTAACACTGTTCATAATTCTCAGAGTTAATCCAGCAAATGTTTTTAAACTACTGGCTAGATATTTACCATAATTATTTGATCTAATTTAATTTATAGCATCAGTATCATAGTCCACATCATAACACATACCAAGTAGTGTCCAATTCATGTATCTTTGCTGGTAGTTTTGATATGAGTATTTCATGTGAAGATATTTTATGTGTTCTTTTTACTGATATCTTCTCAACAAAGCATGTGAATAATAACTCTTAATGCTTAGATGAATCATGGAAATCTAAGAATTATGCTGAAAACAGGAAGAAATGGGCCTTGTTTCTCTAAAGCAAGACGGCATAGAATTTTTCTCTGAATGTTGTAAAGTTATTTACAAATGAAAATAGATACCTCGGACTCTGGGTGAGCTACCTAAAATTGATGCTGAAAACTTCCAGAAATGTAAGTGAAGTCTATCACAATTTTCTAGTTTGGATTGAACAAATCAGTCAACCTTCTATTCAATTCTGGCTAACCTTTGCCAGGTTAACCAGATGGTCTGACTGCTTAAGAAATGGGCGAGGCATTTTAGGCATTCTCTAAAATGCATTCTAATTATCATGGGGGGTTTTCTGAGAGGAAAGCAGGAAAGGGGATAACATTTGAAATATAAATAAAGAAAATATCTAATAAAAAACAATATAAAAACTAAAATTAAAAAAAACCCAAACTACTAATTACAGTATCAAAGTGAGTCAGTTAAGTTTAGTCATCCTGACTCTTCAGCCACACTTAAAAATCTTGATGATGCAGTGGCATAAGCTGACTTCAACTGCAAACACTCCTCTTGCCACAGTATAATTTCTTGTTCAGTAATAATAAAGTCAGAGAAACTGTGAGCCAACCATATTTTCTTGGCCTGTGACTCTAGAGTCTTTGCAGAAGATAGTAGGGCAGAAAGTGTCTCATAGATAGTCCATAGTTCTTAGTCACCATGGATTATATTTTCTAGATCTTTTGGTTTTGCTGCCAGTGTTAAGGAAAATTAGTGACTGTCCAAGAACAGCAGAGCATGGTAAACACACTTTTATGAGCTCACTGAAAAGTGTCTCCTTTTTGCAGGCCATATGTGAGCACAGGGACTGCCATCAACATTTGATTAGAGTTTCCTCCAGGCCGCACCTTTCCTAGTGTATCTAGGAGGGGAGGGGAAGCATTATCATACAGAGATCCTAACATTGAAAGAAGGGGGAAACAACAACAACAAAAGACCTTCAGCTCTTCTGTTTAGAGAAAATATCCAGGCATGCCTAGGGAGGCATAAGTCTAATCCTAGTATTCGAGATGCTCATGCACGTATATCAGGACACCACAGTCATCCTCAGCTACAGATCAGCCCAGGCTAGAGCAGAAGAGCCACTCTCAGAACATAAAAAGGATAGAAGAAAAAAGCAACACAGGAAAGAAGAAAAGAAGGAAGGAGGCAAAGGAACAAAGGAAAAATGAGAGAAAGAAAAATGAGAGAAAGAAAATGCTAGGAAAAGAGTGAAGCAAGAGGAAGGGGTTGCAGGTTCCCTGGCTGCAAACAGGGTTTGGATATAAATATGGTTGGATATTCCTCTGATGGATAGGAAGAATCAATATAGGAATGGAGTACTTTAAGTGCCTACGCATAAAATATACATCGATGCCATCATATATATCAAAAATAATGAGTAATTAAAGAATTAAAAGACTAAATTAAAGTGGTGTCGTGAAGTTTGCCTCTACCAGTAGGCGGCCAGATCTGTCTCCAATCAGGAGTCAGTGGACCTAGACAAGGAATAACCAGAATCCAAGACCCAGTCATACTAACTCCACACTCCTCTACAGGTAGATAAACCATGTGGACACACTGAACAGAGATTTCCTTCAGATATTCAAATTTTATTATTTGCAATTGAAGGACAGCATTATACCTGCTGATTAGAAAATCCCTGGGAATTCCCTGGTAGGAAAACATGCTGAAGGATATAATTAAGTTGCAAATAGTAAGAGAGTGATGAACACACCTTGTGTACTGGAATACTGTAGCAGTGGTTGATACTCCATGCACACTGAGATACTACTATAACAGTGATCAACACACCTTGCACACTGAGATACTGAAACAATGATCAACACACCAAGCACACTGAGATACTGTAACAGTGATTGACATACCATGCATACTGAGATACTGTAACAGTGATTGATTGACCTGCAAATAAAACAAACAGCAGAAGGATAAATAATGACTGGGGGTGGGGGGGGGTGAAAAGAGGTCAGTAGGCCACCATGATCTCTTAAGAAGCCCTGACGAGGATGGAGAATGCTGCTTATAGGGAGGAAAAGAGCAGATTCTGCATTTATGTGAAACGGGCCAGGGAGAAGACTTAATTGTGAACTTGAGGTGATGTCAAGCAGCCCTTTGAGCTTGTAGGAATCCTTTGAAAATTGTCAAAGGGCCAAGGAAGAAACAGCACCCTCATGTACTTACTCTTATGGATTCAAAAATTAAGCTTCATCGAGGTATCACCCTGGTCTCGACTCTTATTTCTTACTAGCTAAAAAATTAAACTAACTAGTTAGCAACTAAATGAAATTATGTAGTTCTCTACTCTACAATCAGACCTCTTCTATTCCCTACGAAATGTCTAGTATCAATAATAAGTATTACAAATTACTAAGTACACACTACTTTGACATGCATGGTAGTACTTCAATATTCATTATTTTTAGATATCCTACAGTTTTATTATGCCATTGGAGCATTTAAAAGAGACCCAAAAATGATAAGTGATTGGCATAAGCTACAGATCTAAAAGTAGGACTTAAAGCTATTTCTTGCCTTTATCTAAAACACAACTTTCACTTTGTCTTGACTCTTCTTTAACTACTGTCTGATCACTTTTTTCTATAATTTTGGAATAGTCTGAGCAGATGTGAGTTCATTGTTTACCACCACAGCCTTAGTGCTGACTATGTTCCTTGCCTAAAATGGTCATGACCACAAATAAAGACAAAGCTTTGGGAATCCACTTCTTTTCCTGCTTTCAGCCTTCCTTTGCCATACCTCCCCAGAGATTTGGATACTTGGTTGAAAAGCTCAGTAGGCCATCATGATCTCTTAACCCCTGACCAGGGTGAAGTCCTTTTCCTTGATAATCATGAAATTTTCCGTGAAGTTCTGCTTTCAGAAATTATTAACTAGTGCAGAGAGCTGTGGCGCCTTTCCCAAACTTGAAACCGTTCTATTTCTGGAATGTACTCACGTAAAATTTGTACTCTATCCTCTGTTGTACCTTTTGACTCTACTACTGCATGTGATAACTTTCTGTGAATAATTTTACACAACCCCAGAACACATAGTGAGAACACATAATGAGTCCTCATTTATCAATTTTGAATTTTAATTGATTTAATAATAAAACCATTGTAATGCATGAGGCAACAAAAAAGACGTGTGGTCTTGCTTTGGGTGCTTGATCCCTCTGTGTCCTAGACTCCCCAAAAAAATAAATGAGGAGCTTAAAGCCAGAAGAGCTCAACTCTGCCAGGGTAAATAGCATACATTATAAAGCATCCATTCTTTGGCAACTAACAAAAGGAAAATCCCAACTGATGCAGAAGAAAATCTTATAACTCTCTTACTCTTACCTTCTCTGCTAAAAAGTCAAGCAAAAAAAGACAAATTTTGAAACAGGAGTTCCAAAGTCCCAAATCATATGCACTAGAATATGTGCGATCAAATCCAGCACGTGTGCATGTGCGTGCTGTGTCGATTCCAGCTTTGAAAATGTTAATGAATATGTCACAGCATTTAATTATGGCAAAATATAATGTATATGCCTGCTATTATCTAATGTGTAGATTGCAGTATGCTCTGCCAAAATAGTTAACTAAAACTGACCAAATAAAATAGAAATTTAATAAAAATAAATATTAAGTTTCTAGAAAAAAAATGACAAAGTATAAGTTAAGTAACAAATTTAAATAGATAGTTAGTGGTGATGGTTTTATGACCTTGAGTGAGCAACAAGCCTTGTCTGAGGTACAAGGATGCTCTGGAACCCTTTACAGTCACCATCATCTTGCACGGTCAGGGGTATCCCGGGCTTCACATCAGAACATAGAATATCTTTGAGACACAATATAAATGAGTAATGCCTGAATTATTTCAGCTCTGTTGCTTTTGCTCTTCTTGGGTATGCTTTTTCAAATATTCAGTCTCCCCTGTTAAGAGTTAACTGCTAAAAATATCTGAACAGCAACATATTTTCCATCAATGATATACAAGCCCTTCCTCGGATATGAAATTATTAATATTAAGCATCTCTTGAGTCCAGAAATGAGAAACTGGTGACCCCATTGATTCTATCTGTGAATCACAGCATTTAAACACTTAACGATTGTGACTATGCATAAAAGGATTGACGATACTTTTGAAAATAAGATGGGTGGGAAAGAGACTTCTAAGTCCTTGCAACAGTGAGCTTCAAGCTGCAGATGATTTCCATATTTTTCAATATTTTTAATCTTTAATGTTGAGTTCCTTTAACAATATGTATACCAGCTGCTAGATTCAAGTAAACAAATATAAAAAGGAGCTCATGAGAATTTAGACAACTTTTACATAGAAATTGAATGTTCCCATAGATATATGTTCAGTTATTGAACAATAGGATTAAGCTAAGTCCACAAATACTAATTAGGCTGTGTCTACATAAGGAATTTTTTTAATTGAAAATCGATTCTTCTCATATACAATGCATCTGACTGCAGTTTCCCCTCCCTCCACTCTGCCCAGCTCCCCCCACCTCCCTTCTCCCTGGGATCCACTCCCACTACTTTCACTTCATTAAGAAAAGAGCAGGCTTCCAAAGACAACAACCAAATGTAACAAAACAATATAAAATAAGATATATTAAAAGCCCTCAAAGCAACCCAATAAAAGGAAGAGCCCCAAGACTAGGCAAAAGAGTCAGAGACACACCAGTAGGAGTTCCACAAGAAAACAGCCATAACGTGTATATGAAGGGCCCAGTACAGACCCATGTAGGCCCCATGCTTGCTGCTTCAGTCTCTGTGAACCTCTATCAGCCCTGCTTAGTTAATGCAATGTGTTCTCCTGGTGCCCTCCATCCTCTCTGACTACATCCTCCTCATCTCCTGAGCTGTCCACAGGGATCCCTAAGTTCTGATGGAGGAGCCCAATGGAGAGCTCCAATGCTCTTTAAAGCTATGATCTTTCACTAGGATTTAAGTCAAACTGTTGTAATAAATCATGGCAGTGTTACCACTCTTCCAAATTGGCATCCACTCAACTAGCGCACCATTCGGGTGCCATCGCTGTCCCCTCTGACGGCCCCTTCTCTGTTTAGTCTCCTATCTCCCTTTAAAGAAATACCAGTTAAAAGTACTGCAAATGAGTAATTCATACAATTCATATAAGCGAGGACTTGTAATCATTTATGAGTGTAGGTGTACACATATTCTGTGATGTCACTACACTTTGAATTTCACAATTGTCCAAGGTTGAGAGACATATGAATATCATAAGACTGTTTAATTCCATTCTATATTTGCACTCCTTGTAACCTACTACTCCTGTGACAGAACTTATGGTCACGATTCACACCTCAAGAAAATCAAGGATATGCACATCTAAGCAGTTCCTGTCAGGTGCAACCACCCCTTCACTGACACATGCTTGTCTCTGCATAGCTGTAAATCTCTTCCTAGAGAGGAGAGTTTTCATCCAGGGTTGCCTTTGTATTGATAGTTTTATACTAAACATATATATAATATGCTTATATATCCATGTACATATTCATCCTATATATCCATACATATATATGTATGTATTTATTGTTTTTATGCCAGGACATTTATACTTCTTTCATCATATTTATCTGTATTCTAATAGATCATTATTATGGTATGTGAACTCAATTGCAAACTCAAGAAAAGCAAAACAAAAATAACCCTTGAATCACCTATAGCCTACAATATATCTTATCCATCTTTCTTCACTAGAACATACACTTTTACCATTCATATCCTTGCTTCATAGGAATGTGTATTTAAAAGCTTCCCTAAGGATAAATGTTTGTTTCCAGCATTTTCTTATTAAAAACAGTGTTGCGTGAAAACTTTAAGTCCCACCGTGGCTGTGTATCCATCAATACAGTCTCAAGGAGCACATCTTAGATGTAGAAATGCAAGTATGTGCAGATTTGAAAATTTACATAATTATCCCATAAAAATTACATGAATTCATTTTTGTTACATCAAATTATATGAAATGGCCTTTTTCTAATACTTATGCCAACATGTGGTATTATTACCTACTATAAAGTCAAAATGATGCTCTCAGACTAAATAAAGGCAGAAGAAACTTGGTTCATGAAACTTGGTTCTTTACTATAGCACAGGTTTGATGACACTGGGCAAAACCTTTGTTGTAACACTATGCAGGGCATCGTGGGAACTCCCCATCATCTGCAGCTCCTACTCCCTAGATTCCAGTACCTATGCTACCTTCAAGTATATCTAGAATCAATATTCCCCTGAGTGCCATGTCCCTAGTTCCCTGAACTGAAAACTGCCTCTAGTCTAGCCTGTACTATTAAGGTTAGTTTTACTCTTGTACGAAAAGCAGACATGAGAAATAATCACAGTCTAGGCGTAGGCATTGTGCACTGGATAACCACATTAAAGCTATCCTAGGAAATGCCTCCGGTTTGGAATCCTAATCTTAAGAAGACTGGATCACCATTTTCATTGAACATTTTAATTTAGTGCCAGGTGCTTTCACTCCATCTCCCAGTGAAGTCTGAGACTTAAAGCATTGTAATATTTCAGCCTTTCTTTACACTACATATTAATAAATAGTTAAATACCTGCAACATTATTTCTTTTTCCATATTATCCTGACCTTCTTGAACAATAGATAGCTGGAATGATTTAAAAGAGATGAAGTAGACAGTTTATTTTCTGAGGGAGAAAAAGCAACATAATAATACATTGCTGGATATCAGTATGTTCTCATACATAGAAGCTGCATTGTTACCACAAATACCTTTAAAGATAACCTTTTGCGACTCACTAGAGAATGTCATAAGATTTGAATAAACTTGTAGAAATTAGGGATTTTTAAGAAACTACCTTAAGTCTCTCAAACCCAATTTTAAAGAAATATCTGAAGCGATGCTGATTGCCAGTGCTCCCTTGTGAGCATCCCTCTGCAGTACAGGGTCTATGGGCTGGCCCTGAAGAGGGAAACCCTGGTGGTGTCGGGAGATCCGCACAGTCACTAGAATTAGTACATGCTGTATATTTGCATAATCTTTTAATCTTCCCGAAACCTTTTAATATGTCTCAGTTGTTACTCACAGAAACTTCTGCGGTACGCAAAAATAAAAATAGGAACGACATTTGGTAGAAGATCAGATCTCACAAGATTTTTGCACTCTGGTACCATAATCTAGATTTATCTGTTTAGACATGCCTAGAGGGATTCTACTATTTATAATTTAAGAAGCAGATAAATTTCTGTAAGTGGATGGATTACAATAAAGCAAATCATTTATATTATCTTTAATCTAACTCATAAAACTCTCTAAAGTTTGTACATGATGAATTTTTAAAAATTGTTTAATCAAGAGGCAATTGCATATTCTGATCATTCTCTGAGAGTAAGGCAGGACACATCCCCAAGTCATCTGTAACTAAGCGATGCCTTATGCCAGCCTGTGTTCTGTTGTCATCTTTCTTGGCTTCACATTGTTCTTGGGATCAAATCAATAACCTTGCAAATGATTTATTCTAAGAGCAGTCCTGTTAGTTTATCTTCAAACCATGGAGTCTTTTGAGAGTAACAGAGGCTTACAAAAATATTTCAAAATAGTGTTATTGTGTAGGAAATCTATAAAGCAGCTCTGTTCAAAAATTATTTTTAAGTTAGGTTTTTTTATACAAGCAAAAATTTACTTGTAGTGAAATCCTATGTGGCAGACCATAATGGCCATGGCTAGCCTCTGCTACCCACCAGTGTCTGGGTATGCTCAGGGAACCTGGTAACTATCATGCATGAACACAGGATCAGGAAATAGAAGTGGAATATTTCTCATGCTTTTCCATGCATGTCTAAGCATGTGAAAGAATATACACTGCATATGTGACTTATACTGAGTAGCCCAGCAGATGTGGCCAAAGGTGGGGGTTGACTACACCAGATCTTGCTTAGTAAGATGTTCACTGAACACTAACCTGAACAGAACCCTGCTCAACAGCCTAGGACAATAATGATATGTAACCCACCTGTTTCACCACACTGGTTGCTAGGCAGGCTTTCCCTTTCCCTTCTACTGCATCCTCTCTCTCTCTCTCTCTCTCTCTCTCTCTCTCTCTCTCTCTCTCTCTCTCTCTCTCTCTCTCTCTTTCTCTCTCTCTCTCTCTCTTGTTCTGTCTCACTCTTGCTCTCNCTCTCTCTCTCTCTCTCTCTCTCTCTCTCTCTCTCTCTCTCTCTCTCCCTCTCTCCCTCCCTCCCTCTTGCTCTCTCTCTCTCTCTCTTGTTCTGTCTCACTCTTGCTCTCACTTGCTCTCTCTCTCTATCTATCTACGGAACCACTTCAGCTCGATCCTTTCTGTTCTTTCTCCTAGCTAAGTCCTACTCATATTCTTCAATTCAAACCTTGCCTGAAGGAAGTCTTGTCTAACTCATTGCTCCATAATAAATATTTTGATGCTTTCAAAAATAGAAGTCTACATTTTGTTCTTATGGGATAGTTGTCCCATATATAGCATGTATAAGTTTTTATGAATATTTGATCGATGACTGGTCAGTATTTATCAGTTTTGGGTGACTTTAAGGTCTGTGAGAAGAGAGCATTGTGGATTTTCCTCCACTATATTGTTTGTAAGGTCCAGCATATAGGAACCGCTCAAGTCTTACTGTCGAGGAAATAAGTGGGTAGCGCTCCAAGATGAGCTTGTTCAAAGGCACTCATTCCTTCCCCACAGAAGAAGGTAAGGAAAATAATCAAGCACAAAACAGGGAAGCTTTTTACTAAGACATGTAATAGGATGTGTTAAATTCACCTGAACAAAAGAAGGCTTTGGCCAGGCAGTGACAGATATCTCAAAGGCAATATGATTCTAAAAAGGAGCGCTTAGGGAGTCTGTTCTGTGCCTGCATCCCAGCGTATAGATGAAAATAGTGATTGCAACTTTGTAACACAACTACTACAAGTGGCCTTAGACTGTGAGTATCCTCTGAGAGGTAAAGGAGAGCAAAATAACTTGGGTAACAACTTTATATCTCTTCTATTTTACCATTTAGATTAAAACCTAACTTTCTGGGGGTACAGTGCTAGAAAAGCAGTTCATTGGTTAAGAGTGGATGCTGTTCTTCTAGAGCCCCTTAGTTTGGTTCCCAGCATGCAAGTCAGATTGCAACCAAGCACTTGTAACTTCACTGCAGGGTATCTGGCATCTTGGGTCTTCAGGAGAGCCTACTCTTATGTGTGCAACCACACACATAATTAAAACTAGGGGGAAAAAAACCTTAAAAAACTTTTACTTGGCAAAGATTTTTAATACAATCTCTTTTCATAATTACGTAATTATGCAAAGTTTTTATTGAAGTCTCACAAAAAAGTCAAGTAACTGTACAAGTTTATGTGAAGTGCTGTGGCTTCTACTAAGCTCTGGCCACACTTTATTCGGCAAGTATGTATGCAAGGATAGCTTCTCATTTCTGAGACCGTAACATGACAACTGTCATAAATGTCCTTCACACGCAGGTTTTCTCCTTCACCTTTGTTCCCATTTCTGTATTTTTCCATGGCCTATGACTAACTACAGGGTTTTTATAAGCTATAAATATGGCATTCACTTATAGCCATAGGGGTTCACTTTATACTCCGGTTTACAAATTATTCATTCTCTTCTCTGTCCATTTTTTATTCTGATTTAAAGATATAAAATGCTTTTTCAAACACCAAAAACCTTCAGATATAAAATATTCCTAATGGAAATATGCTAAAATATGAATTATAAGTAATTCTCTTATTGCCAGAGATAATCCTTGTTAGAATAAAATTTTAGCCATAGTAATGGAAAGAGAGCCCTTAATTAAGTAACATAGGAAATCAGTAGGGTTGGGAGGGAGAAATATCCTTATGAGGAAAGATCCTGTCATCTGAATTACAAAGGCTTTCAGCTATACCTTACCCAGCTATACCTTACCCAGCTATACCTTACCCAGCTATACCTTACCCAGCTATACCTTACCCAGCTATACCTTACCCAGCTNTACCCAGCTATACCTTACCCAGCTATACCTTACCCAGCTATACCTTACCCAGCTATACCTTACCCAGCTATACCTTACCCAGCTATACCTTACCCTTGTATCCAGGCCTCATTTTAGTGAGTATGCACTATAGGCAAACACTCCTGCTAGGCCTCACAGTGAAGATGCCCTCGTCTATCCATGAAGTTCCTGAAGCACTTGCAGCCTTTCTGTCACTCCACACATCCTTCTTCTCTCTCCTTCAGTCCTCCCCACACGGCCATTGTCTACTTACAATTCACAATGTATCTGTTTCTATCTTCTTTTACTCTGATGATTAGTGAGCAACTGCAGAGAATGGTCTTCAAGGACTTCACTATTTCCTTACAGTCCAGAATCATTTCATTTTGATGATTTAAGTCTCTGTTCCTACTGTTACTTTTAATCATCAAATAATTTAATGTTAATGAGAAATTTTTGTAGCAAAATTATCAAGATGTGAGACAAATCATGATCATTTTCTACATTAGTCCAGTTAATGGGTGGTCAATTGACAGCTGCTTGATATAGGTGATTAAGGTCACTGACTATAGAAACAATTTTTAAATTCATATAGCAAGTGAATATTGGCCCTGAGAGATATGAGTCATTATTCCTGACTTTGAGAATCCATAAAGAAAAAAATAAAAGTAGTTAGCTTTTATGGATCATGGAATCTGCCCAAGAGTGATTGCTGATTCACTGTTTGTTGGACACTCACATATTCAACATGATTCTCAGAACCTAACATTAAGTGTGTGATTTTACTCAGGCAAAAAATATGTAAGACAAACATTAGTATTACTCATGTTCGTGTATTGGGAAAGCAAAACAAAGAGAGCTCAAAATTTGTCTAGTTATTATCAGGCCTAGAATGCACTCCCAGTGCTTCCTAGGAGCCGTGTGTTCTATCTGGAAGCTGGATCATCAGTAAAGGGTCCACTTTAGTATCTGCATCCTCTCCCCTTGAAAACCCTGTAGACAGATTTACTGTATTGTGCACATCGCATTGTATTAGGTAGAGTACGTACATTATAAAATGTTCTTGAAAAGATTAAAGAATTGAGCATGAAAGAAAATTATTTCACACATTTGATATACATTACATCAAGATATTTGAATTCCATTCTCTGAAGTTAAAATTTTATTTTACTATATGTACAGTAATTAAATTATAGGTAAGTATAGTCTATTTTATACTATTATTCATTCTATGTGCATATCTAGGCATGCCTTTGAAATGCACTTTAATTTCTACTCTGTTTAGAAGATTCCTGATCTCCAGCCTCAAAAAAGATGTATTTAATTTCATGTGTTTGTGTGGCAGACCTCATTGCAGGACTGTTCCAATATCCCTTTACACCTTTAGTAATGCTATCTTTTTTGCATTTGAAATGACGTTTACCAAATTGTTTGCAATAACTTAAGCTTACAGAAAGAATACACTTAAATTTGCCACTAGATTTCCTTCTACATGTTAAATTAACTTACTATCTCATGAAGAGTAGCATTTTTCTTCCAGACCTTTTAAATAACTAATTAGGACACATGTAACGAGACCTCTAGACATTTCTTTGACATAAGAGAAAGCATATATTGAACTAAATATTGTGTAGTCTTAAATGCAACTTGGAGATGCATCTAGATGTATCCCAGATATTGTCTTCATAATGATTAAATTCATTATACCAAATATGATTATATCTTTATGGAGTTCACACCTGTTAGCTTGCATGGACTCCTGCAACTGCCTGGTAGCATAGCTTATTCCAGCAGTATGAAAAATGTTAGTTTGATATTTTCTCCTACATACATTTATTACTGGTGTGAAGGCTCATCACAATGCCCTTGGAGACACTGAAGCTCATCTACTTGTGTTATTGAGATTACCTATTAAAGATAGATAATGTGATCTGGGCAACCATGTATATACCTTGTAAAATATTGCTTCAGAGAGAAAAGTAGCAGAGAGTTACCCTGGTACTTTGAGGAACAGACCTCTGCAGAACACCTCCCATGTAACATTTAAGACTTCATATGACCTAAAAAAGGTAGGGGCACCAGAGACACTCTCATGAGTGCAAAAGCTTAATTATCCCTAGAAAATATTAAATGCAGTGTTAAAATTCTATTTTAGGTTTTTCACATCACATTTTTATAAAAGCATCTTTTTTTATTTTATTAGATATTTTCTTCAGTTACTTTTCAAATGCTATCCCGAATATCCCCTATACCCACCCTGCTCCCCTGCCCACTCACCCCCACTTCTTGACCCTGGCGTTCCCCTATATGGGGAATATAAAGTTTGGAAGACCAAGGGGCTTCTCTTCCCAACGATGGCTGACTAGGCCATCTTCTGCTACATATGCAGCTAGAGACATGAGCTCTGGGAGTACTGATTAGTTCATATTGTTGTTCCACCTATAGGGTTG
>NC_034593.1:138752961-138787094 GCF_900095145.1 Mus pahari
GTACTGGGTTTTGATGGTGCCCAGTGTTCTTGGTTTCTGTTAGTAAGATTCTTAAGCTTGCCTTTCGCCATCTGGAAATCACTGGTGTTAATGTACAAGCTGTCTCTGGCTGGAGTTCCATCCTCCTGTGATTCTGTTAGCCTCTGTCAGCACTCCTGGGAATCCAACTCTCCCCTGCATCCCCTTGGTCAGAGCACTCTCTGAAGCAAGCTCTCCTCTCACAAGGCAGGTGTCCAGAAGTCTGGAGTTCTGATCCTCCTCCTGAGTCCTGGGGTCAGAGCCCTCCCTGTAGGCCGACTCTTGACTCTTCTCCCATGATCCTGAGGACCTGCGGTGTGGAGAGTCCTCCGGAGAGCTCAGCTGCCTCAGCTGGGGTTACAAAGAGAGATGGCAGGGTGGCCCAGACCAGACTGGAACCCTGCTGCTGGGTGGGCGGTGTTCCTTTGTCCCTGTTCCTGCTGGCACAAGCCCCTCCTGGAGTCTCTGGAGTTGATTGTGTTCCACTCACCTGTGATCCTGAGGACCTGTAGTGTGGAGAGTCCTCTGGAGTGCTCAGCAGCCTCCACTAGGGTTTTGAAGAGAGATCTATAAAAGCATCTTTTATTCACCTGATGAAATGTCATCTTGAAGGCTTACTGCTGAATAAGCTCACCTTTTCTAGTTCTTTCAGAAACCTCACAGGCTGGTTCAGTTCAGCTGTTCTGGCTCAAACTATGTTCCAAGCTGACTGAATCAATATGGTTTTTCTCAGATTCTCATTGAATTGTTCTGCTTGGTCTCAAACTAACTCTGGCAATCTGCTCTTATCTTCTGGCTCCTTATTTTCTGGCTTCAACTGCCTCTGCCAATTTGCACTGAACGGCAGGAACTCAGGAACAAACCCAACTGCACTTTAGTAAGCTCGCTGTCTGTTCTCACGAGAGTTGTGTGTTTCCTATCTCTAACTCACTCTGTCAAATCTTTCTCTGATTATTCACTTTGCCCCTCAATTAGATGTTAATTTCAAACATGGCTACTTCCTTCTACAAACTAATTCTGTCTTGAAAGCATGTACTCAGGGCGTGTCTGTATTCCAGCCAGAGCACACAGACATAGGTCATTGGATATGATCACTTGCCACAGTAGCCATGTTGCTAGATTAAAATTCTTCTACACATTTTGAAGGACACCAGTGGAACAAGCAAAAAAGTATTCAGATTATGATGGGTGGGAGCCTTCTTGTTGACTAGGACCACATTTTTTGACCTCTGAAATCTGATTTCAGCAAGTTGAATTCTAGTCTCCACGAGCAAGTCCCCATCATTGATTTTGACCACTTTGGATGAGCATAAACTACTAATGAGCTGACTCTTTGCCTGTTCTATAATAAATGCCTACATGATTAATATCTTTAAGTCTTAATATCAATTTAGCTTCTCTTTGCTGGTTTTCATCTGCAACTTGATAGTTTAATAAAATATTTGATGGCATTAACTCTGTAACCTATTAGGAATAAATTTTGCCTCTGATCCTTCCTAGCCCTAATCTCAGGTAAATCATTTAGTATTTTTGTAATTTTGGTGTACTAAATTTAGTAACAGCATATGCTATAATTCTATAATTATATTAGAAGAATCATTAAGAAGTCATACAGTGTGAATAATATTCACTCCGTGCATATTGGGGCTTAGATGGTAATTTTGTAATAGATCTTGAACCTCAGTGTTGCAGCCATTTATAAGTACTAATAAAATGATATATTATCCATTCATCCAACTGCATTTCCCAAAAGGCAATGCCTGGTGGGAAAACATTGCTGTCTTCTAACATGTAAATCTCAAGAGATTAGTTTAACTATTCAGAGTGGTGTGGTAGTGATCTTCTCTTGTAATATTTAGAACTTTCTTAAATGTAACTATTATGTTTTCAAATCAATTCAGTTGTTTCAATATGTTTGAAACTTAACAGTTGATCTCATCATATAATCATACATTGTGCTTCCTTTTCTCTGTAGTCTCCTCTCTCCTGGGCCAGTACTGGAATTTCAGAATGGGAATATCTTTTAACTCTGTAGATATTCCTGAGGCAACTATTCTGGGGCAAGTGTTAAACCAGATGGAACACGTGGCGTTGTTGAGTTTTCAGTGGGTGAAAGGTTGGTCAGTTGACTTCACCCTGCTAAGAAAGAGGCCGTGCATACTGTGATGTCATAAACTCAGTGAGCTTTCACTAAACTTTTATTCTCTTTTATCCCTAAGATTTGCAGACTTTATTTCTATCCATTACTTTATTTAGAGACAAGGTCTCGTGTATCTCAGGCCTCACTGTGTATCTGAGGATGACATCAATGTTGGTCCTCCTGCCTCCCCTTCCTATGTATTGATACTACAAGTGTATATACCACCCAGTTTTTGTGGTACTGGCTATGAAACACAGGATTTCTTGGGTGTTAGGTAAGTACTCTACCAACTGAATTACAAGTCCAGCCCCTAATTTTGACTTTTTAACATAGGAGTTTATCATTCCAATTCTTTGCACAACATTTCTATGTACCATGAGACATTTCCATGCTGCCAAAAGCTATGTACATTGTTTCCTATGCTCAATCCTTTACA
Source organism: Mus pahari (assembly GCF_900095145.1). Classification (NCBI taxonomy): domain Eukaryota; kingdom Metazoa; phylum Chordata; class Mammalia; order Rodentia; family Muridae; genus Mus; species Mus pahari. The sequence continues at coordinate 138,755,556 of NC_034593.1, forward strand.
TCCTTTACTACTTCCTAATTTTGGAGCATATGGGCAGTCTTTGCACATATACATGTTGAACTTCTATAATGGAACACGAAAATTTACCCCCTCATACTTTGACTCTTTCTACACTGTTAGAAATTGGCCTCTGTAGAGAGCATGGTAGCCCTTGGGTGTCCTCTAAAGTATCCTGTCCTCAATCATGCAGGAATTAGGGTGTGAATTTGGAAATTTATAAAATCAAGGTTAAATACAGAATAAACCATGTCAATCTAACTTAATATTAGTTAACAATGGGTTGTGTATGTCCCAATATTGTATTGATCACACACATATTAGGTATTATATTTCTGAGATTTTAGCTAGTGTGATTTATACTTAGCATACCTGGCAATTCTGCAAATGAAAGTATAGTATAAAGAAAACTGTAAGACACTGGAAAGAACAAGTTGCATGAGTAACAGTGCAAAGAAAGTCAGTTGTTAGCATAATCAATCTTAATCATTTTAAGAAAACAGAGAAGCAGAATCCACATATAGTAAATACGGAAAACTGTATGTAATTGGCTATTCATTAAATACATAGAATATAAATAATAAACATGAGTTAATAATGAATGATTGTATATTGTATCACTGTCAATTTTTACTTAAACATAATCAATAATCATCTATAATAAGGATCTTTCATTATATATGTTAATTGTACATATATTATATATATATATATATATATATATATATATATATATATATATCATACACACAACAGATATGCACATGTTAGTGAAGACAAATATTCCTATTCAAAACAGAGCTGTATTTTTAAGTGGAACAAGAATACCCTATTTGCATAACATTTCTATATTCTTTTGTCTTCATTTTCACTAGTGTTATAAAAATGACCAAATTTTTAGCTTGCAAAATATAAACATGTCTCACAGGCACAAAGAAGTCTGTGTAGACCATTGATGGGCTACCTCTGTTCTCAGGATCTCTCTGTCGTGAATTCAATAGATCAGCCCTACCTAGATGTTCCAGAGAAGAGCTTGTTTCCATGGTTTTCATGGTTTTTTTTCTTTCAATTAATCATTTTATTTGTTTACATTTCAAATGCTATCTCCCTTCCCAGTATCTCTTCCATAAACGCTCCACCTCATCCCCCTCCCCTTTGCCACTAAGATGGTGCTCGCCCCCCCACACATACACACACTCCCACCTCTTCCCTCTAGTATCCCCCTTCTCTAAGGCATCAAGCCTCCACAAGACCTAGTGCCTCCCCTCACACTGAAGTCAGATGAGGCCATCTCTGCTACATATGTAGTGGGATCCAGGGACCATCCCACGTATACTTTTGGTTAGTGGTTTAGTCCCTGGGAGCTCTGAGAGGCCTGTTTAATTAATACTTTTGTTCTTCCTATGGGGTTCACCAACCTCAGGTCCATGAGATTTCAGGACTTAAGCCCCAGATACTTGGCGGTTGTTGGAAGGAGTACTTCCAACAGTCTCTGCTTGGAGAGGCTAGACAGAGACCCTCACACAAATCACTTTGTCTTCAAAGCCAGCATCTCTGCCTCCATTTCTCTCCTTAGGTTTCATCTTTCCTGCTTTCTCTTCTGCTAGACCTCATCTGTCTTCAAGGATCATGTGATTGAACTGGCTCCCATGTCATTTTTCACAGTCATTTCATCTAAGAATCTATAACCTTGACTCTACCTCAAACATTACTTTATGCATGTTTGTGTGCCATACTTATAGATCCCATGACTACAGTGCGGAAATTTTGGAGGAGACATTTTGCTTACCACGTACCTCAGTCTTTCTGGTAGGATGTAGGCTTTACAGTTTGAGGCTTTTGCAGAGATTATTCTAACTGGGAGAAACAATAAACATAAAAATCAAGCAGAAGACAAGGCTATAACCCTTTGATTCTAATTTGGTTCATAGATGATGGAACATACTCCTTTTTCTGAAATTGAACCTGTCCATTATTTAGAAGGTGTTCTAAGGTTTGAGAAGGAGTGGGGGTTTAGATGGGACTCCCCGGGAGAGTAGAAACCTAATGTTTGTTCACAGCAGAAGCATGTTTGTCTGGCGCCAGTTAATTTAAACGTACTAAAACTGTTTGAAAGAACATGTAACTTGCAATCATGACACAGTCTTAAGTGAGCATGATTTTGTTTGATATGATGAAAGATTAAAGTGTGAATCTGGAAGGGCCACGAAAGAAATTTCCACATTCCTTTCGGTGAGAACTGATGTCAGCATATAGATGGCTTCATCAATTATTGAGAAAAGACTAAGAAGGGGAAAATGACTGATTGAGATGCTGCATTTTGAACTGCGGGTGCGAAGACCTTTAGTTGAAGGTATCTGAAGGTCTAAATGCTTCACACTTCTCCCTGGCCGTCTTCTCTGCTCATTCATTAAAATTTCCTTTTAGGAAAGTTTAAAGAGTAAAAAGACTGCTTGAAGAGTATTTTAAATAGATTATTAAACAAGAGTGTATGTTCCAAGCATTGAAACACTGACATTTAAAAATAGATCAGTGTATAGATAAACGCCACTTACATGGGGCAATGGAAGTTAAATTTCAACCAACCGTCTCCTCAGTGTTATTTGTCCATGACATTGTGCTCCCTCACAGCTTTCTTTATTCTCTTCTGTATCCCAACACACAGCAACAAACCTTAGGGTCGCTGTGTCTGACATCTAGGATTTGTGGCACGGTTGTTTCTAAAGCAGTATGCAGGATTCTGGAATGACAGCCTAAAACTAATCTAAAATTTAAGGCAACACCAACAATGAATGTCCATCTATAAGTCCTTAGTTAGCCCTTGTGCTTTTGTGAAACTGATGTTTAGGTACAAATGACAAAAGAATCACAAATGACAAGAGAATGAAAGCCAGCTTTTCACACTCCTTTATGTGTTCTTAAACTGTAGGTAAATGCTAATGAGAAAATCAAATTGTTCACTATGATTAGCATGACCCCCCAGAGCTGAGTCTATGGCTGCATATGTGACAGAAGATGGCCTAGTTGGCCATCAATGGGAGGAGACGACCTGGGTCTTATGAAGATCACATGCCCCAGTACAGGGGAATGCCAGGGCCAGGAAGCAGGAGTGGGAGGGTTGGGGATCAGATCCAGGGGAGGGTATAGGGGACTTTCAGAATAGCATTTGAAATGTGTCTTAGTCAGGGTTTCTATTCCTGCACAAACATCATGACCAAGAAGCAAGTTGGGGAGGAAAGGGTTTATTCGGCTTACACTTCCATACTGCTGTTCATCACCAAGGAAGTCAGGACTGGAACTCAAGCAGGTCAGAAAGCAGGAGCTGATGCAAGGCCATGGAGGGATGTTCTTTACTGGCTTGCTTCCCCTGGCTTGCTCAGCCTGCTCTCTTATAGAACCCAAGACNACCAGCCCAGAGATGGCACCACTCACAAGGGGACCTCCCCCCTTGATCACTAATTGAGAAAATGCCTTACAGCTGGATCTTGGGCTGGAGGCATTTCCCCAACTGAAGCTCCTTTCTCTGTGATAACTCCAGCTGTGTCAAGTTGACAGAAAACTAGCCAGTACAAAATGTAAATGAAGAAAATATCTAATAAAAGAAATTACCCAAGCTCTCAGTTCCTTAAAGACCATATAGTTACCATTCTAAAATAATAACATTAACAATGTAGTACCAACTATTAAATTCAAAATTCAACAGTCTACTTATCATCTGACCTCAAGGTCCTTCTCTGTGGTTAAGCACAAAGGGTTTCTCTATAATGAGAAATTTTTAATTCTATGTAGACTTGTTTTAAGGTATAATCTTTATACCTTTACACTGCGGCGTAATCTATTCTTTTAAAGTATTTTCCCATTCCATGTAAACTGGAGTATTTAAACTTCATTTCCGTCTCTAAGTCCATAAAGTCATATGCTTCGGATGTTCTTGGATGATATTGATTTCTTATGTATGGTTCATGAAGCTACACAAAGCCATTTAAAGACATGTATATGTTTATGGACAAAATTTTACACAAGTAATATAAAGACATAAATATGGGCTTTACCACTGGGTTTATGTCGCTGTACCATATGATCCAATATGATATGGAAATAGTACATTTGAATAATAAGAAAAATCCATGTTATTTAAAAACACCATTTCTCTGACTAGAATTATTATTTTTTACCAATAATTTTAACTTTCTAGAATAAATATTACTTGGGGGAAGTATTAAAAATAGGTGTCAACTGGTTGCAAAGCCAGAAATGTGACAATGAGGTATTTAAGAACCTGAGACATTAGGGTCATGACTTCAAGGCTGTCCTAGTCTACAGAATGTGATACTGGCTCAAAAAAAAAAAAAAAAGTTAGCAAAAGAGAAGAGAAATTGTCCTTTCTGCTCCACCTGTATAGCTCAGTGGACAGAAGTGAGCTCCTAACACAGCTGTCTGTATCCCATGAAGACTTTCCTTCATAGGACATCAGTCTGTCCTCCTGCTCCTTAATTCTCTAGTGAACTGTAATTGATGACTTCTGGAAGCAACAGAAAGGACGATGCCTGACACTAAGCTATAGCCTCTTGCCTCTCCTAACGGTCCCATCTGTGACTTACAGTCAGTAGTGGGTGGATAAACATCCTACGGTTATTTGTTTCTTTTCTCCTAATAGAATCCATAACAACAAAAGATCCTGTCGGTTTTATACACGAATATGTATGTGCCTAGATTGCACTGGTGTCTAATGCTGGGCAGGTCAGACTCTTGAAGAAATTCCTAAAATGATGGAAATTTAACACCCAGATAGCTGTGAGTTCAGTGTGTAAAAATAATATATTTGAGGTGTCCATGACACTTTTGATTAACTTCTAGATGTTTACTATGCCCTTACTTTTGGAGAAACGTGAGCTTGTGGTATAGGAATTAACCTCTTATGTGTCTGAAACCACATGCTTTTAGTTATTTTCTCTCTCTCTCTCTCTCTCTCTCTCTCTCTCTCTCTCTCTCTCACCCTCTCCCTCCTCCTCCTCTTCTTCCTCCTCCTCCTCCTCCTTCTTTCCCCTCTTCCTCCTCTTCTTCCACCTTCTTTTTCTTAAAATTCTCCCTTTTTACAGAAAAAAGTATATTTTCCAATTCTGGATTTCCCTAAAGGAATGGTCTGTTTTTCTCCTCCCCAATAAACTTTAGCCAATGTTTTCAATAACCCATTAGTATAGGCAAAATGAATGGATTCAGAACAGATTCTTAATTGTTTACCTCATCTTAATAGTTCTTTGTGAATAACAAAAGTTCACTCTAAAACCATCATTAAATTATCTGAAGGATTCTTCAAGACAATTGTGGCACACATCATTTATATCAGCCAGTTTTGAAACATTTTTATTACTTGAAAATGTATATGTATGTATTTTTGACATTAATCATAGTGGTTTCCACATTTATTCAAAACTATATTTTTAAAGGTATAAAATGTTACACACTCTTTTTACAATTATTAAATGGTAATTATTAAATATTATTAAATTGACATTTTAGTTCATTATTTGAACATCCAAATAGGGTAAAACTCTCAACTAAGTCAATTTAAACATACTTTATCTTGCCTCTGCATTTGCTACGGTCTTTTGATGGAAGCATTACTGTAATTGGAATTAATTAATCATATAATTAGAAGCAGTGAACAGTTGGAAGAAGAAAAAATGACTAGAACCCTAGTCCTTTAAGATTTCGTCTCAAAGAACTTTTGGTGTCTAAGTGGCAGTATGAAATTCTCTGACCTATTTATTTATACTTGTTTTAATAGAAATTATTCAACAGAATTCTGAGAAAGTCTACAAAACTTCTTAGTATTTAAGAGGTAGAGTTCAGTGGTAGAACACTCTTCCAGTGGCTGGAAGGCCCGGGATACCATCTACAGCATTAGAAACAATAGACAGAGAGCTTGCCTCCTTAGAAGGTGGAAAAGTCTACTCTACCTCGAAGCTTATGAATTGTTAATATAAGAACTACCTAAAATTATGATGCTGCATTTACTACTATCATTTAAAAACTTACCTCGAAATTTTTGTTTAGATTAATAGATATCCAATAAAATGTTAATTCATCAATCACACACATATTTAATATTTTGTTATTCATATATTTATATTAGAATAAATAGCATTTATCACTTGAATAGTGCATGTCTGACTTGCAAGATTGCAAAAACACAAGAAAATGGGACTGGGTAGGTTGCTCAGTGGTTAAGAATACTGGTTGCTCTTTCAAAACATCCTGGTTCATTTTCTAGCACTCACATGGTAATTAACAACCCACTGTCAACTCCAGTTCTGAGATCCTATGCCCTCTTCTTGCCTTCATCGGTACTGCATACCTGTGGTACATTTCCACACATGCAGGCAAACATAAAATGAAACAAATCCATTTTTTAACCACAGGGAAAGAAGAAGATGTGCTTTCACAATCTTGTGACAGTAAGAGATAACAGACTGAGTATTGTAATTAACAACTATCAAATACAAATAAAAAATAAGTCTAACAAGAAAATAGATTTCTGGACCAACTTTTTTTATTGATTGATATTTCAAAGGCTTCTGAAGGTAAAAAATAAGGAAAATAAAGCTCAGGATAATAGCAGGACAAGATGACTAGATGAACTACATTAAATAAATGAAGGACATTTAAGGTTCTTCTAGTAGTCAAGAGTGTGGTGTTTCACTGATTACTAATTTAATGCAAACTCTTCCCAGATAAATTTCCAAGGGGTTGTGAGAATCATTTTTTTAAAGATTTATTTATTATTATATGTAAGTACACTGTTGCTGTCTTCAGACACACCAGAAGAGAGCGTCAGATCTCATTACAGGTGGTTGTGAGCCACCATGAGGTTGCTGGGATTTGAACTCAGGACCTTCAGAAGAGCAGTCAGTGTTCTTACTGGCTGAGCCATCTCGCCAGCCTGGTTGTAAGAATTGTTTCCCACACTTCTTTCCAAAGAAACATCAAACCAAACTGCTTTCTCCTATGTTTGTAAGTTTCCCAAGTCGAATTCATCTTGATGTGTGTGGTAAGTGTCAAAGGATGATATTGGCCACACTGCAGATGTGCCTATAACATCTGTGGAACTTCCTGCTCATCTCAAAGTCACAAATTAAACAATGTAAAACGTGCAACAACAAAGCCCCTGATACTGTCAAAACCAACCATGTAATTTACTTGTCTAAGTCTGTGACAAATGTGTGTGTCACATGAATCCTTGGGGTTTCTGTTATTTCTTTACTGCTTGCTTATTGTGCTTAGGTAAAACAGAACATACTACAAAAACAATCTCTTTTTTAACGTTGGGATATCTCCCCAGGTAAATCTCTTGGCTTTTGGAGTTATCATCTACAAAGTTTTCCGCCACACTGCTGGACTGAAACCAGAAGTTAGTTGCTATGAGAACATAAGGTATGTGTTGTTGAAGTTTACTTCAATGTTTTAGCAACATGTTGTCCTCCTTCCTTTCTTCCCTTCTTTCTTTCCCTTCTTTCTTCCTTTCTTCCTTTCTTCCTTCCTTCCTTCTTTCCTTCCTTCCATTCCTTCTTCCTTCCTTCCTTTTTTCCTTTCTTCTTTCCTTCCTTCCTTCTTTCCTTCCTTCCTTCCTTCTTTCCTTCCTTCCTTCCTTCTTTCCTTCCTTCTTTCCTTCCTTCTTTCCTTCCTTCCTTCCTTCCTTCCTTCCTTCCTTCCTTCTTTCCTTCCTTCCATTCCTTCTTCCTTCCTTCCTTTTTTCCTTTCTTCTTTCCTTCCTTCCTTCTTTCCTTCCTTTTTTTTTCTTTCATTTCATTTTCATGCTGCTCTGGGGTTATACTGGAACACCAGGTATCCAGGCAACTACTCAGCAACTTACCAACATTCCCAGTCCATTAATCATTTAAACAACTGATAACTTGCGGGACTGTGGTTGTTTGTTTGTCTGTTTAAGAACTAGTTTTTCACCATATTCAAAATATGTATTAGAAAAATGTATTTAACACATTTAATAAATTTATAAACATTACATATTAAATGGCAAGTGAATCCATCTTTTAAAATATACTCCCATTTGAAAGAAAAAAGATAATTGTTTTAAAATAGATCTTAGTGGACTGTCTTGTCAGACATTTCTCAGAGCTTAGCAAATCTTTCTTCTAATTCATAATTTACATGTTGCTATAATTTTTTCTTTAACTCTCTAAGGTCAATCTAGTAATACCTTTAAAATGCTTTGTTAAGGAACCTTTGAAGTAGGGGTATGTGAAGCAAGGGCTGCTGTATTGCTCGGGAACACGCCTGCATCCTGCAGGTCTGACACCTTTGAGGAAGATTCAGAGTTGCAATTTAGCAAGTGTTTTAGTGATTATCTTCTTTATTTTTCAATAGTCTGAGCCATTCCCTAACTTCAATAACGTTCAAAATGGTGTGTTTTCTGAGGTGCATTGCTAACACACCTACAGTAATGATGCCACTGAAAATAAAATGTCAGTTGCTTCCTTTTCAAGACCATGTCCCCTGTGAGAAAGATTTAATATTGTTTTACCTGAAGTCATTGATAGTTATTTGAAAATATGGATGCATTAATAGATGTATGCAGAATTCATTTAAATTGTATGATATTAGTATTCTGACATGAATTCTTGAGGTTACTACCTTGCAAAAGCAACAACAATAAAATTCTATATTTATATTCAACACTTTATCATTATTGAACGTAAAAGTATACCAGAAGCCACTGTGATAAACACCAGCTGGTGCAAGTCCAAACAGGATGCTCTTCAAGGTCAACTGTCACAGTAGATATGGAATCAAAGTCTGCAGACTGCAATTGCCACTTTAAAATACTTGAAGGTTAAGTACTTCCATCAAAAAGTACACACTTTAATAATGAAACTTTAATGTTTGAAGCACAATCTAGGTGGAATAGGATCATATTTACCCTAAAGGCTGTTGTATCAAACCACGAGCCATCTATGAGCATCTAAGTCATTTATGGCTTTTCTGATCATAAAATACTCTTCTAATCCTTAACTGGGGGATATGTGGGATGTGTGTGCCAACTGGGGGTTACCCAAACTTGCATGAGTTTTAACCAAAACTGTTCCAATGCACTCCAGGTCTTGTGCCAGAGGAGCCCTGGCCCTCCTCTTCCTTCTGGGTACCACCTGGATCTTTGGGGTTCTCCACGTAGTGCATGCATCCGTTGTGACAGCCTACCTCTTCACAGTCAGCAATGCTTTCCAAGGGATGTTCATTTTCTTATTCCTGTGTGTTTTATCTAGAAAGGTAAGTATTTTCAATTACGAGTCAAAACTAATTTATATTCATGTAGCATGTTACCAAACAGAGAGAAAAATTGCTGCCTTGAAGTGTGACTTTCACCTCTTATTGTATAAATGTAGTCCATTTTAAATATACAATAATGATTAAAATAATTTTATTTTAAAATGCCAGCATATAGATGCTCATGTATGAATATATCTTACAAAAACCTTATTATTAGACCAACATAATATAACATAATATAATATAATATAAGCTATATAGCTTACATTCCCTTGAGTATATTCCTGTATTCAAACAGTAATAGACTTCAGTAAATCAAATAGGGCCATTTATTGTGACTTGAAAATAATGTTATGTGACTGTCTTAATAATACAACATTTTTTCTTTTCTTTTTCATCAAGATTCAAGAAGAATATTATAGATTGTTCAAAAATGTCCCCTGCTGCTTTGGATGTTTAAGATAAACAATGAGAAGTCATGATAATTACAGCTGCAATGAAATGAAAATTCCAAGATTCAGATAATCTGTGTGACAAAAATGAGCCTGTTTTTATTGTTAGTAATTAATTTCAAATCCATTTTTTTTCACGTTATAAGAGATGTAGTTAATTTGAGATAAATTATGGACCAGAGAGCTACAGTGTGTTTTCCTACATGACATAGTTAGATATGTCAAAAATAGTACTGCAGATATTTTGGAAAGTAATTGGTTTCTCTGGAGTGATATCACAGTGCCCAAGGAAAGATTTCTTTCCAACACAAGAAATATATGAATGTCCTCAAGGAAACCACTGGCTTGATATCTTTGTGACTCATGTTGCCTTTCAAACGAGTTCCCTACCACCTTAGTAATGAGTTCCTTTGCAGGAAGGAGAGCATAAGAGACGTGAAGGGGCCGAGTATGAAGCAGTGACAAAGGCTTCTCTGACAAGGAATTGTCATTCCAATAAACTCGACTTTCTCTAAACTTGATGAGAAAACCTCAAGATAAAATAACGAAAAAGGAAATACATCCTAGCAGTTTGGGAAATGGTTTGAAGTAAAAAGCCCCAGATCTAAATTTGCTACATCCGTGTTCTTCCTTACTATTCTAAACCAGAGAAAAGCCTTATAACTGACATTATCAGGGATGTATGCCCTTACACTAACATTAGATTTGAGTGTAAAATGTTTTCATCCCACACAGATTAAGACTTCAAATATATAGTCAGTAAAACATAGATTTGTCAAAGTATAATACTGTTTATGTCTTTAGTGAAAAGAATAGAGTGTGTGGTATTTTGTTTATAATATTTTACTGTTGTGAAAATTATCTTTTAATATTAAAGCAGTATACTTGAATACTTTACTGTTTTTAATCTTACAAATAGTGTAATTCATGTTAAAACAGGCCCTTTTAATTGACTGTACATAAAAGGGCATTATAAATTTAAACTATTGATGAAGTGAATTATAATTCTTTTCTAATCAGAAAATACACAATTAAAGCATTATTTATAACAAATAAGAAGACCCTGAGTACTGCAGGGGTTTCGCAGTGGGTCTAGTTTTAGACTGTTTCTGCTATCTGTCAAAGTCTATTTGCTTAAATGTATGGCTCTATCTATTCTCTTATTCAAATGAAGAGGCAGATTTTTTTCAGAAGTGAGTCATTGTCCTGAGCCTTCCTGAAAACAGGATTCAATCCGTTAGACATTGCAATTTTAATTCTTGTGCTGTTGAATGAAGCCTGGCGAGGCCTCTCCTGAAAAGCGAGCAGCCAGCTGGATGAAGCAGCCCTGTTGCTGCCTGGTGGAGTTGTTCTCTCAGGAAAGACCACTCACCTGTCAAGAAGGGCTTTGCGTTTCTAGAGCCTGTGAGATAGTACCCTTTCACTAAATCTCTGGATTTCTTCTGTGCTAAGTCTGTGGCCCATGACTAGCATTGTCATTCTGGGATGGGACTGTAGAAATGGGATATCGAAACCGAGTCTGCTCAGTCAGTGGATACGAAACTAACGCATGTGGTAGACAGAGTGACCCTCCCCAAATATCCATACACCCTTCTTCAGAACCTGTGGCCATGGTGGATGGCGAGGAGCAGGAGGGCCCTGTGGGGAGGAGGGGTGGCTGACCTCCACTCAGAGGGAGAACACTCTCACTGAACTGGGTGAAGTCAGCATGCTGACGATGTTATTTCAGTATGGGTCTCCTGTTTTGGACATCTCATTTCTAGAGCTACAAGACAATAAAATTCTGTTATCAAAACCACTAAATATGTGATCTTTTATCATTTTAATTTACTTTATTTTTTGATGTGGCAACAGGGAATGGAGACTGGAAATATTTATACATTAACTTCTTTAGATCAAACTACTATCCACATCAAGAGTGAAAACATTTTCATGATTGTCCAAGTCCTCCATTTCTGGAATAGTCTCCATGTGACAATTTGTGGAAAACACATCTACTACAGAAAGTGAATTTGTACCAAGCTGGTTTCTTTTATTTTTTTCTTTCTCTTTTGGTCTTTCTGAATACAGTCTTCTTCGCTGCTGCCTTCTGACCACAGGGCTAGTGTGATGATAATCTGAACAATGCATTATACAGCTATTCCAGGCCCTGGGTCAGATATCACATGCTGCAATTCAGATTGGAGAGTTTCCCATGCAATTTCAAAACAGTGCAGAGGAAGCAACAGAATCAGGCCACAGATGCAGCCGTATTCTTAGGCTGTCCAGGACAGAGCTCCAGGATATTAATGGAGCTTGCCCAGTGGTGACATGTGCTACCTCTTAACCCCCAGCATGTATCATAGTCAATATAAAGACTGACATACAAACTCTGGTTCCCTCCATAAACAAGCAGACACTTGGAGTCTCTCAAGATTTGGCCCTGGACTCAAAGAATAAGATAGGAACCTGTTGTGGCTGTTTCCAGGAGGTTCTGCCAGCACCTGACCAATGCAGATGTGGATGCTTGCAGCCAACCATCAGACCGAGCTCGGGGACACCAGTGGGGGAGCTGGAAGAACTGGAGGAGCAGAGGGGGATTGTAACCTCATAGGAAGAACAATGTTGACTGACTGGCCAGACCACCCAGTGCTCCCAGAGACTAGACCACAAACCAAGGAGTGTACAGGGAGGGATTCATGGCTCCAGAGATATAGGTAGCAGAGAATAGCCTTGTCTGACATCAATGGAAGGGGAGGCCCTTCGTTCTGTGGAGGTTTAATGCCCGAGCATAGGGGGATGCTAAGGCGGTGGGGCAACAGTGGGTGTGTGGATGAGCACCCTCATAGAGGCAAAGGGTAAGAGGGTGGATAGGATGGAGAGGTTGTGAAGGAGTAACTGGGAAAGGAGATGTCATTTGAAATGTAAATTAATGGAATGATTAATAAAAAGTTATTAATAAAAAAGAATAAGGTAGACAACAAACATGTATTAGGTTAAGCCTCTGTCTGTGGAACATGCTACAACTAAGAAATAAATGATAATCCTTTACACATATTTCTGTTTACTGTTAAATAATGTTTAGGAAAAGTGTGTTTGTATGCAGCATAAAAAGTATCTAGCACTAAAAAGCAAACACTCTGTTGCCTCCAAAGAAAGCACAGAAGGCAAACTTCACATGCTAACCTCGTGAGACCACTGTTCCTGCGGTCTTGTCAATCAATGCTGGCCACTTACAGAAATCATTAAGTGTGTTTGATCTAACTTACTGAACTCATATTAAACTCCTTACAAACTGTTTTTTTTACAGTGTTCAAGATTGAGCCCAGGGCTTTGTGCACACTGGGCAAAAACTCTAACCCTGCTTTACATTCCTAGAACCTCTTCATCAACACCCTTGTCTAATTTCCCCAGAATGGAAACTTTGAGAAAATCATGAACTATGAATTCAGAATGGCCAAAAAGAGCACCCCTTTTGTGCAAGGTTGTCATCAACCTAGAACGTTTTCTGTCATGCAAAATGCATCGGTCATTTAAGGCCACCTTCTCCAAAGCCTCAAGTTGATTCTTATTCATTTCCACAGTCATTACAACTTTAGTAAGCTTGTTGATAGTGATGGTGGTGGTGGTGGCGGTGGCGGTGGTGGTGGTAGTGGTGTTTGAGACAGAATCTCTTGTATCCCATCCTGGACTTGGACCTACTCTGTCTCCAAGGATGACTTTGAACTCTAGCTGCCTACACCTCCCTGCTCTGAATTAGAGTTGTGGAGCATGCAGAGTGTGCATAGTAACACTACACATACTGAGGCCGCTGTGAAGCAGTCGCAAATGGTTAAGGGTACAGCCTGTAAGGATCAGATTACAAAAGTTAGAGGAATGGCCTACTAATCTCATTCATAGAAGAAAAACTTTGGCACTAAAAGGGACACAGATATTCTTTTTCTAAATTCCGCCACCATATTTAATTTTCACAGTAACCTGGGTGAGCCATACTGCCATTTTCAATTTGGAAAATCACTGGTGAATTTCAGTTAGTGTTAGACCCCTAAGCCCAGAAAATTCTGCATCTCTACCCAAACTCTCGGTTACATGATGGGGTGGGAGTGGAAGAAGCCAGAGCGCTTGGGCGAGAAGAGGCTGGAGCCAGGCCACTTGCTGCTCCCTGCCTTCTCAGGGCACTTTCCAGACATCACTGTAAACTTTTTCTTCCCATGAGATTCCCACGGCATTTCAACTCAAAACCATCTTATGTATATCATAAACCTTAGACCAAGTGCTTTCTTCCTATAACCCACCCCTACTCACACCATCACCCAAGTAATTCAGTTTAACAAACTCCTTATTCTTCCATATTCCTATCCTGTTCACACCATCACACTGAAGTCATTGATGTGAGCTCTCATTACAAGCATCTGTGCTACTTATTTCTATTACCTAATAGCTCGTTCATTCTTTTTAGTGGGTGAATCTTATTCCACAGTAAGAGTGAACTTACATAAACCCCACAGTTGGTCTCCAGTCTGAAATCGTGCGATGATACATTTGCAGGACTCCAGTATTATTCAGAAATAGCATTGCCCATGCTGTAGGGTCAGTGGTGGTGCCAAAGGTGCTAAATACTAAGTTATTCATCTCTTGCTGGATATGAATTATCAGGAGGCAGCAAAGCTTTTAAAATATGTCCAAGTGTAAGAAAGTTAGGCCGTTAGAGACACCGCTAAAGAGGATTGTGGGAGGCTGGTTTCCAGCTCTTCTCTTTTAAATTTGCTTCTGGGTTGCTATGAGGTATTCATAGCCATGATGTAATGCCTCCTTCACCCTAGACACAACACAGCAGGGACAATGGATCATGGACCACAAACTCTGACAAATGAGATAAATGAAAACTGACCTACCTCATGACCCTCTGTTCTGAGCAAAAAATCACTTGTTCTTGCAATTATTCACTGAAAACTCGTATGCATTTGAGACCTACAAAGCTCTTAGGAATTTTCCTCTTAGGGAAAAATGATCGTTACTCATCCTGGGTTCTGGATTGAACAAGTTTTGAGGTCAGTGGGAAACCTGAAGGTGTGCATTGTTAGTATGTATTTAAAGAGTAAATATGGTAAGGTTATGGTAAAGCCCGTAGGTTTATGTGAGCTTATAGATTTTGTAAAATGAGAGGGTTAACTACAATAGATCTCTTCGGGAAACAGGATAATATGCTTCAACTGCCCACCTGGAAGCACTGCAAATAATAAAATCTATAAAGTATATTACAACTCCATGCACTTAAAAATGAGAGAAAAATAATAGGTTCCTTTCAATGTTGTCCTTGAGAAATATGGTTCTGTTTCCTATTGGGCTGCAATTTGACATATATCAGCACCCAAGGACCAGGCTGATCAACCTGAAAGTGAAGGTTTTCTTTCTTTTTCTTAATGTATTAGAAATGGATCTAAAGGAACCTTCGGGATGCAGGAGGGTTAATTATGTTGGCAGTCCGTTAAGCTTTGGAAATTTTAGGCAGTAAGACAGAGTCCTACAAAAGACCCCCTACCACCACAGCCTGCTGCGAGGAAACAGTCATGTGTTGCCAGCACTGCAAATATTGCTCAAATTACCCTAAACTTCCCCTGATTTTGTGTGCATCCTGGCTCCTGGAGAGAGGCAGTGTGCTGAGAAGGTCATTTATTCTGTCACTTCAGCCCACTCGGCAATCATGACAACTACATCTTTCACTCAATCTAATGCAGAAGGCTTTTCACAGAGACCTTGTGTGACCCGAGGGAAGTAATTATTCAAAACAATCTTGCAGCTTGTTCTTCTAGTGGAGACTCCTCTGCAGTAGCACCGAATATTCCCAAGTCCATCTTCCCACTCAGATCAATTTCTCAGAATCTCCTGAAGGACTGTGCAAATAAACAACCACCTCCCATGCCTTAGAACATCCCTTTCATTCAGGTGTCCTTGGTGCTGGGGATCAAGCTGGGGCTACAGTCAAACAGCCCCATTGGCATCTCCTTTCTGCAATGGTTAGCAAGTCACAGCCCAGAACCTCAGTGGTGTATGACATACAGACAATAGAAACTACTGCATAATATTGTTGTAAGAAGTAGGCCACTTAATATATGGAAGAAAAGATAGAAGCATTCAAGATTAGTGTATTTTCGAAAGAACTTGCATCTCAGAAGACTAGAGTTAAAAATCCTTAGCACCTACATCTGGTGTGTGTGTTACAGCTTCTCCATCATTACTGCACTCTGAAGACAGAGATGGGGAATCACCACAGCAAGCCAGCTACAACACTGACCTCTACCATGAGCTCTGGGCTCAACTAATACTGCACGAACCCTATTTGGTGAGCCTCAACTCAGAGGCTTTGCCTCAATGACTAATGCAGAGTGAAATTAAGAAAGATAACTTGAGGCCTCCACACCTTTCACACACATGTGCATGCAACTGCACACACATGTGCCTACATACACAGGAAATTAGTATACACATATTCATGCATACCACACACAGGTGAAAACAAAGGAATAAGAAAATAAGAATCATTTTCACAGTGTTGCTTTACAAAATAAAATCAAGACATTTAAAAAGGGGAATAACCTAGATTCTATCACATGAGTTGAGTTAATTAAAAATAAGAATGCAATCATAAAATAAAACTAGTAAAATATGAACACTTTACCATATATATATTTATATATATATATAGATTCTAATGTGAGTTAACTAGCATTCACTATAAACACTCTCAAATGTTTTTAAGCTTTTATAATCACATACAGATCTGACACTGTTATGTCCAGCTGGTGCTGTTTATAAAATGATATTTCAAAATACTTTTCTGCCGAGAAACAAGAGAAGGCAGAATGCAAATATTTAATATGAAGAAAGCTCATACACATAGGAACGTATTTCATATACTGATTGAGACGACAACAACAACAACAACAACAACAACAACAAAAAGACTGTAACATAATTTATATCATTATCTGTTTTGTTCTGTAACCAATGTTCCAAAAGATAGAACCTACAGTTAGACACTAAGGCTAGATAAAACAGCTATCCTGAAAATGTTTGTGTTGCTCCTGCCATCAGAGAACTCTCGGGGCTCTCTCTCATGGTGGCTCACACAAAGTGGAAAGAAAACTGATGAGAACACATTTACAGGAAAATAATCTTATGAATTAGTGAGGAAACCAAAGAAATTTTAAACAAAAGCCCATTTCAGGGACGCCTCCCCTGAAGCTACACGAAAATGAAAAGGCATTGCCAGAATCCTAAAACAGCATCCAGTGACCTCTTCAAGCCTATCCCTTTAAAGGACGATTTGTATGCAACACTTCCAAGTTGTATTCCAGACTTCTGAATCAGAGGATCACACTACACACCCAGCAGGGGCAGCTGGAGAGAACAGGGAAGAGTGAGAAAATGCATATTCAGAATGTTTTCCTCCAAAACCTACTGAACACCACAGGCTGTGAGCACTGCCCCCGTTAGCACACAGCATTAGCTGGAGCTTATGTTTCTCAGTTTAAAAGGGAAAATAAAACACTACCAAAGCTTAGCCCATTTGATTTGTGCTCATTAGACTAGCTCGCTGCCTTACAACACTGAATCTCAACGTAACTGCTGATGGCAAGTTCACACTCTACAGGTGTGAACGTGCTTAAATGAAGACAGATGGCTACTCTGATTTCAGGTGAATAGTTTTTCAAGAAATGACATTCCAAATGTACTCAATGTTTAGGGAATCAGTGGGAGACCTTTACACCATATGATAGTCCAAACACTATGAAAGAACATGAACAACCACTTTATAAACAAAAATAGTAACTGATGTTCACTACAACTCTGTGGAGAACTTCCCTGTCCTGCATTTTGAGAGAGAACCAATATTACATGAAGCTGTGCATGAAAACATAGGTGTCTAGACATTTAAGATGTCAAAGAGAAAATAAGGCCAACTTTAACTTTACTTACTTGGGAGTTTGACAATGTTGTGCTATAAAATATTTAAACATAATTTATGGCTTTCTTTCTGATGGGAAAGGTAGAAAATTTAACTTCCTTTAAAAAGCTCAAATATATTTTTTCAACACTGCTAAATATCATGCATTTTTAAAATCAGTTTCAGAACATTTCAAATATGTATGCTTTTTCTTATAATAAATGATGTTCAATGAAGTATTCACCTTGTTCAAGCAAGAGTCTAACTTTTGCCAGCATCTTACTGGAGGTAGAACTTCCCTGATGACCGCAAAACTGTCAAATAAGGTTACTTGTGTTTGAAGATTTGACCAGGTCATATTGACTCTGATCTCCAAAGGGAGTGAAGGTTAAGAACATTGGCCTAACCTCTGAGAGGGACAGGAGACCATAACCCTAGCGGAAGCTGTGTATACCAAAGGATCAGGAGTGCGCCCCTGGTACCTAATACTAGGCATGTGTCCTCAGCCTTCAGGGTACTCGTGATTCTGCAGGACAGGACAGCCAGCATTGCCATGCAGGAGCATCTGGGGCACCATCCTTTAGATAGTCTTTTCCTTAGTGATTTTAATTCTTGCAGTTTCACCATAATGAGCCTGAAAACAATTCCCAACATAGTAGCAAAACCCTACGATCCCAGCAATCAGGAGGTTAAGGCAGGAAGAGAAGTGTGTGTGTTCAAGGCCTACCTAGGGTACACAGTGAGGACCTTTCTAAAATAATAATGATTAATAATAATAATAATGCTGATAATCATACTAATGAGAATAAACAAACAAAATGTTAAGTATATTGTGTTCTAAGGTGTAGTTTTCCTACTGCATTATTAAATTTATGGATATTCTTATCTGTTAATCATTTAGATAAGTTTTCTGATGCAGCATATGATATGTTTCTTGAGAACACCAACACAGTAACTCTATGTATATGATAAATAACTTTATATAGAATGCATGATCATATATATGCATATAAATATGATACTCATTTTAAAGAATTGTATAACACAATGCAGTATCTGGGAAAGCTAACTTAAGATGAGAATTAAAAGCCTGAATCTGCAGAAGAGACCAGAAAACTTAAAATTCAAGAAGTGTTGGTGTTTCAGTCTTCAGGCAATTTTTTTCTTTTTCCTCAGTGAGAAAATTCAGTGTTTGCTCTGGAGGTCTTAAATAGACTGGGTGAGTTCTATCCACATTATGTAGGGCAATCTTTCTTCAAAGTAACTTTATTGTAGATGTTAACCCCCTCTATAAAATACCCTTATGGTAACATCAAGAGTTGCATTTGATTAAATAACTTAGTATTCTCACCTATATATATGGTGACACACAAAACTAATGGTCACAGGGCTGGGAAGATGGCTCAGTAGTTAAGAATGTGCAGCAATCTTCTAGAAGACTCCAAGTTTGGATATCTATGCTCATGCCTGTAACTCTACCTCCAAACAAATCTGATTCCTCCTACCTCCACAAGCACCAGCACTGATATGTACAAACACACACATGAACACACACATACACACACATACTCACACACATTAATTAAATAATTAATTTTTAATTTTAAAAATCCTAATAATGGCACTGGACCGCTGAGCTAAGCAAGGGTAGACTTGAACAGAGATTCTGTGAGAACCATGCCCACTTACTACAGAATTGGCTGAAGCATTGATCGACCTACATAATTCCATTGAACTAATCTTTGAGAAAGGCAAAAAGATAATTCAAGAGAAAGAAGACATTTTCAACAAATGTTACTGAACAATTGGATGCTTGTGTGTATAAAAGACAACAGAGAGAACCAAGAAACACACAGTATATTGTACATAAAAATTAACTCACAGTGGATTATAGGGCTGAATATAAAAGTTAAACATAACATTTTCAAGAGTGAAATTCATCAATTCTCACTCCATGCTGGTGGAAATGCTAAGTCTCCATTCTGAGAAAATATGGCAGCTTCTTACCAAGATAAATACAGTCTTACCGTACGATCCAGCCTTTGTGTTCCTAAGTACTTATCCAACTGATTTGAAAATTAATGTCTACACAGACCTGCTCATGAATGTTTATAAAGGCTTTATTCATAATCACCAAGATGTCCCTTACGGGGTAGATGGGTAAGCAACTTCAGGACAGCCACATGATGTATATTTTATGTCTGCAATTAATGCACCATGAAGCCAGGCAAAGACATGGATGACCCTTAAGAACATACTGCTAACTGGATAAATCTGCTCTCAAGAAAACTACGAACTGTCAAGCTCATTTATGTTACATTCTGCAAAATGCAAACCTTCAAAGACTGAAAACAGATCAGTAGTCCCCAGAGAACATTAGTGGGGAGATGGGTCTATGAATAGGTGAAAGTTAGGGGAATATTAATTCCCTGACTATCTGCATTGTACTGTAATAATGGCTACAAAACTCTGTGTCAGAATCCATAAAAATTAGTATGCAGAGTAAACAGCAATGCATGCAAAATTTTAAGATCAAGGGATCTTAGGATACAGCCTGCCATTTGACTGGAGAATGTAACTATTTCAAACAATCAGGAACAGTGACCTTGAGCATTAAAACCACTAAATAAATGTCCGTAACCAAGAGTGTTTCTCTAAGCTCTTGGATGAATGTCCATAGCAGAACCACAGATAAAGCAAATTAACTCTACCAGTGTTTCTTAGTTTCTGATACTAACTGGTATCTCTGAATTTCTTCAGTTATGTTAGTCTATTTTACTGATTTTTCATGACTCTCTGTTTCTCACCCTTGGGTTCAACATAATTACTACCTATAAGTTGACATCTTTATACTCATCATTAGCTCCTATATACAGTTGGTTTACTCTTATGTAATACTTAACATCATCCCTCAACATTCATGTCAGCCTAAGAATGCTTCTCTTGGTTAATAACTGTAAAATCCAGAAACTAATTCTTCTAATCACTAATCTTGCTTTACTAACTGGAATTTTGGAATCCTAAACCAACATTCTGCTACATCAAGCAGAAAACATTTCATTCATTTGTTTGAAGAACCATGATTAACAGGAAAAAAACATGATTCACAAAAACCATCATGTGCAATTTTCTTTGTGTCTATAACTAGTTTTGACATAATTTCTTGTGATACTTAAAAAATTCCTCAGAATAATCTTTTTCTAGCTGTTTGTTCTTAACAATCAAAGTGATTAATCTGGAACTCATGTGAAATTTTTTTCATCTGTAGGAGACAAGAATATATTATTAATCCTTAAGTACAGTTGATCACAAAATTGTCTTATGTTTCTAACATTTCTGCATGTACCTAGTGCCCTTTGTTCTGATGGACACTGATCACTGAAGGATGTGGTGGTTTAATTATTGCTTCTTTCCTACTGGCCTTGTTTATAAGATCTCATCTCCAACTTCCCAACAAAAACCAAATGGGCACTCACTTTATCAGTATTTACACAATCATAAACTGGGATTCAATCTTGTAGTAGCTTTTGTTGTCAACACTTGGGAAGAAACAACCTCCACTGAGGAATCGCCTCTCTCAGAGGGGTCTGTGGGCATATCTATTGGACATTTTCATGGTTGCTAATTAATTGAGGAGACCACAGCCCACTCTAAGAAGTGCCATTCCTGGGCAAGTGGAATGTATAAGGTGAACAAACCAGAAGGAGTCAGTCAATAACCAGCATCCTCTAATTCTCTGCTTCCCTTCCTGCTTCTAGGTCTTATTTTTTAATTCCTGCACGGTCTTCCCTCAGTGATGCACTGTGATGTGGATTTTTTGTTTGTTTGTTTTGTTTTTTGTTTTTGGAGATAGGGTTTCTCTGTATAGCCCTGGCTGTCCTGAAACTCACTTTGTAGACCAGGCTGGCTTCGAACTCAGAAATCTGCCTGCCTCTGCCTCCCCAGTGCTGGGATTAAAGGCATGTGCCACCATGCCCAGCAGTGACATGGATATTTAAGAGAAAAAAAAAATCTCCTCTCCCAGGTACCACAATGAAAGTGAACTTGGGATCAAATCACAGATGGTCTGTTGTCATGGTTTTGTTTAAACTATATTTCCCTCTCTTTATGCCTCTCCCTTCCTATTTCTTTTCTTTAGCTAGGTTCTCTACTTAACAAAAATTTCTAGGGACTAATGAGGTCGTTTGATGGGAGGGAATTATTGCTACATAATCATGAGGACCTGCATTCAATTCTATAGCATGCATGCACACACAAACAAAATAAAACAAAACAAAAATGAATGTGTCCATGTATATTAGCTAGGTTGCAATCCCTGCACTGTGTGGACAGAGACACAAGGACCAACTGGGGTTTGCTGGCTGCCAACCTAGCTTCAGTTTTGTGAAAGACATCATCCTCTGGCCTCTGAATGCATCTGTTTATATGTATGTGTTCATGCACTACGTATACATACAACACACACATATGCACACACACACATGCATATATGAACACATGCACAAAAAAAACCTACTGAGTTCATTCAGTGGCTTATATACGCATGTGTTTAGAGATAAGCAGTTGGAACATGATAACCTAACAGGGGCTTGTTGCTAGACAGCACTGATTCTTCATCTTCCAGCAGCCATTGATTAACTGCAGCTCTTCATCTCTGAGTGGGAGTTGGTAAACTTTCCGCATCCAGAATTCAGGTTTTGTTTAGTAAAGCACATTGAGATCTCATGGTTGCACCATCCCTCTCATGTCTAGAAGATACTACACTCACAGAAAGCATCCTGGTCCTTGGGCTCTTAAATTTTTTTCAACTTCTATTCTGAGATGTACCCTGAGCCTTAGGTTATAGGGTACCTATACCTGTACTTTGCACAGAAGATGTATCAAGTGGGTTTGTGCAGACATGGTCATTTACTCTCTAGATTTGATCAGTTATGGATCTTTGAAGTAGCCTCTACTGGGGGAAAAAAGGGAAGCTTTTTATGTGGGTGTGAAAGTTACATTTATCTGTAGTAGTAAGAATATGTATTTAGAATGCAGTTAGAAACCATATTGATTTAGAAAAATGGAAGGAATAGATTCTACTTTAGGGTCTATGACCTCTCCAACCACAGAGCTGATGAGGGTCATCAGGTTGGGAATGAATTCCCTCCTCCTGAGCAGACCTTGAGTCCAATCCGATACATGTTGGTTACCACTCAGGATGTAAGTGCCACTACTGCACCTTTGGGTATATTTTGCCGGTCATTGTTGTGGTTAAGAGGTTTTCCAGCTAAGTAACACCATTGATTGTCTTTCTTTTCTGGCCGCTTGCACAAAATATATCAGCTAAAGTATCAACCTCTCTGCCCCTAATCAGATCATCAGGTTAACTTTCATAAATAGTTCTATTTGAAACCTAAGGAAAAAAATATATTTAGCATATCAGTGGTCAAAGGACTTTCTCAAACACCAACTACTTTTACAAAATAATTAAGTCACAATGAGCAATACAAAAAAAAAAAAAAAAATCAATGCAGCACATAAGCCTAGGTACTCTTTAAGCTTTTCAAACAGGCAACCACGGCAGTGGCTTATTCTGAAGAGTGGTTTGGGGACCTGTGCTGTTCTATTTTCAGTTCTGGGTTTTCAGATCTGTGCATCTTGTGGCAGGGTGACTACTTCCTGAATTCCCCTGACCCTTCTGAGCTGTAAACCAGCTCATTGCAGCTAGTGCCTTACTCAGCCTTGTTCTCCAGCAACACGGGAGAGAAGGAAACAGGGCATTAGTTCAAAGTTGCTCCTGTGAGTGGGAATCCTTAGGAGTCTTGTTAGGAGAGTAGATGCCCTGAACTCGGTCTCTAGCGATAAGGAATCTATTGACTTGACACAGAATGAGTGTCTGTACCTTCACACGCACACACACACACACACACACACACACACGCACGCATGCACAAGCACGCACCTTGCACAGAGACTATGAGGAAGGAAGCCCCTGGACAAGGCTCTGGGACTCTGAGTTGTAGAAATGAGCTGAGTGCTCCGGCCAGCACGTCTCCACTGCAAGCAGTACATCCCCATTGCGCCAAGGAGCACGTCGTATTAATGTGATTTGTTTATATTTTGTTTGGCTAGACTATGAGCTTCTTGAGGGCATGTCTTGGTCAATTAATTTTATGTTCCCAATGCCTGGAACAGTGACTTTAATGAAAGATAATCTAAAGCTGAGGCCACAAGTGCCAAAGGAATGTTTCCCACTGACTAAAAGAGATAAAAGAGTGTGATAATGTAATTAGAATCCACCGTTTGCCTAGGAGTCCCTTGTTAAAATTTATTATCCTAGACCATACCTGAAATTGTCTTCTGACCACTGGGAAAATAACTTGTTCTTTTCCAACATAATTAAATGACACAAACCTGCTAAAACATATTTCTAAATAGACAAAAAAATAATCTGAGGAAAAAAAGACTGACCACATTTGATCTACTTTTGTTCTCTAGAAACAAAAGTGTTTTGTATTCCAGAAATGCTATAGGCCAGTTCATGAACAGACACGTGTGAGATGGCTAGTCACTCTCATAGTTTTTAAACACAACTATAAATGATAGAGATTTGGGGCATTTAAAATTATCATTTATTCATTCGCCATGCTCAACCTGTGTCAATCCCAATTATTTATAATGCCAAGGCTCTTGATGACCGACCATTTCACTCTTTCCCACCTATCTTTAGATTCCTACGTGATCACAGTAGAAAAGCACTCTGTAGTTAAGCATAGCATCATAGGGCCTTTGCAGTTGCCCTATGGCCTCAGTCTCCAAACTTTTATAGGCTCTGTCCCTTCTCTTCATTTTTCTAGTATGCTCTTCCATTACTCAATATCCTGAGGATTTCATATAATTTACCATCACAGACCATCCTAAAACATCTCTTATGATATCTTAATTACTTTCTTCGTTCTTCCCTCCAAATCACTTAATATGAATAATAAAAAAAAACAGAAAGAATCTTTGATGGATGTTAAGTATCTATAATAATGTTTGATCTAAGCTGAGTACCCAATAATTCAGTCATTAAGATAACCCAAGCCAGAAATGTCACTGTGTACCAGGTTATTAAGCAAGTAGATCAAGATAAGTTCCCATGGCACCTGCATGTTAGTGGTGATTAGAGACAGCAACCAATGAATACACACTCTACCATCAAGTGCTGATAGACTTAGAAATGCCAGAGTATAGATAGAAGATAGAGATTAGAGAAGACTGTGGCTTAGATAAGCTGGTTGATTATTGAAGGAGGAGTAGTCAAAAGAGTTGATAAAAATTAAAAACTTAGATATAAAAATGCAGCACCCTATATTCAAACTATAACTTGGATATGTCTATAAAGTTGATTAATTATATAATATTGAGTGAAATACCTTTCCTTCAGTTAGCTATAATATTAGGTTAAAACACTGTCTTCTTTGGACATTTATAAATGAAGATAAAGGAGTATGGTTATGTGTAAAGGCTATATCATGCAGTGTCTGAGTGTGATGGAAAACTTGGCTGCTACTGTTTTCATTGGGGGTGGGGCGATGTGACAGGAGCCTGTCATAGGAGTGTGCCTGGAAGGCACAGTAAAGACCAGAAGCATACTGTGGCTGGCTGGTGAAGCACTTGGAAGACTAGAAGGAAATGAGCCTTGAGAAATATAGCTAGGCTACTCCTATGTTAAGTGTGCACTCATGGAATGGTGGGGAAGCACTACCACAGTCCAAACCACCCTATCACTAGTGAATGGAGGCAGTCTACTCAGTGAAGGAGAAGGCCACCTCACACACTAACAGGAAGGAGAATCTGGTAAGGAGTGGGTGTTGATGTTCACCTGACTGGGTTTCCAGACATGCTTTGGCTTCTGCACTTTCCTGAGAAATCTCTGCCTTGTTTCCACACGGAGAACCACCATCACCCTTCCAGTGAGTAACCCTTAAACAGTGTAATCAGAGATGCTTCAGTGTTTTATGGTTTTGCTTTCTATAATCTGAAACGATCAAGTTCAGAAATGATGCATCTGTGGTGGCTGTGTCTAATAGATATTATTAGCAGTTCATTTATTTTAGGGGCTAAGGAGATGGTATTCCAGAAAGTGCTTGTCTTGAAAGCACAAGAACCTGAGTCCCACCCCCAGCCCCCATACAAATACTATCCATTGAGAGAGGGGTAATCCACACCCAATTCACAGCTGATCTGTAAATTTGGACCAGCTCCTGCTCACAGAGCTGTGGTGGGCTCTCGTTGCATGGCCTGTGTCTGCCTCTCTAAGTTTCTTCTTCAAGACATCATAGTTGAGCTTGGTTCAACCTGTGGCCCTTCCCATTCACTTTTCATCTCTCTCCAGTCTCACCAGACCACAGCATCAGTGTCATGTCTCCTTAGGAAATCCTTCAAGATCTGCTGTTGTTCAATAAACTTAAAGGACTTAATATTAGGACTTAAAGCAACAGAAATGTATTGTTTTAATTCTGCAGATCTGCAGTCAAAACTTGGTTGAATAACTGTATTCTTTTCCAAGACTGTAGAGAAGAACTTGTAGGCTCATGACCTGTCCTCTAACTTCAAAGCCAGCACTATAGCTTCCTCGGGTTACCCTCTGACTCTCAAAATTCTCCTTGTTTTAATCTTTACATTTCTCTCTTCTCTCTTTCCTCCATATAAGCTCTTCAGTTGGTTTCTGGAAATGTTCAGATAATCTAAGAAAATCTACCTCAAAATATTAACTTGATTATATATACAAAATACTTTATCACTGAAACAAATAGATCTTGTGGTTACAGTGGGACACCTCAGAAAAGCATTATTCTGCCTACTAAAGTAACCTTAATTTTTCTCCCAAATAGTAAATTATATTAAGTAATTAAGATAGTAAACTATATTAAGTTGTCCAAGGTTCTGTGGCTGTAATTTCCATCTTCACTTAAAAGTATGCATGCATGCACAGCAAAGAATCCTATTCCACTTTCTATTTCAAATAGTTATGCTTGGCCATTACAACAGTGTTCAAGATAAGGATATGTGATACCCAGAGAAGAAGATGTTCAAGGAAATGAGTTTGGGCAGGGATGGGGCAGACAAGCAGGGAGAGAATTACCTAGGTCCACATTCTAGCCAACATAAATAAGTGTTCCTTAGCCAAGTTCTGCTAACAATAGCACACCTCCAACCCCCATTTGAACATAGGAGTAATAATGATTCATACCTTGCCATTCACTCTGGGAACTCAATAAATACTTCATATTACACAGTAAATACCTAATAAATTGGAGCTACGCGTCCTCTTTGCCTGCATTGACACAGTAGATTAGGCTTGCCACAGTAACAAATAAGCCTGAAAACTGCAGTGGTGGGTTGGTGGGTTGGTGGGTTGGTGGGTTGGTGGGTTGGTGGGTTTTGCTTGTTTGCTTTTTTTATGTCATTTAAGTCTCTTGTGGACCAATAGGGGCTCTACTCACTGTAGGCACTGAAGGATAAGACTGACAGTAAAGTAGCCTCATCTACTATTAAAGAGAGAAGGGGGTCCTGACTCTAGAAAATCATGCACAGGAGATTAAACACATAGGCAAGGGTGAATATGCATCCCTTCTTCATACAACTTCTTATTGCAAATTAATCACATGACCTCACCCAATCACAGGAAGATACAGAGCCTTCAATGTATCTGTTAAGAGAAAAAAATATGAAATTCTTTTCCTAGTAGCATTAAAGATACTCTTCTATCCAACCAATTCCTTATGAGATTACCTTCAACATTGCCTTTGTAGTTCAGTCAAATCCTCACTTCCCACCATTTCTGTGTCTACATCTTTAAATGATCTTCCCTTGAACTATTACAGTAAGCTTATTGATTTTATTATCTCTACTTTTCTGTATTTCTAAGGCATCTTTCCAACTGATAATATGGATCTATTAAGATCATTTCATTCTCTAACACCTGATGATAATAACATAATCTGTCTTAGTATTTGCTGCCCTGGACCTGGGGCAAGAAAATGCAGATCCAGGCAGACACATTGTTTACAAGATATGTAACTTGAGAATATTACTGAAATTTTATGTTCAGTACAGTTTTGAGGATTAAGGATGAGTAAGTATATAAGTTACATATTTCTCCTTATAAACTGTGATCCAATGACAGTTCCATAAATTTTAGTTCTGCTCTTCACAGACTAAAGAAAAGAAAAACCTAAAAACTTCTTAACACATGACATTCAAATCTTTCATGCCTGAGACATTTGAATCCTCCTCCTCTGTGTCGCACTTCCATGAGCTGCCCGTTGCTCCTGTACCATCGACCTCCATAAACAGAGCATGGGCTCCTGTTCATGCCTTTTTACAGACTGATCTGACGACAAGAAATCTTCATTTCCCACTAACCTGTACAAAATTCCCACATTGTTTAACCCTACCAGAGCTATCCATGGCCTCTCAAGTAACAATAGAAGGAACTACTTTTTTCTTTGTTAATTTGTTGAGTCATTTTTCTCTCCTATGTAGAGAACCGAGTTGTTCTTTGTATGAACAGCAGGGCTCGGGACTGCTGTCCTTCAAATCAGTTCAACAGCTCCGGACCCGTTCCTACAGGGATTTACCTTTCCTGCGATTCATGGATCCTGGAGCACTTGATGAACAGAATTCTTTCACAGGAAGCTGATGGAAGCACGGCTTAACTCTCCACCCTCCCCTCTGGGTTTCCTCGAGGTCTACACATCTTGTTTAAATAGCTTCAGTTGGTTGTAAGCATGAAGCTCTAATAAGGACTTTACAAATGCCAAAGACAGAGAATTAACTCCTGCTTCCTAAAGTCACACTCCAGTTTATACATCCCAGAAGCGAGCTCTGAACAGCAGGACTATATTGTGGTTGTGTTTTGCTGTGTGTTAAAATATGTGTTGGGGAAGGACCAGATTCTCAGCCTGGATAACTACAAACATTTTCTCCAAATTGCCGACAATGTGATCCTCCCCATAAGACAAAAAAAAAAAAAAAAGTATACACAAAAAACAAAGCTTTGAAGCAAGGTATTTTCCCAACTTGAAATGGAATAAAATATAAACCATCTAGCAACACCCAGCACTCCTTTTTATAATTAGCCAATGAAATGTGCCAAGGAAATGTATTCCTCAGTCCCAAGTGATGTCTGCTCTGTGAAGTTTCACCTACTTCGCTGTGCTCAGTGTTCTGGCAGCAAGTCTGATTTGATCATTTGTGTTTCCAAGGGCAGGAGCCAGCAAGGTGTGGAGAAAGGCCTCCATCTCAGATGCCTGACTATCCCTAGTTAAAATGATGTTTTTGTCACTGACTATGGAACACTTTAACCATCTCACTGGCAAGAAGGAGATGGGGATGTATATTTCTTGAGGGTATATATTTCATGTATATTTCATAGTCCTGAAGATTAGCAAAATGGTGGATGTTAGGTGCTTACCAGATATGTGGCATTAAGAATGAAGAGATTTCACTTATTAGTATTGGTAGCTGTCCCTGTACCCTCCGTTCTACAGACCAGATGCCCTTGGAAAACAATGATTTTTTTTTTTGTCACTGCATAGCACAATGATTGGAAAATACTAGTTTATTGGCTAATTTATAAATCTGTTCATTTGTGATTCGTGCAGGCTTTCTTTGACATCCATTTTCTTCTCACTAGTGAGTTCTTCTGATCTTGCTTCCTGTCACTTCTCATTGAATTGTGACCAAAAGCTGGCATCTAGTAAGTGGACTGCTATTTGAATTGGTATTAGAAGATTAGGGATTTAAATAGAGTAAATGAGATATGGATTGAAGATCCTTTGCTATAGAAATACTATTTTATATTCAACTTGGAAAAATGACATTAAATCAAAACATTTGAGCAAGGACCTCAAAATGACCCTTAAACATAAAATATATTCATTTCTTTCTTTGGATTTTTCTCTGCTCGTGAAAGTGTGTGAGTGTTCCTGAACAAAAAAAAAACCTGCTAAGAAATAGTACTATTTCTTTCTTTCTTTGCATAAATGTGTATGTCCTTTCAGAGAGCATAGAGAGATAGTAAAAAGTAGTTGTAATATCAGACTAAATTTAAGCTGAAGAGGCACACATTCTCCATTTTACAGTCAATAAAACTTAAAGGGGACAAAACTCAGTTTGGGTCCTTTTAGGCTGAGATCAATAAAGAGCCTCCATTCTTATTAGGCAATGTCAGCTGCAGTCAACCACTGTCAACAGGCAATTTGTTCTATCAGTGAAGCAAATCATCACTACAAACATGGTACAGGGCTGCAGTTTTCAATCATGGCTTGAATGTAAAGTGAAAAAAGATAGATGACAGATATAGAGATAGATAGATAGATAGATAGATAGATAGATAGATAGATAGATAGATGATAGATAGAGATAGATAATATAGATGATAGATAGATAGATAGATAGATAGATAGATAGATAGATAGATAGATGAAGATGACAGATAAGTAATAGATGAAGAAATAGATAAATAGTAGATATTTAGATAGATAATAGAAATGGATGATAGATAATAAATACAAATAATAGAATAGATAAATGATTGATAGATGATAGAAGATAGATGATAGATGATAAATAATAAATGATAGATGATACATAGATACATAGATAGGTCATAGATAGATAGACATAGATGATAGATAATAAATATATAGATAATAGATAATAAAATAGATTAATGATTGATAGATGATAGATAGAAAACACATGATAGATAATAAATGATACATAGATGATAGATAGATCATTGGTAGATATAGATGATAAATACATAGGTAATACATAAATGATTGATAGATGATAGATAAATGACAGATAGAAGATAGATGCTAGATGATAAATGATAGATATTACAGAGATGATAAATATATAGATGATAGAGGATAAATATATAAATGATAGATATNAGATGATAAATATATAGATGATAGAGGATAAATATATAAATGATAGATATGTATAATATATATTAGGTAAATGATAGATTATAGATATTAAATATATAGATTATAGAATGGATAGATAGACACATGATAGATAGATAGATAGATAGATAGATAGATAGATAGATAGATAGATAGATAGAATAGATGGGCAGACACATTTTCTTTTCCTTTAGAAATGACAATCCTTCAGGAAATTAAGGAGAGTGGATCTTTGGGTTAACACAAAGGATTTAAAAAAATATTTTCCTAAAACCAAAGAGAACTATTTCTTTATAGAATATACTACCTCAACCATACCCTCTAAAATCTACTCATGAAATCTAAAGCTGAATCGACACAGATATTGAGGATCTTGGCAAATACAACCAGCAGGGTCCATAATGGTTGAGACAACCCATCTAGAAGAAGGAGAGGAAATAAAACATATTTGTTTTAATTTCCAAGCCAGTTAGAATCAAGAGGCTTAAGAAGAAAAAAAGAATGGGGCAAGTGGGATTCTTTAGACCCAGCCCTTATGTAAGCACCTCAGACATCACTGGCCACCCTGGAACTGTGCATTGCCTGTCGCCTGAATCAGTGACAGGAAACATGTCTTCAAGAGAAGATGGGCTTTTAATTGTGGCCAGAAGGCCTGTGGGGCCCAGGCAAGGCAGGGGATGCGTGGAGACCACATGCGATTTTCCAGCTTTCCATATTTATTAACACTCATCTAGGAGGGCAAAGTCGAGAGGAGCAGAGCCGGAAGAGAAGTCAGCTGAGGGCAGCACTGGCTGGCTCCTTGCAGGCCTGGGTCGAAGGGTTCTTTTTTCTACTCAAGCATCAATAGGAGGAGAGGCCCTTGGTCCTGTGAGACTCGATGGCCCAGTTAGGAGAATGCCAGGGCGGGGAGGCGGGAGTGGGTGGG
>NC_034593.1:138787320-138837680 GCF_900095145.1 Mus pahari
GAAAAGAAGAGAAGAGAAGAGAAGAGAAGAGAAGAGAAGAGAAGAGAAGAGAAGAGAAGAGAAGAGAAGAGAAGAGAAGAGAAGAGAAGAGAAGAGAGAACCTTCTAGGTTTGTAGGTCAGGTGATCTTCCCGCTGTCAAAACTCTTCCTTCGATATTCTGGCTAAGGACCAAACCAGAACTAGCCTTCAGAACCTCCTCCTTGCTGTAGTATCGCTCTCATTCAGGGTTTGCTTCTGTGCCTGCAGCATTGTGGAAGAGCCTGATTTCACCAGGCCAAAGTCTACCAGCTTCAGGTCCAAGTGAATAGCAAACACCCGAGAGCAATCAGAAATGCCCAACAGCCCTGCTGCGTGAAACCAAGAAGCTACAGAGGAAAGGGTCGGGACGAGGGAAAAGCTTTACTCTCTCCCATGTGTTTGCATTTGCTTCAAAAAGATTTCTCTTCTTGGAAGCTAAACCCAGAGCAACCTTTGCTACCGAGGGAACAGCTGCGGTAGCTCTTTGAGGATGGCCCTGTTCCAGAACTCAGGCCTGACGATCCAAGAAACCTCTCTAGCTTTTGGCTCTGAACTGATCATCACACGAAACTGAACGTTCAACAGGAATAAATAACACTCTGGGGCCTGTTGTTTCAGGTGCAAGCCGTCCTTCCTAAGTTTAAAGACGTTAGAAACACCTACCTCGGTTGTACGTTCACCATCACCAAAAGTAACACAAATACAGATTTTAACAATCTTTTCAGGGACTTCTGTTTCCAAGCCCTGGGAGCTGGGGAT
Source organism: Mus pahari (assembly GCF_900095145.1). Taxonomy (NCBI): domain Eukaryota; kingdom Metazoa; phylum Chordata; class Mammalia; order Rodentia; family Muridae; genus Mus; species Mus pahari. The sequence continues at coordinate 138,788,099 of NC_034593.1, forward strand.
TCACACATATAATTCCCATTAACACTAATAGGACTTGGAGTGTGTACGCCAATTCCCTTGTGTTGAAATAAGTCCATAACCATATGGATACTAATAAATACATTTTTAATTCCGGTTTTATGCAGATTTTATGTAATATTTTATACAACACTTAGCAAACTCTTTGGAGACAAAGATTGCTTCTATTAATTCTCACAAACAGAGACACAAATTCCTACAAAACCCTGGTTTTTGTATAATATCCATTTCTTTTATTAGGAAGAAAAGATTCACCTAAATACCCGAAGCGGTTTTAATCCACCTACCTCATGTAAAGATTTTTAAAGTGTTCGGGCATTTTGTTTGTTCATTTGTTTGCAAACATACCTTCTGTGCATGTCATAGCCTCTTGACCTTGATGAGATTTTTTTTTTTCCTTCCAGGTGGGTGTAATTTTTAAAATTGATAAGCATAACACAACCTTTAGACGATGCTTTAGTGCCACCTGCTGGAACATCCTTTAAAAGCAGGAGATGAAGAAATGCAATGACTTTCCTTTTCTTTCCAAAACTCAGAAACAAATTATGGGGAGACCTTAATAATAGACACAGTAAAACAATCAACAAATTATAAATAAGATTTTAAAATATAATTTCAAAAATAGTTGTAGGAAAAAGAAACTAGTTAAAGAAAAAGAAACTTTTCCCATTTGGAGTTTTGTTAAAGAAGGAATAAAAGGGGAAATTGTTGAGAAGAGACAAGAGGATTAAACAGGATTTGCACTGATGCAATTCATGTGTGTGTGTGTGTGTGTGTGTGTGTGTGTGTGTGTGTGTGTGTGTGTGTGTGATACTTAGAATTTAGGCTCTTTTAGAGTATTTTGTAGGAAATCTTTTTTTTTTTAATTTTCAATCCTCAGATAAGTTTTAAAACTTTATTGTATGCACATGGAAATAAAATCAAGATTTACTACAAATTCAAGAAAATTTAAGTAGCCAATGTCACATTGATTCAGGATTTACTAAAAGGGGCTCCAATGTAAGTACCAAGAGACATGCAATTTAAATAGATTTAAATAATAATAGGGTTGACTTTTGGAAATGAAATTCCGTCTTAGAAACACGTTCAAAACAGCACATATGGTGTTTGAAAAAGAAAATTAAATTTTAAAATTTTAATTACCTTGAGCTCAGTACAGAATAAAATGCAAAGGCAAAATCCTCTCAAGAAACAAGTGTTGATTTATCTGAATTTAACAAGGCAGCTTGTGACAGAGTGCCTGGAGTCTCCAAAGACCCCAGTCCTGAAAGGTCGGCTCCTTGGTGAGTGTTCTGAACCCTCCAATCACAGCTAGGCCAAGCCCCACCCACCACCTCCTTGGAGTCAAAAGAAGGGAAATGCATACAGCATTCACCAGTCTCTCCTAGAGAAGCAGCCAGAGGTAGAGCTCTGCAAGAGATTATTCATTGACTTTGAAAGTGAGGATTTGGGACAGACCCCTTTACAGGCAGTGGCTTCCACTGTGTCTCATCACACTGGGCTCCCTTAACTGGAGAGAAAACTTTAAAATGCTTCAGTCCCTTACAGTTTAAGTAGACCGGTTCCTAAATATTAGGCCTTTTATTTTAATGTCACTGGAACCAGAGGAGGAAATTTAAAACGAAGAAGAAAAGAAAGGCATTCTCTTTCTTTTGTCAGACAACCTTGAAAAGAGAAGAAACTAGAACTTTAGAGTGTTCAACATTTTCTAACTGAATTAAATATTTGATTTAAGTACATATCTTATTATCCTACAAAAGCACTTTTCACTTATGCATCCCAATATATATAGAAAGAAATACATGAGAAGCCTTTAATTCTGTCAGCTTAAAGGGAGGTAGTTACTTCACTATGACCAGTCTCCAAGATGCCAGAGAAAAATTACAGTCATAAGACATTTAGAACAATTGCAGAGGGGGGCTTATATATTACATTAAGTCACACTGAGATCATTTATTTCCCCCTCCCTCTATGGTTAGAGAAACTGTTGGAAAAAGAATAAAAACCTGTTTCTATAAATACCACCAAAGAAGACAGTTAAAATGAATACATAGATTTTCCCCCCCTTAAACCAGGATTTCAATCATTTTTATGTCTATTCCACAAGAAAAACCCTAATATGATGCAGCTCTTTCCACATTCTCAGGTGCTCTAAATGTTATCTCCTTGATGCACATGCCCAGCTTCTATTAAACACTAATGGTGAGACCGCACAGACATTCTGAGGACACAGTAGCCCTGAGCAGCTTTTACTCCTCAGATAGGAATATGGGATGTGCTTTCAGGATGCGCTTTAGCACTGCAGTAAAATGGACTGTGTTTCCATTAATGTTCCTTGGGAGAACACATTGGCTGGTACTCAAATTATATGGATGGAGTGCAAAGGAAATGGGCTTCCAACCATCACCAACTGAAATTGGCTTAAGAAGAGGTAAGTGTTGACTAACTAAACCCCACTAGGTGTGCTGTATGTGTCTCCATAATTCTGCACCAAACACTCTGCTGTGTGTGAGAGAGGGTGGTCGTTAACATTCGCCTTGCCTTATGTACCAGTGAGTACGAAAGGTCACAGATGCATAAAGCCTAAATGGTAGTCTCTAAGCTCCCTCGACACTATGCGTCCGTGTATTCAAATCTCCATGCTTCTCCATAGACGGTCCTGAAAATGACAGAAACTGGAAATCCAAAGCAGGTTAACTTGAAGCAAAGTCGCTATGCTATGTCTGCCTAGTTCTCCATTCCCTGTTTGGTTGCTTTTGTCCTCATCCATTGCTGGGAGATTTTAAAAGCACATCTCCTGTATCACAGCTGAGAGTACCCTTGGGAAAGCCCAGCAGAATGTCATTCTCCAGTGCAGATCGTCACCGATCTTGGGGTCTTTGGAGACCACATTCCAGCGAAGGATAAAAAAAAAAGAATTTTTTTCCTGCCTGGGTGATACAATAGTATTTCCTGAGCACAGATTTACTCAAGTCCTAGAACAAATGTCCCTTGCATTCTGTAAACAGGCTCCTCGTCCCCATTCCAAAGGTGAGGAGCTGACAACAGTTCAAAAATCCTACAAGGGATATAGCTTATCAACTGTTCTTACCGACACCACCGTCTCTCTTTCTCTCTTATGTCTCCCGCTCCAACCTCCTCCTAAGAAGAAATCAAGAAAAGTCCTATTCAGTTCAACAGGTACTGATGGAATAGACGTGCATAGTTCTGACCGGATCTGAGCAATCGTAATAAGTACTGTTAGAACTAATTTTTAGGATGTGCAGGACCTTGGGTGGGATCTCCAACACCACTCATCCAGAGCACATTTTGACTATGACTTTAGTTTTCCTTCTAAGGAAGAAGAAATTCTCTACGCAGTGGGCTAAAGTTTGATCCTTAGACCACATTTGTAAAGTCCCTCTCACAGCCTTCATCTCCATCTATGGCTGCTCTATGCACCGCCCTTAGTTTTGTTTGTTCCCTTGGGGGAAATGACTAGGAATCATTTATTTGATCTGACTTTACCGTGTGATGCTTTTCCCCTATCCTTGAAGGCAAGTGTGAAGTTTAACTTGTATATACTGATAAATCTGGATCATTTGCATATCAAGAATAATTTAATCACCAGGTAAGGATACAAGGCACTGTATGTAGTAAAAAGCAAGAAGAGACAATTACTTAAAATCAACTCTTAGTAAACTAATGCTTACCAGGTATGTAGGGAATAATGAATCCCAAGCGAGTGACAAAGAGCAGGGGACCGTAGAAGAACATAATGACCCGAGAACCAGGAAGGGACAGTCAAAAGGACAGCATCCTGCTCAAATTTCATATAAATCACTGCTGAACTGTTAAAAGGATTTAGTAAGACAAAGGACACTTATAGTTTTCCAGTGTATTGTTTCACAGAAAGATGAGGTCAGATTCTGACAGGAGCTAATTAATGAGTAAATTGGGACAATAAAATAGAGAATTTTAGGGAATTATGTTGATACGTTAGGAAAGAGTTAAGGGAGAGGACAGGAGTCTAGACATGGGTAAGGGCTGACACAGTACAGACAGCTGATCTGAATTTAGGACACATTCAGGTTATCGTAATGGAGAAAACAAAAAGAAAGGAAATTTACAATAATGGCAGGAATGCCTTTTCAGTGATGGACACGGAACTGATTTGGCTAAAAGAGATGTCCATGTTAACTGTTGATGAGAAGCTGAATGGGGACAGAGAGAGAAGTGGTACAAATGGTATCCAATAGTTGCCAACCAGTGGCTGAATAGATGCAGCAGAGCTTGAAGCGTGGGGTACATACTTTGGAGGAAAGGGAATTATAGATGATGATATGGTATTACCAACCAGTCTTGTGAAGTGTAGGAGGGCATCAGAGAAAGGCAGAGGCCCACGTGAGGAGTCAGGTTCCTCCAGAGCCTGTCCCTCCCGTGAGTTCTGAAGACAGGGAGAAGGACACCTCCAACACGTCAGTCTGAGCTAAGTGTGTTAGTATTTGTTAACAGAACATGAATAGTAAGGAGTTTGGGCAATAATGGAGGTCAGTGAGGGTACTGACTCTCGTCTACAGTTATGTCAGGAGAAAAGTAAGAAGTGGATACAAACGCTGTGCCCGAGAAGGAGACTGATATTAATTCAAACAAGATGGAAGGAACTCTGGGTCAGAAAGTGGAAGTCGGAGTAGAGATTTCCAAGGACAGAGAAAGAGCTTCACAGTAAATGGTTTATCAGTGCAGAAATGTGACCTAGGCACACAGGCCAGGCACACAGTGGCGCCGATCAGTGTGGAGAATATGGGGCCTGAGACTCTAGATGGCTGGGTAGCAGATAGCAGGATCTTCAGCTGATGAAATAAAACGGAGGCATGCATATTAAACTAACAGTCTTGCAGAAGCATGTGTTCATTTTATCATCCGCTTAGCTGATAAACATTCTAGAGGCCTAGGACACGACATCACATATAGCTTGGCTGCAAACACTCAGACACTGTCACATGCATTCTTCTTAGAAGCCTGTTAGAAGATGATCCACCAATAGTGGACTCATTTACTAAGTTCTCTGAATGGTGGTCAACTGAAAGAGAGAATGATGGAAGCAATAATAACTTGAAAGACTGTTGGCAGATGTAATCTACCTAGTCATCTAGAGTAGAAAGGACAGCAGATACAGGCATTTCAAAGAAATAAAAGCATGGGATGATGATCAACGTTATTCATGATTAATTACATCTCAATTCAAAGATGAAATTGAACTCTTTGGCATGCATCTTAGTTAGGGTTTTACTGCTGGAAAAGACACCATGATCAAGGTTACTCTTATAAGGACAACATTTAATTGGGGCTGGCTTACAGGTTCAGAGGTTCAGTCCATTATCAAGGCAGGAACATGGCAGCATCCAGGCAGGCATGGTGCAGGAGGAGCTGAGAGTTCTACATCTTCATCTGAAGGCCACTAGAAGAAGACTGTCTTCCAGGCAGCTAGGACAAGGATCTTAAAGCCTATGCCCATGGTGACACACCTACTCCAACAAGGCCACACCTCATATTAGTGTCACTCCCTGAGCCAAGCATATACAGACCATCATAGTATGTAAGCCTTGTGTGGAAGCTTCAAGTGATGGGCTTAGACCTCAACCATATCAAAATGCCTCCAGATGAGTATCAGAAAACACTGTTTAAAAAGGTATTATTGCATCCAACAAAGACTCTTTTAATTAGAGGGGAAAGTACTTCCCAGGAGACTGAGCAGGCTGTGAGTCAGATCTCAGTGACCATGAAAGAGTCGCATACTGTTGGCCTTGCCTCAAGGATGCTTCAAGCGTGTTTCTGGGGACAGCTCAGCCTTTATAGTGGAAGCCTGGGGGTTCTTTTAAAGAGGAAATGAAAGTAGAAAAACAACTGAATGACTAGTGGATGAACCACCGCGTTGAGCTACTTCAGGAGTGCTGGATAGCCACTCATTGAATTATAAAAGCTATGTGTGTGCTGTACATGTATAGAAAATATTCATCAACACATCAAAGATATTTTGGTTTTCTTTTCTAAGATTAATTTTTCTTTTATATGTAGGAATATTTTTTCTGCATGCATGTATGTGCACCAAATGGTACCTGGTGTTCCTGGGGGCCAGAAGAGTGTGTTATATGCCCTGGAACTGAAATTTCAGACGGTTGGTGCACTATGTGTGTGCTGAGAACTGAACGCAGGACCTCTGAGAGAATAGCAGGTGCCCTTAGCACAGAGTTGTCTCTCCAGACTGTTTTGTAAATAATTTTTTCCGGTTTTTTATTTACGAGATATATTATCCCTTACAGAGATGTTTAATGTTTGGGAGATTTTTTTTCTCTTTTGTAGAAAATTCTTGTCAACTTTTTCTTCAGAGTTTCTGGTTTTATATCATGCATAGAAAAGTCATCCTCTATCAAAGATTCTAAAATATTCGCTTCTATTTTCTTCAGCTGTTGTTGGAATTTTACTTTTTAATATGAAATTCATTGTTCCAGCTAAAATTGACTTCAGTGAAGTATGGATTTTCATTACCACCCCTCCCCCCACACCCAAAGGCTAACTAGTTTTCTTGGCATCATTTCTTGAATAGCCAACCTGTTCTTCATGAAACTGAAATAGTACATTAACAAAAATACTAAAAATTCATATAAAAATGAAACTGGCTCAAAACTTTTCTTTTCTCATTTTCGTTCTATTGATCTTGCTTTAGTTCGATGTTTTAAAATATGAATGGAAAGACAAAAAAAGAATGAATATAAATGCATGGAGTTAGTCCACCTGCCTGGGGGATTATAGACTTCATCCATCTCCTGGATGGGTAGGAAGGTCCACACTGGCAGAGAGGAAAGTAAGAATCTGTCTGTCCTTCTCTTTGTCAGCCCAATTCAGCCTCAGGCTAGGAACATATTTTGCTTACAAACATTGGCTTGAGAGAACTACTTTTCATCCAACATCAGTCTATATGGCTGGCATACAGTATGCACGGAAGAAGAGTAATTGTTAGGATAAAGTCTGTGCTGACATTAACTACATAATCAAATAAAGGTAATTACACAAAGATAGTAAGCATAAAAATGGATGGAGTCCAGAGCCTGCTGGGGACTTTGAAATAGCTATTCAGGAAATTCTCTGACATGTCACATCCAGTCAGTACCCAAGTAAGGATTAGGACCCATTTGGGACAAACCTGCATGCTGGATCCTAGAGAGGCAATGCATTTTGTGGTTTTAATTGAAATAAATCTTCATCACTTCATCCACTTTCTTTCCTCCAGTCCCTTCCAGATACTCACCCTCAAGCCCTTCTCAGGATAGCATCTTTTTTACTATACCTGTGTGTGTGTGTGTGTGTGTGTGTTTCCTGCTGAGTCCACTTTTCTTGTTTGTGTGTATATGGTATCAAGGCTGACAATTCTGCATTGGATAACCATCACCCCTGAGAGGATATTCTCCTTCGCCCAGTACTCAGTTATTCCCTGTAGTTCTTTGTCAAGAGGGGAAGCCTCCAAAATTTACCCTTGTCAGTGTTAACATGTCCACGGGTACTGCTACGGTTCCAGTCTTGTTTATGTGTTTGTGCAGCCATTTCTAGGAGAGACTGTTCTATAGAAGATGTCCTGGTGTTATGGCTCCTAGAATCTTACCACCCACTCTTCTGTGATGTTCCCTGAACCATACATACATTCAGAAACTATGTATAGATGTATTGCTTGGGGGGAGGCGGGTAGGCTGCCCGTGATCTGTTAATCTCTGCCTTATATCCAGCTGTGGCTGTAAGCAGTGGTTCACTCACTGTGAGGAGACGCTTCTCTGATGAGGGAGAGTTACACTTACCTGTGAGCATAAGGATAAGATTTAGAATGTGGTAAGGAATTACTCTGCTCTACCAAAGTTATGGTAGTGGATTATTTTCTAAGGTTCATGACCTCACTGCCTAGAGAAGCCAGTACCGGGAAGACTTTCCACCTTTTAAGTTGGCTTTAAATTAATGTATACAACTATTCATTGACAGAAACATGTGAATGCCACCTTCTGTACTGTGACACACGTCTTGCCATGATGGATATTGTAGTGGTTCATGGGTACTTCAGCTCAGTAGGATTGTTTAATTGCTTCCCTCCTTTGGCAGCTTATGTAGTATTTTCAGAAACCATGGAAGCTAGATCTCAGGCAGAAGGCTTTCAGGTCAGATTCAGCTAAAGCCCTCTGAGTCATGTGTGGTGCTGAGTATGCAGTATGTTCAGTAGTTGGGGCCCAATCTCAACCTAGGAGAATCAACAAATCGTTACATTGATAATTGATCATCTATATTGTTTTGAGAGTCATTTTCTCTATGGTTCTTGAGGGAAGTATTATTTGCCCAAGTGGTTTAACTTCAAAATGTGTGTGTAGATATTTATGCATATACTTACATGCATTATGTATAATTTTAGGTAAACATAGAATAACTTGATTCCTTGAGGCTTTATCAAGCAACCTTGGTATCATTAATCTCTTCTGTCTTCACTGGTCTCCCTCCCTATTCCCTTGGAGCCCCCCTCTCTGTTATTCTATTTTTCAGTTCATATCATCTGCATCTATTCCTCCCTCCCAAACATTCTCCCCAGCCGCTGCTCCCATATACATGCCTGCTTTCTGTGGAAAGGTGATTTTTAAGTTCCCAAATCTAAACAGAATAGAGAATTGAAATATCTGTGGAAAATGAAGACTTCGGTGAGAAGAATGAATAGTGAGACTCTGTGTTAAAGCTGAGGACTGGTCAGGCAAGCTGACCTCAAAGGATATCGCCAGCCATGATTAAAAGACAGGTTCAGAGTCATAGCTTCTAGGCTTTCAAAAGAGCTCACTGTCCTAAACTCAGATCCAATCTGTTTAGGCAATTCTTCCTGCTTATTTTAGTATGTTGCCATAAGAGAACCTATATTCTGGATTTTCTCACTTGTGCTCCCCCTACCCAAGCCACTGTGTCAATAAACAGTGAGGCAAGGCCTCAGCTCTCTGAACAGAAACTGAACTCAGAAAACAGAAGTGGCAGAAACCACAGCTGCCTCTGTCACTCGGTTGTTATATCTACTGTGAAATTTTTCATCCTGCTATTTCTTTCACTGGTGCTTCGCCGTCTTTTTATTACATGAACAATACCAGTTAACATCTATTAACGTCACTTACTATGCACCCAGCAGTGTTCTGGGGCCTTCCACTTGTATTAACTCATTGAATCTTCACAGCCATCCTGTGGAGCCAGAACCGTTATTATTCCCACTTAACAGATGATGGAACTCAAGCGTAGATTCTGCCCACGGTCACACAGCCAGTGAGCTGAGGAGCTGGGATTTGAATACAAGGGGTATGTCTCCTGAGTCTGAGCACTAGCCATTATGCTGTGGTGAGGCCCCAGCACACTTGTCAAAGATGTCGGGTCTTTGATTGATGCTAAATAACTTAGAGAACCAGCAGAGAATTATTTAACAAAGACAACTTTCTAATAACAGGGGCTTACAGTGTGATTATTAGCAGGTCTTTTACATTTGGGTTTTTAGTCCAACTACCCTATTTTTAAAAAGTATTCTCTCTGCTTGATGCCGATAGCCAATTTCTTCTATCTCTATGCATTGCCTCTTGTTGTCTAGCAATGCCTTAAGCATCCTTAGAGACAAGTCTTGGAACACTTCAAGTCACTCTTTTGACTAGAGGGCCCCACGTTTTACTTCAGTTTGGAAATATTCAAGCCAGTCATCAATGTGTGCAGAGGTGCAGTGGCAATTCTCCTGAATAAAGGAAGAAACCAGAAACAAGTGCCTTTTTGTGATTGGCTCACCTACTGCCCCCACTCACTGACTGACTCAGGGCTGCAATTAGGGAGAATGCTTAGTAATTACCAAGATATTCACTCAGTGTCCACACAGTGGGTGAACGTTGCCTGGCAATGCTAACACATGCCACCTCTCACACTCTTGTCTTTATATTTTTATTAAGACAAAATAATTTAATTCTTTTCACTCCACCATTGCCTTCTTTTTTTGTAAAATTTTAGCTGGAGTATGTTCTTGGCCAGGCAGAGTACAGAATGCTTAACAAATAGTCTTGGATGGGAATGCCATGGCAACCCCAGAGAAGTAGGAAGGTTCACCACTTCTGCAGATAAAGAAAGGTTACCTGGGCCATTAGCTGACATCTCTAAAGTTATGAAGCTGGCAAATTACAAGGTTGGGCTTTAGATCCAGCAAGTCTCACACTAACTTTTGAGATACCTCCTCCTTGACACGGCCGTGCTGTGGGTTACTGTGTAACTGAGAACCTACCCACACCTCACTAGCCCCAGGGCAAAAGGTCATGGTAAGCTTTACAAAACTGACTTTTATTTTAAAAGAAAGAAAATAAGCAACACAGTAAGGTTTGTAGATTATGTAAAGCGAAAACTATGTATTGTTTTCTAGGATCCCTCCATCTTCCACCAACATAGGCACAGTACATGGAGACAATGTGGGTGCAGTAACGTCAGTGAGAGATGAGGATATTTGAAGACAGAATGGTAGAGATAGAACCCATGAGTATTGTTCAGATTTGGGATCCAGGTTTAAAGATAAAAACCAAAAGAACTAAGCATGAAATGTGGGTTGAGAGTGGAATAAAGCAAGGTGGTTTGGTGGGAAGAGCTATGGGAATGGAGATGCCATTTTAAAAGACCAGAAAACACTTTAGAGGATGAGGTTTTCTGGGATGAGGAAAAAGTATTCTAACACTATGGTTTAGTATGTTCCTGGCCATTGTCTCAGATTGATAGTGCTTCGGTGACAAACTACCACAGATGAGGCTTTATACACAGCAAAAAGGTGTGTGTCACAGCTCTGAGAGCTGGAAGTCTATCAGACGCTGGCAGCCTCAGTATCTAACTGGGCTGCTATGCTGCCAGGACAGGTCTTCCTCAGTGTGTCTTCTTGCAGAACGTGACAGGAGAGCAAAGGAGCAAGAACGCTGGGTCCCCAAACTCCAGAACAGAATGAATCCAAACACTCACTGCATTCACTGGGCATAATTCCATGCATGGGGTTTCCACCCCAGCGACCTCAATGCCACTTAAATGTCTCACATAAATTCACATTAGTTAATAATTGAGTTCCAATAGGTGTAATCATAGAATAGGCTTTTAAACTGTAGCATTTTGATGTTATCAGGGTTCCCTGAAGAAAAATCAACAAATGGAAGGATGATCTGAAATAGACCTACAATTGGTAGATACATGATAGAGGGAGAATATATGTGAGTGATAAGGAATTGGTTCATGCCTTTAGGGGCTCAGTAGTCTGTCACCTCGTCCCTATACTGATACTGCAGCTCTGTCCAAATGCTTCCATTCTTAGGGAGGCAGTGGTACAATCTCATTCAAGGCCAAATATCTGAAAACCCAAGGAAGTAGAAAAGAATTCTGGTATAAGTTCTGGAGGGCAAGACTTAGAGATGTCTAAGAGAAGAGAAGTTTATCCAAATTCCAGATTAGAAACATACTCCACTTCCACCCCTCTTTGTTCTGTGTAGACCCTTAGCTAATTGGATGATGTTCACCCACACCTGTTATGGACAGATGTCCTTTATTTAGTCTGTTGATTTAAATGTCAATCTCTTCTGGAAACACCCTCACAGACATGCTCAGAAATACTGATTTCCTGCTATCTGAGCATACTTTAATTCAATCAAACTGACAACTAAAATAAACCAGTACAGTTACTTCCAAGAAACTAACTGAACATATGAGTCAAATTTCAAAGAGTATTCAACTGGCAATGTGACTACAAAAATTACTAGCTATTCATACCATGTTGGAGCCTCAAAGATAGGATTCAATTACTCAGAAATTAACTCAACAATGAGACAAAAGAAGAAAAGGAACTGAATCTTGGAACTTTCACCATCTTAAGGAAGAAAGACCAGACATAGGATATGTCCTTGCAGCTGGGCTGCCTTGTCTGGCCTCCATAGGAGAGAACGTGCCTAGCCTCACAGAGATTTGAATTGCCAAGGTTGGGAGATACCCAGGGAGGCCCCCACCTGCTCGGAGGAGAGGGAGAGTGGGGGATGGGGGAAGGATTGTGGGACAGGGTTACCGAAAGGGAGCAGCAAATGGGATGTAAAAAACTTAAATTTTTAAAAATGCCACTGAAGAAGCATGTCAGTGTAACAGAAGAAAACATGGCAGAAGCATACATCAGGGGGTGAGTACAGGACATGCCCCAACGAGGCAGTGGTCAACACTGCAAAGTGGTTTCAATGAGCCTGTTTATCAATTTGTATTCATTCTTCAGAACTAATAAGATATATATGATAGGTAGGTAGATAGATGATAGACAAATAGACAGAGATAGATAGATAGATAGATAGATAGATAGATAGATAGATAGATAGATAGATAGATAATAGTTGAGAGAGAAAAGGAGAGAGAGAGGACAAGATACATAGGTAAAAGATAAAATTTACTTTGCGAGTCGACTTACAGGTTTATAGAAAGAGCATGAGAAATCCCTTGACATATGCACATTTACTTTTTCATAATTGTACAAAAAAATCTGAATCATTTAAGTTAATAATGAATTGGCTTTTAAGATTTCAAAACATCTTCTCTGGCTCTGTTGTTTCCAGAAAGAGCACTGGGAGGCTATTGATCTCAGTCAGTGGACAAGAAGCAGCTCAAGGCAGCTTACCTCATAAACGTCAAAACTCAGAGCAGGGAAGCAGTCAGACACCAGGTATAACCTTCAAGGTCATGACTGCACATGACATTCTTCCTCCAGTTGGGGCCCATCTGAAGTTTCCTCCACCTCCAGATGCAGTGCTGTCATCTGGGAATCAAGTGTTCAGCACACAAGCTATTGTTGGGATTGAATTGAATGTTGGTAAGGAAATGTTGGAATTCGAGTCATACCAATCTAACAGCTTTAGACTAAGGAAAGCCAGTTGTGTGATTCAGCCTAAATCCAAAGACTGAAGAATGAGGCAGAAGAGAGAGAAGGGTGGTAGTGTGATTCAACATTTAAAGACTCAAGAACCAGGAGTTTCTATGCTAAGTGTATGAGAAGGCGGGGTTTTTTTCAAGGTCAAGAAGAATTAGGGAATTTGTCTTTTCTCCATACTTAAATTGTGAACTCTTAATAGATTAACGCCCATCCAATATTGGGTAGGTGGATTCTCTTTAGGACAGACCCAAATGATAATCTCTTCCAGAAATATCCACACAGGCAGGCCCTGAAATGATATTCTACTAGCTATGGGATCATCCTTTAGTTCATCAAGTTGACACATAAAACTAACCTTCATTACTGACTATGGTTACAGAGTGGGAATTAATTATTGGACTTACCCGTGAGGACTAAGGGTGACTGACAATAAAACTTATGGTAAAACCATAAAAGCAACAGGCTGAGATGCAAGAGAGAAACAATATTGCCTAGAATTGTCTTGTATATACTTCAGTTTGGAAGAAACAGAAAAGAGAAAGGTGGATCAAGGTACGTACAATATCAGAGTTACTTATTAAACCTGCACGATAGGAATGTAGGAATTCATGTATTATTCATTCTATTGTCCTAGAAGGAGGAAATAAAGCATAGGAAATGGAATTAGCAATTATACACTATATGTTTGCCAAAAATAGGTATGCTGACAAAGAAGGGATTAGAGGTGGTGCTTACAGGAAAAGAATGAAAACTCAGACAGAATTCTAAATAAATGAAAATAATAATCTATTAATATGCTGATAAGCATGATCCACTAGAGAAGAAAAAAATGATTGTGCATGAAAGAAATTAGGGAAATGGTGAGATAGTAAACTGACTGAGGAGCTAAAATAAAAGAAAATTGACTAATCAGGATTCACTTATAAGCAGAGCATCATCTAATTTTAGGAGGGACACGGGGTCTAGGGCACAACTGAAGCCAATGAGGATATGCAGTCAGAAGGCCAATGAGGACAGGATATGCAGTCAGAAGGCACTCTACTAATCTTTTCTACATTTGTGGTAAAGCAGTTATAAAGCAAGTGTGACAATGGGCAAGAACATTTCTAAGTTCCTATCATGGAAACATCTGGTTGTTGCCTATGGCCACAGTAGGGTTAAGAGATAAGAGAATCCATTGTCACTGTTTTATAGGAGCTCTGTGGATGTACAGCAGCTCCAAGTGTCACTTCACAGTACAATGATTGCACGATTCACTCAGGCTTGGATAGCTCAGATTTCTAAAACAAGCAACAAGGTAATCGTGGTTATATGCAAGGAGGGGTATATAAGATGGAGAAAGTATACAAGATTATAGATCAGCAGGTTATGATTCACCATAGGATGCATGGCATCAGATAGGGATGGAGGTGGGTAATCAATTCACTTTATGTTAGCTGCATTAAAATGTACCATTATTTTCATTAAAGCACATTCCCCAAGTGGAAGGAGGCTGAAGTCTGGAGACATTTATATTTATGTACAATATGTTGTTCCTATAAATACAAGGTATTTTTTAAACTCATAAAACTATAAGAAACAACATTTAAGCAATTCAGAAGAGGCCAAGAACATAAAATGATTCTGCACTTCACTAGTAATTAGGAAAAAATACATTAGGGTCACAAAGAAATTTCATTTCACAGTAATTTTAAAAGTTGTTTAGTATCAAGTGTTGGCAAAGGATATGTCAGGAATATTTATACATTTCTGCTTGTGGGGATTGTTGCAACCACCACAGAAAAGGATATAAAATAGCATTGTTAGATAATGAGATGGAGGATAATGCAGAGGGAGGGAGTAGGGAGAGAGGGAGGGGGAGGGAGAAAATAGAGAGAAATAGGAAGGTGGGAAGGATGGAAATGGTGGAGGAGATAGAGGAGGTGGGACAGTGTGTGGAGAGGAAGCTCAGCTGGTGATGGCACTTGCTGCCATGTCTGTTGATAGGACTTCAACCTCTGGGACCTAAATGGTGGAAGTAGGCAACCAACTCCCACAAGATGTCTTCTGACCTTCACCATGGGCTATGGATGTGCATGCACACAGTCGCACACACAGGCACGCACACACACACACGCACATACACACATGCACACACACATACACACACACACACATGCACACACACATACACACACACACATGCACACACACACATGCACACACACACATACACACACACATGCACACACACACACACACATGCACACACACACATGCACATACACATACATGCAATTTCAATTAATGAAATTGAGAAGGGGCAGATAATAAGTTAGATGGTGAGAGGCACATTACAATATCTGCTAGTGGGAGAATGCATTGATAAATATTGTATATTATATTATAGAGACATGAAAGGTTACAGTTAAATCTCACTATGTTAACCAAAAAAAAAAAATGAAATCAAAATAAATTAAGGTTTAGATTTTCAACAAATACTATGTATTACTTAGAGACAAACAAAAATAAAAACCATAAGTAAATTTTCAGTGCCAAGCAAGGCAGTATGCCTGCATCCCTAGGTTAGGGCCAGCTCTGCTAATTAGGAAGACCCTCTGACACAAACCAAAGGAGGGAACAAAGGAGAGGTGAAAGGGGGAGCAGGGAAGACTCAGAGAAGGTAAAGAAGCTTGAGAATACCGGCTTCTTCTAGATGGATAGACTTGTCTCTACAGATAGTTTAAAGAGCTGGGTGCTAACTACATACATGATTTGGTTATTACTCCTTCTGTTTTTTTTTTTTGTTTGTTTTTTTTTTTGAATGTTTAAACTAGTACTTAATGAACACAAAGCCCAACATCTTGAAACACTAAGTAGAAGCTCAGAAGCCCTTTCTTCCCCTCACCTTTGACCCTCCCATTCTTTTGATTTCTTTCCCCTTATTCCCATGAACATTGAGTCCTGACTGCCAGTCTCAGAGTATGAAAAAAAAAAGCATACATTTCCATGGATTTATAGTGTTATAGTGTTATAAATCTCTGGAAAGGACCACACTGATGAACATGGATAGGCAATTTCCTTGATCTCCAACTATTAAAAGGCTAAAAATATTAGAGCAATTATTCTCCCTTGAATTCCTCTGTTTCCACAAAACCTCATTCGCTAAGCCCACTAGCACTTTATATCCCTAAGGGAAGCAAGAACTCATACCTAAATCATTTTAGGAAGTTTGACAGACAGGCCAATTTTCCAAAAGTATAAGATTTCTACTAAACTTTCTGTTCAGCTTTTTCTGTTTGCTGTTTGCCTGTGAGAAAACATGCCAACTGTGCCTCATATATATTGGGTACATGGAACCTAAATGTCTCCTGATCTCAGCTTCACATTATTACCAGCACCTGGACACCATGAGCATCAGGTCTCCTAGAGCCTGGTAGGCAGAGAAGAACCATTGCAGACATTGGGTTGATTTTGACTTTGATTTCAAAGAGCTTTTAATTTTACATGCTTTGTCATCTCGTATATTTTGAAAACATATGTATAATATGTATAACATTATAGATATAGAAACTATACCCACTATAAAGTATTGAAATGACAGCTCAGCAGAGCCTTCAGTGGCTACAGGACAATCCCCCCCCCCCATCCCCGATTTCCCCAGCCCTGATCAATCCCACACTGACAGAACTAACTTCACTAAGAGCTGCCCTTGGACATCACCTTGATCATAGCAATGATGAAGGATGTGACAAATGAACTCTGGTTACTTGTACTTGACCCTTGTCAAGGACATGATAAACATGTGGCTAAGGAGAGCAAATGAGCTTCGTGTTATTCACCAGTTAGGTGGTGGATCCTCAGGGTAAGAAGTGGGAAGGAGGGGAAGACAGAGTAAGTGTGTGGTATAGGATGGTGGAGGTCACAAGTAACACAGTAAAAATAAGGGTGCATCAAACGCTGTGCACGTGAAGTGCGTGGGAAGAAATTCTTATTCTTCACTTCACAGACACTCAAGTCCTTCATGAGATCTTCAGTCTTCTGTACAGGTCACCGGGACCTATGTGGTTCTTCAACTCTTAGAGGAATTATAAGTCTCATAACCTGAACAAAGTCAATATAATAAGTTAGTTTTATAAATCATACCAGACATGATTTTTGTTGATTCATTTGTTTCTAGTAAGATGGAAAACCCTAAATATGGTCTTAAAACTTAAAACATACTTGTGAGCCATGAGATAAAAATAGCAAGAATTTTCTTTGACTGAACAAAGAAACAATGAAAATAGTTGATTCTGTTTGTGGATAACAGAACCCTTCTCAAGAAAGAGCACACTTCCTTTAGTGCTAATCGACCCACCCAGTCTCACTCACTGACTTAAAAAACAGGGTTTCCAAAATGTCTGAAGTAAGGCAGACTTGGAATGAGCAGGTATCTAATTCTTTTCAAATAAATGTGGCACTGACTCTAGTCAGTGGGTCTGGCCAAAGACTATAAAGGCCATCCATTTGGTTATACACTTACACTTTTCCTCTGGAATATCATTTTTTTTAAAATACAAGACAAAACATCAAGTAACAGACAGGAGCATTTACATATCCTCCTGATCCCATGAGAAATGGAATAGAAGATATGTAAGGTAGAGAACACAGAATAAAATGTACAATAACTTTATGTAATGAGAGTAATATAGAGTTAATGAATGTCATAAAACTATAATCCATCATTATAATATTTATGTATCTGGTATAGTTCTCCAAATTCTTAAAAACCCAGACTTATTAAGGCAAATAGAACTTTTGCTAACAAATCAAATCTCAGGCTAAGAGAAAAATCAGAATTTTTTCTCTCACATATACATGTGTGCATGCCTAAAAACAACTTATTTTAATATAAGTATTTTTAAAATAATGGATCATAGGAGGTCATTCTGTTCCTTCTCATTTCCCTGGGAATGAATCATAAAACATTTTAATGGAGTAAAATGGAAAGAAGAAAATTCTGAACTGGATCTCCTTGGAAACTTAAGGTTTGCTGAAACTGAACACAGGAGCTGAAACTGGGTGTTGAAGGTGAGAGAACGTTGGAGAGGGCTTCCAATATTGACTCATGCTATCATGATGCACGTGAAGAAACTTCAATGTAATGTTTGAATAAATGTGTTTCCATTTCTAAAGGGTTACTTTGGAATGCTGCTTGCAAGTTAGGTCAATGCTGTCATCCATAGCCTGATTCTAGGCATCTTTACCTCTTTTTAAACATTCAGTGGTACCCTAACATACAGTAATCACTATGGTGTAGCTGAAGATATTGCTAAATAAAGTACCATGTACATATACACTTTGCTAAGGTGAAGACATTTTTAGGGGTCATGTGGAGCAACGAACAATGTCAGCATTAATGTAGAAAGAAATGTAGATATTTCATACGCTGCGACACTATTCAGAATTGGAACAACACACACACATACATGAAACCATCCTGGACACACAGAAAAGTGCTCTTCGGAAATGTGCTTGGGTAGAGAGCCTGAAAGCATCATAGATCTCCAAGTGGAGAAAAAAAAAAAAGATGTTTCTGGAAGTAGGCAAGGACACACAAATGTGGGGAAGTGTAAATGTGGTTGCTTGAATAAGAATTGCTCCCATAGGCTCCTGTATTTGATCCTTGGTCAGCAGGGAGTGGTGCTGCTTAAAAGGATGAAGAGGTCTGGCCTTCTTGGAATAGGTGTGGCTTTGTTGGAAGAAATGTGTCACTGCTGGTAGGATTCAGAGTTCAAATGCTCAAGGCAGGCCTAGTGGCTTTTCTCCTCCTGCTGCTCGAGGACCCAGGCGTAGGACTCTGACCTTCTTCTCCAGCACCATGTCTGCCTCCCTGCCACCATGCTTCCTGCCATGCTGATAATGCACTAAACCTCTGAAACTCTGAGCCAGCCCCAATTCAACACTTTCTGTTATAAGAGCTGCTTTGATCATGGCGTCTCTACAGAGAAATAAAATACTATTGCAAAACATAGTACCCGGAGTGAGGTATTGCTGTGAGGGCCTCATCATGCTTCCTGTTGGTGCCAGATGTGTGTCAGGGGTGTCTGTTGGGGCTTGGACTTTTGCTGTGAATTATAATGCCAAGTGTGCCCCCCACCCAAGACCTGAGTCTGCGTGTAGACGCAAGTGACCTTGTTATTTCTGATCAGTAAATAATGATGCTGACAGCCAATAGCTGGGCAGAAGAGACATAGGCAGGGTTAGAATTCCTGGGCTTGGGGTGATAATGGACTAAACCTCTGAAACTATAAACCAGCCCTATTTAAATGCTTTTCCTGAAGTGTTGCACGGTCATGGTCTCTTCACAGCAATAGAATGCTGCCTAATTCAGTGTGACTAGGTTGTTCATGGAGATGCTCAGGACGTGAGGTGCTCTCAGGGTACACTCTGTGACTTCCCAGATCAATCCATTCTCAGTTACATGGGTGGAGAAAGTATGAAATGAACTTACAAGTCAAAAGCCATGTAGCGTCAAGAGCCCTTCAGTGGATACCAACTTCTATGCCCCTTGTGACTTGTATGTGAAATTGGAACTGTCTCCCACACTCTTTGTATTGAACACTTGGTTCCCAGACAGTGGCGCTATTTTAGGAAATAGTAGATTCTTTAAGAGGTGAAGATCTACCTGAAAGTAGGTCACTGGTGGAAAGCTTTTGAAGGTTTTGGGGAACAGGTCTCTGTCCCCTTCTACTTTGCCTCTAGACCCCCATTGGGCAAGTAGCCTCTGAAATGTGTTCCTGATGCTGTGGGCTGGCATCACCATAGGCTAGAAGGAGTTGATCCAAGAGTTACGACCCTATAAAACTGAGCTAAAACCAACCCATCCTCACTTGTTATTTAGTCTATGTATGTTATCATAATGACACAGTCTGATTAAGTACATTACAATCCCTTCTTTTGATATACAAATCTAATACAGCTAATTTCCCCCCACCCCATGACCTTATGAAATGATCATGTTTTATTGGTGTGGATTTAGGTTGAGCTTCAGATGAGATCACTGACTTACTTACATGTAAGTCCTGGAGTATAAAATGGTTAAATTAGGGTACACCTTTCAGGGTTAGAAGAGTTCACCCATGTGGATAAGCTCCAGAGAGAGCAGTAGAACTGCACTCCACATCAGTCAGATTCTTGACAGGGGACAGAGGAACAGGATGGTAAGTTGATTTCCCTCACTATTTACATTTTTTTTTCTTTATATTCAGTTTCTCCCTCCAAGCTTCCAGGTCGATAATTTCTGTTGTTAAATCAGTTACATTTTTTTTAATTCAAGATTGGATTGATTCACTTAGCAAATATTTGTTTTGTGTTTTGGAAAGGCCAAGCATTGGCCCAGGGGCCAAGCATCCCCATGAGGGAATGCAAGTGGTGATGAAAATTATACATTGTAATTATAATAATAAATATCACATTAGAATAAATAACTGATAATCAATGGGAATAAAAGAGACGGACATGAAGAAGAGTACATGAGAAAGAAATTAATGTTTGAGCGAGGGTTTTATGTTATACTTCAGAAGAGAACAGAACTTAAATGGTGCACATTAGAGAGAAGGCCAGCTATGCTATGAGTTACTGAGGGCAGTGGGACCCTCAGGTGGCTCAGAGTCATTACTGGACAATCACCACAAGGCAACACATTCACAAGGAATTGAGTTCTGGCAAAAGCTAGTGAGCTTCAAACAAGACCTAGAGCCCCAGAAGATAATTAAGTAGCCCAAAGTTGACTTGAGCATCATCTGAGCCCAAGCTGAGGATCAGGCTCACCTGCATCTGGGCTCCTGGACCATGGAAATTGGATATCACAAGCTAATGTGCCTGGGTTCATGGTGGTTTGTAGCAATCTGCTATCCAGTAACAAGACCTGTGTAGGTATTTACTTCCTTGCTCATAAAAACTGAATTAATGTTAAAAGAAACAGCAAATGGGGTGAGAATGAGGCCTCCCTAACACAGGCCTTTGTTCTTCAAAGAGAGAAAACTGAGTATTGGGATTCAGGCCCCGGGACAAACAGCCAGTTACATATTTTACATACCAAAGTGGACCTGGCCTCCAGGTTCTCCAGGTATCCCTTAGTCCCTACTCATTACAGCGCATACCCCATCCCATTCTCTACCCTGAACTTTCCAGCCTGGGGGATAGACTTCCCCTCCCCCAGAAACTTTTCCCTATATAATACAGACATTTTGGTCTCCTCATCCCCTCCTCTCTCTGAGCTTTCTCTTGCTCTTCCCCAGGCCCTGTCTTTCTCCCCATGGCAACTTCCTTGGAATCAGCAAACTGGTGGCTTCCCAATAAACCTGCCTTAATATACTGTGATCTGGCTTGAGTTGACTTATTTCTCCCACAGAGAATAACTGAAGACTACAGTGTAGTGTGAGTGGTGACCCTGAACCCATTAATTTGTTCCCCTGTGGGGAAGTTCATGTCCACCCACCCTTTCTTCCTTTCTCATCTAAATGTGCACACATTGAAATGTCCACAGTCTAAGTCAGACCATACCAAACACATCAGTGCCAATGGGCTGCTTTCTCTGACGCTTTTAAATCTCACTGTATAAAAAAAAAAAAAAAAAAAAAAACTAACTCTCAATAAACATCAAGGAAAAGTTATGGCCAAATTGTATGAAAGCAAACCTTGTCCCACTTGCTATAGTGGTATCCCAACATTAACTGATACCCTCAGAAGTACGCTTCAAATAGAGTAAAACTAAAAGGACAACCTATCTTAAATGCATGCATAGGGTGTGAAAAATGAGAGCAGCAAGAATAAAATGAAGCAAAGAACCCACCTACCAAAAAAATTAACAGCATCCATGCAAGCTACATGAGAGGTAACATGGAGAAGGAATTAGCGTCAGCAACACAAGGCAAGCACACATGGAGATCTTAAATATATTAAAATAAGGACAGGGCCGTGCATAAAGAACTACAGACAGCTGAGTAAAGCTTGCAGCATGGGAGGTGGTCTTCCAGGGTGAGCACACCAAACACTCAATCCTGAAAACATGCATACAGTATACAGACTGAACAGATTGTATTTATGAATATACATGTATATACAAGTGCATATATACATACAATAACAACTAGTGAAAGAAGAGGACATACGTTTGAAGAAGAGTTGGGAATGGTTATATGAAAAGAATTAGAGGGAAGAAATGGAGAAGAGAGATGTTGCAATTAAACTATAATCTCGAAAATAAAAACATAATAAAAAATTAGAAAGAATGCAAGGAGTTTGGTGATCAACTCAGATGTGTTGACCAGTACATTGCTCCAGGTATTTAAGATGAAGAGGATTATAGTAGCATGAGATAAGAAGCAAATGCTTTCTGACTAGTATATGACGTCATATACTCAACTTGATTCCATTCTTTCAGAAAATACAACAAAAACCAAACTCGCATCTAAGTTTTATACTGATCATAAGTATTTATTTTAAAAGTCTATAGCATTAGAAAGTTGAAATCAGACATATAAATAAGGATGAAACACAATAGTAATTTAGGTTTACTTAATGTCCTTAAGAATGGAGAACTGGAAATATGTTCAGGATAATATAATCAGAAGTATACAATATGATTCATCTCGAAAATAGAACAAAAATGGAAACTATATATAAAATACTCTTGATAGATACATGAAATCTATTTCCTAATATTAGCGAATGTGTTGATATGTGCATGCATATGTGTGTTGTGTAGCATTTTTTTCTCTCTCCAAGTCTGTATAAAGCCGATTCTCGGTACCTGTGCAGGAATGAGATTGAAGTCCTGAAACAGACACAGCACGCCTATCAGAGCAACACGGGAGAGATGAGGACCTTCCTAAATGGCAGAGCAGTTTGCTTCTGCATCTATGGTCACAGCCTTTTTCACAGCTTCTGCAGAATCACATGAAAACCCTAATGGTACAGCACAATCGGTGCCTTCTGTAAAACTCACATCCCATGTGTGTTGTGAGCTCATGTGGGAAATTCCAAGCATGACTAAAACCTCAAGATTAAGGTACCACAGCAAAACATCTTCATGACACTGGAGTATGCAAACATCTTTAAGGGATATAAAAATCACTAGCTATGAAATAAAAGATTGATGTATTGGACTTTAAAATTAACGCCATCTGTTCATCAAGAAAGTAAGTGACGATGTTTTTGAGTGTAATGTGTATATATTAACATATATAGAGTTGTAACGTTTATATATAAATGTGATGTGAGAAAACTGGAACCTTTTTACCCTATTGGTGTGAACAAAAATTGATACAAACATTGTGAACAGTCGGATGAAAGTTCTTAAAAAAATTAAAATTAGACTTACCATGTGATCCAAGATTTCTACTTCAGGGAGTTGGTCAAAAACTTGAAATTGGGGTGTCAGATAAATCTCTGAATTCCTGTTTACGGAAGAAATATTTATCATAGATAAGATATGAAAACAATCCAAGTGGTTATTAACAGGTTTATGGATTCAAAAATATAATCTGTGTATATGAGGGAATATTATTTAACCTTAAAAAGGAAGTAAGTCCTTCCATATGCAGCACTGTTAAGTGAGGGGTTATCCTGTTAAATAGGATAATCATAGAAGTACAAATGCTGAGTGATGCATTTTATGAGGAATCTAAAATAGACAAATCCATAAAAGCAAAGTATCAAGTCAGTTTCCAGATCTAGGGCAAGGAGTGTGAGGGGCTGATCAATAATTATATATTGTCAACAGTCTCCACTGATAGAAGCTTCCATAGATAGAAGGGAGGGAAAAGAAAAACTTCTGAGTCACTCAGGAAAGTCAGTGGGCTGTGTAGCAAGGCTCTACCTGGCTGCACCAAAAGACAGCTTCCCTTAAGAAAAGTGCATTGTGTCATTAAGGAGGTAATTATTACCACCACCTCCTTAGCACAGGTCCAGTCTTATTCAGATGTCCCTCCCATAGTGTGGGCTCCTGGTCAGCCAGTGATAGACCCAGCCAGATTTCTCCTAAAGAAGGTAAGCATATCATACACCAACAAGGGGGTAGAAATACTTTATTCCTTTGACCAGGAGGTCTAAGCAGGGGCAGCTGCATTATTTTCCTTGCCAGTGTTAACAGGGAAAAAGAAGGTATGGTCCAAAAGCACACCATGGGCGTGGGGAGGGGGGGGGGGCATCCAGCCTCAATGGCCTCCAAAATTACTAATCCCTGTCTAGCTACTTAACATTGACCCCTCAAGAGCAGAAACCATAAAATAATTAATATGGGCAGGAATTGAGACATAGATAAAATTCATTTCCATTATGAAAATCCAGCAATTCAGTTGCAAAGCTGTTCACCAGGAGGGATTAGTGACAGACTAGAGTTGAAGTCCTCCTAAGGCATCCCTTTCTAGCAGGATGCTCCCTTAGAGGAGAGCGAACAAGAAACCAGGCATCCATCACTTTTGACTTTCTTTGCCTCTGGCCAGGACAGAAGCCAGGGCATTTCAGCTTCTGATCAAGAAAATAAGGGACTGTTGGCTTTCAGTGTCCCCAAAACTGCCTAACTAGCTCCTATCACCTTATCTGCGTTGCAATATAAACTCTAATGGGTTTGGTTAACCTCCCACTAATTCACAGAGCCTCTCTCTTGGGCTGACTTCATTCCTTGCCTGAAATTTCCTTGGCACATTTCCAGGTTCTCTGGTAATGTGGTCCCTGGATAGGAATCGCAAAGTTTTTTTTAATAACAACACCAAGGCTGGCCAAACCAGTACCAAATGCAACTGAGCCCCTTGGGAAACCTGGTCCTTTAATGAGTAGGTGGATAACCTGAAAGAAGAAGTTCTCTACACAGCTCTGTAGACCCACAGTATCCTGGTGACTCTATTATCATAACTATCTCTTTCTCATATCCAGCATTCTGAGGCCTCCAATGTAGCTTGGATTCCACCTTCTAAGTGGCTAAATCTAGCATTGCTTTAAAAAATTTTTTAATGCTTTTTAAAAATCTAGATGAAAGTCAGGCACTGGTGGCATACACCATCAATCCCAAAACTAGGGAGGAGGAGGCAGGCAGATCTGTGTGAGTTTGAGGTTAGCATGGTCTACAGAGCAAGTTTCAGGATAGCCAGGGCTACACAGTGAAACCTGTCTCAAAAAAAAAAAAAAAAAAAAAAAAAAAAAAAAAAAAAAAAAAAAAACCACAAAAAACAAAAAACAAACAAGCAAACAAACAAAAAACAAAGAAATAGATGGAAGCCTCTATGGACATTAAATCTTCTACCCTTCATACCTGCTAGACAACACCACATGGATAACATTGCTAGAATAGTATACATTTCCTGTTGTGGGAACTAGGAATTTAGTTTGTTATCTTCGTATATGTTCTCATATATGAATCTGACACTTCAAAATATTAAAACACACAGATGACCCAAGGTGAAATAAATTCAACTCATGAGATTATTTTCTAAATACTACACCTTCAAGTGGAAAATAAAGCAAGCCACATAAGTGCTGCAAAATTCTCATCTCAAGCTGAATATTAGAAAAAGATATCGTTGACCAAGATACACTAATTAGAAAAAGAATACAATTTTGGCAGAAAATTTTCTTGAAGTTTAGTCTCAAATTTTTACTTTTAGAATATAGTTTTTCCATAGATGAGTACAAGTGATTCACTTTGTTCAGTTAGCCATTATAAAATACAATAGTGTGATTTTTAAAGCATTTTGCTGCTGTTGTTTAAAATGGTTGCCTGACCTTTGCTGGTGTGCTGTGTTAGGCACCAGGACTTAAATGGTTAGATTCATGTGTTTTTAAAAATGCATTGCTAAATTTTTTTGTATAAGGACATTAGAACCTCAGAATAAATATTTAGTCCTATTTCAGGGCTACTATATGAAAAACACTAATTGATAGTTTCTGGCTCTAATAGGATATACCATAACCATGAATTGATAACTGGGCTTACATTCATCTGGAACCAGGTGGCCTTGAGAGGCCCCTGAGCACCAACCATCTCTACGGAACGATGTCCACCCACGATTTACACATAAGCATGCATCCCACAGGAAGGAGGGAATTTAAGAGTGATAACTGTTTTCTCAGCTCTTGATTTACCCACAGAGAGGAATTATTTAGTGTCTTGCTTTCTCACTCTTTGGCTCCACTTGCCTGATGACAGAATCCATTCCCCTTCACACATCTTTGTACTTATGGAAGACACATACTTCTCTTAGAGCACAATTTCTCTGTAAGGTCTGTCTGCAATTATCTATCTGGTCTACCTGTGGCTGGTGGTCTACCTGTGGCTGGTGGTCTACCTGTGGCTGGTGGTCTACCTGTGGCTGTAAACTGAGTCTTAGCAAAGAATTCAGAGGCCACAGTGGGACAAGCTAATGATAGCAGGGGATCTTCCTGAGATGGCCTGCTTCAGATTATTATATAATCTGTGACAGGTTTGCCCTTATTTAACAAGGCTGTAAGGGAATTCATTTTAGGAAATATTCTTGCTACTAATATGCTTTTCCTGTTATTATTGAACATATATAACAAACACTAGGTAATAGCACACCCCTTTGGAGCAGATCTCTGCAGATCCATGAAGATGTACTGACTTGTAGTGATGCTATAAAGACAAATAGATGACCTCTTAGGTCTTAATGATGATCCTATAAGAATTCCTAAAATTATATCAGTGATTACTAAGCTCTTTTATAGTGGGACTGCTAATAGGTCCTTTTCTGATAGTCAGAACTGCAATGAGAACTCTGCCAGTCTCCCAAGTGACACCAGTTAATTGCTCTTAGATAGTAACCAGACTTTCTCCTACTCAGAGCACATTCCAAGAGGTTATAAAACAATTAACCAATGGTCATAAAAGGGGAACTAGTGATTTATTATAGGTGCTAGGACAGAATATAAAATATTAACTGGGTTTATTTATACAAAACTTCGCTAATAACTTAGTTATGGTTTTAAACCTTCAGTGAACCTGTGGAACTGAGACTGGTGATGTATGTTTAGCCAGATAATTACTCCTAATGGATATGCACGTAAACATTCTCTGTTGTAAACTTCTCTTTTATGATTTGATTTTTTTAATGAAGACATAATATTTTTTATTATTATTATTTTCTTTATTTACATTACAAATGCTATCCCGAAAGTTCCCTATACCCCGCCCCCGCCCCTGCTCCCCTACCCACCCACTCCCACTACTTGGCCCAGGCCTTTCCTATGATTTGATTTTTTTGCGTGTGAACTTGTGATGAATTTTGTAACATGTGATCGTGTATTCTGAAAGATGTTTAAGTATGGAGGACAAAGAAATGAGAAGCAGATAGAGAATTTCTCCCTTTCCCACTTAGGATCTTTCCACTTTTCGCCTTAGATAGCTTTCATAGAAAACTTTTTACAACTAACTTGGTAATAAATGCTATAATCACTTTTCTAAGTGTCCCTTTTTCTTCCTGCTACTTCAGACTAGCATTGCTGAAAGTTAGAGCCAAGCAGTTCCCGCTGAGATAGTACAAAGGCTGTTTACTTAATCCTTTGCTGTTCTGCCAGGGACTGCAGTGTCTGGCCTCAGAGGATCACAGAAGGCAGGTCTGCTGTAGTAGCGAGGTAACTTAGACTCAATCAGTAAACTTTTTATTATTATACAGCAACCCTAAATATCTAGTACGATAAATTCTTACCCTCCACAGAAGCTCTTTCCCCTGCGCGGCCTCAAGAAGAACCAACAAGAAAGAAGACCCCTGCTGGGGCTGCCTCCCTGA
The DNA here is from genome assembly GCF_900095145.1 of Mus pahari. Classification (NCBI taxonomy): domain Eukaryota; kingdom Metazoa; phylum Chordata; class Mammalia; order Rodentia; family Muridae; genus Mus; species Mus pahari. The sequence goes on from NC_034593.1 coordinate 138,815,828, forward strand.
CCCCCGCAGGTTTGCTCTAAAAAGTTCATCCTTGTGTCTCTTCACCAACATGGCAGGAATACACAAGGACAGGTCAGAGTTTACAAGATCCTAAAGATGACATTCTTCTTTTTACACACTTACTGAAGTATGAAACACTTTGTGAACTACTACTCTGTGCGAGATCTTTTCTCAAAACTCGGTCCCTTCACCATATCTCATTACACTGATCTAGCATCTTCTTTCTTCCTACACCTATGATTTCTTTTTCTTTTACCTTTTTTTTCCCATTTCAAACCTTAGAGTTTATCTTCTATTCATTACTCTTTGAAATTTATGCTACTAAGTCATCAAATTCACTTCCTTGTGTGTGTGTGTGTGTGTGTGTGTGTGTGTGTGTGTGTGTGTGTGTGGTCTGTCTGTCTGTCTCTCTGTGTCTGTGTTGAGTGTGAGTACCATGCACATGTGATGCAGAGTATGTGTAGATGTCTGGTGTTTTCTCCACCTTCCCGCTTGTTCATGACAGGGTCTTTGATATCAGCAAACAGCTAGCTACCTGGCCTAGGAGCCACCAGGAATTCTCTATATCTTCTATCTTGCTAGAGGATTTCTGGGATTACACAGAGGCATGCCATCAAACTGGACTTTTATGTGGGTTCTGGGCATTTGAACCCAGGCTCCCATGTTTGGCCAGGAAATACATTACTCAGCCATCTCCCCAGTCTCATATTCTAATATTTAGCCTCCTCTTTTGCACTGGGGCATCTGCTGTTATTGTTTACTCCCATGTTTTGGAAGTGCTGTTTCCTGTAGCATATCAAGTGCATGGTTACTATCCATTCCTTTTTTGGGGCTTCCTCCTCTGAACACTTTCCATTCTTTTTCCTTTTTATTTTAATTTATAAGTGTGAGGTTCATCTTCCCTACTATTTTTCCTTCTTAAAGAAACTCAGGTTACCATAGGGCAATGCCTCTGGATTTCTGACCTCTTTTCTATGCAATTTACCAGAGTGCCTAGATACTCCAGATAAGTCATCACACACTACAGTGTCGTTTCTTAGAAACATACTCCTATACTGAAGCTACCAGCCATCCTTACCATCACATTTTCATGAAGTATGATTCTCAGTTCTTTCTGGAATATATGAATCATAGAGTAATGAATTTTATCATGACATTCCCATATATGTGTATTTTATTATATTCACCTTTCTTCAGTAACCTTTGTAAATCTTGTCCTGCCCAGTGATTTCCCCTTTGACATCTTTAGTCAGTCCTCATTTATTTACACACATTATTTTCCCTCTAAACTCTATAGTCTGGAAGAACAGAAGTGACCTTTACCTTTCTGAGCCTGGCTTCTCTTGCTTACCATGATCTATCCATTTTTCCTACAAGGACAGGATCTGCTTCTCCCTTGGATGAATAAAGCCCTACTGTATACATATACTACATTGTTTTCAACCATTCATTGATAATGGGCCTTCTGGTTGACCTGGCAACTGGTTTGTGTGAAGATAGATATGCTGATCTCTAGTGTATGCTGACTTAGATGCCTCATACATACAGGTGATATAGATAGATGATAGCGTAGTTCTGTTTTTAACACTTGAGGAGTCACTGCACTGATTTCTTCAGAGGCTGAATTGATTTATAATCTCACTGACCTCTATATCCTTTCCAGGTTTTCTCAAGGACTACATGTGAAGTCCCTTCCCTGCATCCTTGCCAGAGTTTCTGCTTTGTTTTCATGACACACATTCTGACCGGGGGAAGATATAGGTTTTATTTTAATTTCTTTGATGGATTAAAAATACTAAACTTTTTCATGTATTTTGGGGCACCTTTTGCTTTCTTCTTTGAAAAAATTCTTTTTGGGTCATTTTACTATCTACTTAATTTATTATTTCCTCTTTATTATGTTTAATTTTGAGTCTGTGTATATTTTGACCATCATTCCGACGTTGAATGAATACTAAGCAAGTAGCTTTTCCCGTTCGCCTTATGGCCTCTTCACTCTGTTCAACTTCATATAATCCCACTTGAAAATTCTTAATATGCTTTCCTGAGCTATTGGAATGTATATTATATTGGTAATTTACCATGCGCTGTTGGAGCTCACAGAGAATCTGGCTCTGAAGTAGAGCTATGGTCCACAGAGAAGCTGGCTCTGAAGTAGAGCTATGGTCCACACTCACCAGACTCAAGCTTTCACTCAAAGTTTCCTCCAGGGGTAGAGGATGTGCAGATGTCCTATGTAGTAGGGAAGGAAAATAATAGTGACAGTCCAACACTGAAAACATCACCTTCAAGAACAGCTAGAAAGCAAAACTGAACTGTATAAGAAAGCTACCTGAGCACACACCTGCTTGGCGGCCAGCAAGCAGCATTCCCCATGGTTCCTACCATACTTCTTTGGCTGTGAAATGAGTTCCTCGGCCAGAGATAATACTTTAAAGGAAAGCAAACAGACCTGATTCAAGTTCTTGCCTTAAATACCTGTCTTGAATTCCCTTAATGACCAACAGTAACCTGCAATATAAGTCAAATAAACCATTTTCCCCAAGTTGTTTCTTCTTATAACATTTCAGTCATAGACATCAAGCTAACACAGTTGTATTTACTGTGCCCCTGTATTTTGTTTTTTTATTATTACTCCTGTTCTGATGTTTGTAGTTTCCTTGTCTCTGAAGCACTTTTCAGAGGTCTTGCTTACTAATGCTCAGTTGATGTCTTATTATTCTGAGTAATATCGGTAATATTATCATGTCAAACTTTAAAACATTAAATATTATTATTGTATTTCTCTTCTCAACTAACATGGTCTTAGCATACACAATTTCTCAGAACTACATGGTATTGCTATCTAAGACAGCCTTATTTTATTCCTGAAATTACACATAAAAATTATTTTTTAAAACTAGTATGTTTGCATGTTTGCTTACATATTTACCAATTCATTTGTTCACCACTCCTTATACAGCAGATATTTTCAGAACCATTTTTCTTCTTCCTAAAATTCCCATGTGATTTGGAAATTTTCCTCATGTGCCTGTGCTGATATGAAACATGTACTGACATCCTAATACATGTAGTCACTCATTTCAGTATAAGCATGTCAAAATTTGCCTGCATATAAATTACATTAGAGAAGAATTTTTATCATTGAACTTCTATAATATCCAATCAATTCAAATATGGAAACACACACACACACATACACACACACACACACACACACATATATATATATATATATATATATATATATATATATATATATATATACATGAGAGACTCTTATCAGATATATTTTTAGTGATTTAAAAGAAAATGCTTTAATGCTTTCAGACCCAAAACAAAGTAAGGGATGATTGTGTTGTGAAACTGAGAGTTTTCTGAAATGACACTGTCTATAACGTAAACTATTTTTATTCTGGTTTTGATCAAATAGTCTCATTCAATGTGAAGCCTGTGTTTTGTCAAGGTGGTATGTTAATGTAATGTGATTTCCAAGGCCAGTACAACAAGCTAATTTTGTCTGCTTTTAAATAATATTTCTCAGAATCTCGATAATTAGGAATTATTTTTATCTTTAAGTGATTAAGTATAACTAAATAATATTCAGTAGTTTTAATATGTCTTCATATACATGCACAGAGAGATGCACACACATGTATGATTCAAGAACATGTGAAATATGGGCTGGTGAGATGGCTCAGTGGGTAAGAGCACCCGACTGCTCTTCTGAAGGTCCTGAGTTCAAATCCCAGCAACCACATGGTGACTCACAACCACCCGTAACCAGATCTGACGCCCTCTTCTAGAGTGTCTGAAGACAGCTACAGTGTACTTACATATAATAAATAAATAAATAAATACATAAATAAATAAAAAAGAACATGTGAAAGAATAGGATGCTGGGCCATGGTTAGAGTGATGTTGGGTTATATATCTTGTCCATATAAATTCATCCATGAAAAATGACCATAGGAAACAGTTGCCTCTCTAATTTCTTATTTTCTGAAAAACTCGGGCATTTCAACACAAGAGCATACAACGTAAAACCCCTAGGTGTGTCTGATACAGATGACTAGAAGCCTGTTAAAGTCACCAGGGTTTCTTTCATAGTTAACACCAGCTGTGCCTCTTTTAGGACTACACAGAAGGACACATACTCTCTCCTCATCTTGAAGAGATGAGCTGCTCCAGCTCTAACCAACACAAATAAAGGCAGAAGCAAACCCCCTCTGGCATTCAGGAAGCTCAAGTCTGCTCGTCATTGTCCCACTGAATTGCATTTTGAATTAAAAGCAGTGAACAAAGTAGAACCAAAATCCTCACCAGCTTAAACTCTGTGTTATATGTGCAAAGACTGCATCGAAAAGTGTCAGTTAACCATCACTGTGCAAAGACTGCATCAAAAAGTGTCAATTAACAATCACTGACCATTTGTATAATGACACAGCTGAAGACTGACTTCTCTAAAGCCGTTCTCTGCCAGGTGATTATTTTATTTTATTTTATATTTCTAGAGTAAAATCATCACTCAGTTTGAATTGGCACAAGGAGGTTTGATTTGGCACAGAATCCTCCCGGTGTTGAATTGCTTATCTTATCTCCGTTCTGACCTAAGTCAAGCTGACCACATGTCACAGTGACATGAAAACAAAAAAAAAGCAACATTACATTCTACACGTGTCAAAGCTATGACACACCCTGACTTATGCATTGCCATAGCTCCAGAGTGCTAGTCTCTTCTGCCAATATCAGTCCTAGGTTATATATATGATCTTCCAAAAGATAAATCTTGGGAACATGTGAAATCTGTCCGAATTAATAAAAAAACAAAACTGGTTGATTGTATGTTCTTTTCAGAAAACTTCCTGAGTAATGACTCAGACATGCTTATTGAAAATAGAGCATGTATGATCATTGCTATTTTTAATTTTAATTTTTAAAAATTATGTCCATGAGATAGGGAAAGTCTGCACATGGCTGCAAGATCCCACACAACCAGAAGAGGACATTAGATTGTCTGAAGCTGGGTGACAGGTGTGAGCCACCTGACCTGGATGCTGGGAACCGAACTAGCTTTTGTAAGAGCAACACGTGCTCTTCACTGCTGAGTCGCCTCGGTAGAAATGATGATTGTTATCTTAATTTTAAGAATTTTAATTTTCATACCAATAAAAAGATAAGAGCTTGTGTTAAAACTGTATGATGGTGAATATCAAATTTTATTTTATGAATTGAAAAATATCCCCTGCCTAAGAACATTCCTACTATAAGAGCAGAACATTTGAGGACCAAATACACTCTATGAATGATTTCTCAAAACTTTATTTTCTAAAGTGGGAAAAGCCAATGTGTAAGCATTAATAGTGTTTGCCCAAAGTGACACAGGGACAAAGAGAAAATCAGCAGCAGCATTTGATTTTGTCCAAATTATAAATCAAAATTACAGGAGGAGAAACAAAGACTTCTCATGTAGGTTTTTCTTTGTCCAGGGAGGGACAGCTGTGTATGTACACAGGTGTGAACAAATGTGCATGTCCTTGCACATGGATGTTGAGGCCAGACTCGGGTGTCTTTCTCAGTCATTCTCTCTACCCTATTTTCTGAGGCACAGTCTTGCATTGAAGTTTAGGGTTCTGGCTGGGTTGGGTGGGCAACCATCAGGCTCCCACATCTGCTTATCTCATGCAGGGGTTTCAGGCATGGACAACCATGACCTACATTTATTTAAATGTCAGGATTTGAACTTAGGATGTGTTGTTTTTACAGCAAACACTACTACTCACTGAGTCATCTAACCAGTCCCAAGATTTATTTGCTATTTTATTTTTTATAATGCAAAGGAAGCATGCGATACTGCTATACTACAAGAGAAAATTCTGTAGAACATAAGAATGTTCCATTTTACTGTAGGCTATATTTTAGCCTTTGACATGAAAACTTGATAAAACATAAAAGTGATTTACTGTGAAACAGAAATCTGTTGTTTAGTAAAATGTTCAGAAAAGCTGCCAAGAGAGTATCCTGGTGAACCTCATAACAGGCCGCAATCAGAAACATTCATTGTGGACAGCGTGCTCATTCTACAGTACAAACTCCAATCCAGTTGATTACTGTTATAGTTTGGTTTCTGACACAATGATTAGCAATACCCATATTTTAAAAGGTTTTACAAAAAGTTAAATGAGTAAAATATGTGCTTGTAATTAGCAGCATATTGTTTAACAAAATGGACTGGGTTGCACCACGGTCACATAATTATTTCTTTAACGTGTAAGCTGTCACTTGAAAATTTAACTATGATTTAAGTTGACAAGTGAGTTGGGGAAGGGTGTGTGTGTGTGTGTGTGTGTGTGTGTGTGTGTGTGTGTGTGTGTATGTGTGTAATCTGAAACAAACATACATGATAAACCACAGACATTTAAAATTCTGTAAATTACCTTTATCTTCACACAGTGATAATTAAAATACTTACCCCTAATAAAAATGTTCTGGAAAGCATGCCAATGCCACCAGTTATTAAAAGAGAGATGGAATGTTGGAATAGTGCAGTTTGAATGATAGTTTGCAGAAATAGCATATACTAATGTTGGGAAATAGAGTTCAGTGACCACTGGTGCTGAGACAGAATGTGAATCTAAGGGCATAAGGTGACGTTATCTCTATTCTAGGGCAGTGTGGTCAGAATTGAAGCAAAAGGTTGTCATCTGCCACAGCTGACTAGTGAACCATTTTGGTGCAAATTTACTATGACATCTTGGGGTATAATTCTCTAACCCCATCTTTGTCCCCAATATAAATAAGTATTAGCTCCAACCAGCCATCCCTTATTGTGGAGAGAGTGTGAGAAGTACTTGAGTAAGTGCTGAGTTTCAATAGTGACTAATGTGCCTGTTACCTGCAGAGAACATGCTTGCAGGAAATAATGCCAGTATGAAAACAGTATGTGTAAAGTGAAAATTAAAAACCATTTCCACTCCACATCGAAGAGGTTTTGCAATTCAAAGTATCCTGTATTCAACTTTACACATTTATGCTCAGTTCCCTCTTATTTTTACTTATCCCAGTCCTGCCAAGGACCAGATGCACATTAAAGCATTAAAATGGGTGAATCACAAATGTCAGCTTCCCTTAGCACTGAGCAAGAGTATTGCATTTCCCTCACAAGTGATAAAATAACATCCTAACCTCTAAACATCTCTCCTCGAGTTATTTTATTTTGTACTTTTATGGAACATTATCATACTTTCCCAAGGTGGCTTTTTTTTTTTCAACTGAGGACCTATTTGAAGAAAAACTATCATCAGCGGGACTGGAGAGATGGCTCACTAGTTAAGAGCACTAGCCGCTCTTGCAGAGAGAGGAACCTCAATTAGGTTCCAATACCCAAGTTAAAAGGCTCATAAACACCTGGATCTCTCTCCAGTTCCAGGAGACCAGTGCTTCTGGCTTCCTTGGGGACCTGCACTTGTGTGCTCATACACATAATTTAAAACTAATAAAAAATAAACCTTTAAAAATATTTCACCAATAATCCCACTTTGGTTTTTAGATTTCATGTATTGGAAATAAATATTTCCAAATATGCTTACAATCCGTATTACTATTGGAGTTTAAGAAAGTTAGAGAAGGAAGAGGAGAAAATGTCAAAGATGAAAAAATAAAACAACTATTTTGCAGTCTTGCGTTTTATGCTGACACAAGGCATTAGTCTTTTGCTGACATTAGTCAAATTCTAAACAAAACGTTAGACCTGTCCAGCCCTAATTAATCCTAGAGTTATTTGCATCATCTTTTTTATACTGCTCAACCAAAATTGTTTCAAAATTAGCCACAACTTGGAATCACCTTTGAGGTTTTATAAAAATAATTTCACAAGCCATTGTTATACTTAAAAATGGAGGAAAGGGGCTAAAATAGAGCTCTGGACCCCAAATTTTCTGTCACCCATTTGTATCAGGCAAAGGTGGCATTTGTGCACACAAGTCATGTCACTAGATATATTCTAGAGATACACATTCAAGTCATTTAGTCAGGAAGGGTTGCGTCTAGACCACAGTACTCTAAGTGAATCCATGTTGCTTGCTCGACTGCCTTAGCCTCACATCTCAGCTCCGTGTGTAGGATTATTAAGGATTAAATACGTTTAATGCTTCCAAGTTAGACCAGTACTGAGTGAGGCATCAGAGGCAAGCTGAAGTCACAGGAAGTCAAGGGGGGAAACCTTCACTTCTTCTCTACCTGAAAGGTTTTGAAAATGAGAAGAACATCTGATTTGCATCTAGGGAAAGCAGTTCCATTTTCAAAATAGAAGAGAGATTTGCAGAGTACAAGTTTATTGGGAAAAATACAAGTAAATGTGAGTGTAGTAGGAGAGGTGCTGTCAGGCACATTCCAAGTGGTCAGACTGTACCAGTAGCTTGTTTGTGGCTGCTAGGCTGGCTCCACACACTGTCATAGCTCCTGTCTCTCAGAGAGAGAGAGAGAGAGAGAGAGAGAGAGAGAGAGAGAGAGAGAGAGAGAGAGAGAAACAAAACGTGGGTGAAAACCTGCCTATACGGGTTCCATGCTTCATGAGGAGTCTCCCACGAGTAGACCATTTCTGAGACTCAGCCATATGGTGGAACCAGCTGTATGGTGGTTCTACACAAGACTGCCTACATGGCTGTGTTACTACAAAGAGCACACGTCTTGTCTAAGACTTGGGCAATTTAAAAACACAGAAAAAGAAAAAAGAAAAAAGAAACATATTCTGATCAGAAAATGTTCAAAATGTATTACAGACATTTAAGCCAAGTAGACAAACACAGTGAATAAGCCAATAAGAAGTTGTTCAATATTACTAGACATTAGGAAAATACAAATTAAAGCCACAATGAGCAGAACACATCTACCACAATTGATAGAATTTAAATGCATCAGTTTAGTAGAAAAACATTTCAATGGTAAGTGTGTATGTATCTAGAAATGGGATTAAAATAAATAATGTCAAGACTCACATAATTAAGGAAGTGTAATCATTCACCATTTCTACAGGAGGTTTTTATAGCCCTAACCCTACCTCAGAAATTGATTAAAAAATAAAATTATATGTAATGGCAGAACATCTATGTAGTATGCAGAATTCCTGAAAATATTTTCCATATTTCTTTTTCAGCTAACACTCACCAAAAAAATAGAGGGTGGGAAACCATGACAAAGGTTAAACTCAAGCATAATGACAAATTACAAAATTCACCTATTATCAGAATGGTTACTAAAAACAGCAGAGTTAATCTTAGGAAGCGTTTCCCTGAAATCCATATGAATTGTACCTATTGTCAGGATATCTCTGGGGAGAAAGGAGGCATGGTCTCACTGGCAGTCATCCATCAATCACATGCTGAACGATCGTACTTCCGTTGTGCTCCTTGTCCTGTTATAACCAACGCAATGCACAATGGGACCTCCAATTTTTTGAGTCAGCAACTATGTTGATTCTTTTCCAAAGTAATCAAGTTTTAAAAGACTCAGAGACCTTTCCAAGGTAGAAGCCAGCTACAGTCTTTGAAGAAATGTTAAGGCTAGAGTAAATAAAACTGGTTGTAAACCCCACAGTCACAACTGACTTTTCACATCTTATGTTTATATGAGTACACTGTATCTGCCTTCAGACACCCCAGAAGAGTGCATTGGATCCCACTACAGATGGTTGTGAGCCACCATGTAGTTGCTGGGAATTGAACTTAGAACCTCTGGAAGAGCAGTCAGTGCTCTTAACTGCTGAGCCATCTCTCCAGCCCCCTGACCTTTCACATCTTAACTGATAGGCATGATCTCCCTTCTCATTCCATTCTAGGTCTTCCACACTCAGACAGTCTATTCTTGGCTCCATGCCCAAGGATGATACAGAGTTTTAGAACAGAGGGATAATTGAGGATCTACTTACTAAACCATCCTTGTTGGACCATGGTTGCTGCAGATGCCTAGGTGCCATGATCCTTAGGGTAAAAAATATATTCTCAATCAACCAACTAAGAAGGAGAGGTCCATCTTTTTCTTGGTAATCAAGGTGGATTAATGAAATAAATATTTATTTTTTTCTGCCTATTTAATCATTGACATAAGGAACTCAAAGAATTCATATAATAGATGCAGCTTACAAGTTTAATAGAACACTCATTTTGTTCCTGGAAGAAACATGCCTTCCCTAGACACAGGATCTTTGATGTGGATGTATCTGAACAAATTCTACAAGGGAAAGTCTTGACATAAAAGTGAGAGGACCTAATCTCACTTTTCATTCAAGTTGTAATGCTATGGATTTTATCTTAGGGACACTGTACCTATTGAGTTCATTGGGACATATATCCATCACATCTTATATGACACCTTCCTTACCTCACTAACATTCCAAGTCAGCTAAAGCTGGTTCATCTCTTATATAAGGCAACTGCTCCTAGGACTGTTATTCCATGTCAGGGCTTCTGAGAAGTCCACTCTTCTTGGTCATCAGTTCCATGTGACATTATGTCATTAGTAGAGAGAATTTTTCCATTAATAATAAAAAGTTCAATTACAGCTCTTAACAGCTATACCATGTTAGAGAATGAGATTCTCAATGCTAACCTTATGGCAAGAGAAGAAATGTTTTTTTTTTCCCTTCCTGAGAAAGTGAACAATCACCCTAGTGTAGTTCATACCTTTAATCCCAGCACTTGGGAGACAGAGGCAGGTGGATCTCTGTGAGTTCAAGGCCAGCCTGGTCTACGTAGTGAGTTCCAGGACAGACAGTGGTACATAGTGAAAGCCTATCTCAGAAAAGAATAAAGGACGGAAGGAAGGAAGGAAGGAAGGAAGGAAGGAAGGAAGGAAGGAAGGAAGGAAGGAAGGAAGGGAGGGAGGGAGGGAGGAAACAATAAAGAGGAGGAGAAAGAGGAGGATGAACTTGATAATTGATAATGTATTTATGAGATCAAGTATTATATACAGATTTCCAAAAATGGTATGAACATTTTCTAGTAAGGTGTGGAGCACTTGACAAAGTAGAGAAAGTTGTGATTGCCATGATTATATCATTTTATGGTCACTAATCGCTAAAATTCCCTTCTCTCTCTCTCTCTCTCTCTCTCTCTCTCTCTCTCTCTCTCTCTCTCCCTCCCTCCCTTCCTCCCCCTCCTCGTGCATTTGCGTGTGCATGTGCGTGTGTGTGTGTGTGTGTGTGTGTGCGTGCATGTGCGTGTGTGTTTAGCTTACGCTCTTCTCTAGGCAAGGGAATATTGAAACTCTTCTCCTCAAGGTGATTTCTAATTCCACAGATCAGGCATTAACATGGGAGTTACATGAGCTATGCTCCCCCATATTGTTTCTAGAATAATTATAATCTTAGTCACTGCCACACTACCTAAGGCTTCTATAGGCTAGACAACCAGATCAGCATTACAACCCTACTTTCTATTATCGTAATGACACTGCCCTTAGTTCTGACAGCTAAGGGCCACAATACAGCTTTTGGTCTCCCAGAAGTATCATCAGTGTTGATATGAGAGAGTCTAGCCCCATGTCTGCAGCCCTGACACACACCTTCAAGAATCTCAGGAAAGCTTCTTGTCCACAGGGTCATTGTGCCCCTTCCTGCCTGTATGGACACTCAGATGGAGGTACTCAGCTCTGACATGTCTGTCTCCTTGAACCAACTTCTTCCTTGCTACTATCCCGAAGAAACCCTGACCTCACCAAAGCCCCTATCCCTGCTCTGGTTCCTCAATGACTTGCTAACAGACCTTAGGACAAGATATGGATGTCTTTGCCAGAACAATAAAATTTAATTTATGAACAAAAATATCTCCTATAACAGTAAATTTTCTCACAGCTAAGCTTTTCTACTTCTGTATCTGATCTAGCATCTTCAAGATCTTCCTCAACACACTTCTCGTCCTTACTGCCACATAATGATGAGAGCCAACGACTGCTTCAGTTGAAACACTTCTTCCTGTGGCAGACAGTGTTTACCTCCACAGACTGATGACACTGCCTTTGCTGTGTACCTGTAGGAAAGCAAATGGGCTGATGGCAGATAATAGGGACAAGTGTCACTCTGCAGGTCATCTGAAGCATGCTTCCCTTCAGCTCTTTGTCTTTGTGAAGGGTGATAGTTTAGAACCTTTGGCTAGCTTTGAATCTTGAAGATAATTTGAAATCCCAAGGTTTTCATGTTCATCCCTTGAAATGTCTCCATCCTTGGATTCATAGCAGTATTCTATTTTAAAAACCTACTCCCTGGTTTGGTATAAAAAAAATTTCAAAAATTTTGTGCTTAGTCTCTCTTAGGGTTTTGCTACTCTAAAGGTTAGAGGAGTTTGGGACTGGTAACTAATTACACTTTTTAAAAGTTGTCTAAGAAGACCCTGGATTTACATTGTATTGCCCTCGTTTAACAATTGGATATCTGAGCCTATAATTTGTTTTTCAAAGCATTAACAAGGTTAAGAGAAACCAATTCTTTCCTCAATTACAATTATTAAACTGGTGGTTGTATCTATGAGGTTCTTGCACAAAATACAGTAATTGTAATTTTTACAACTTCTCATTTGTCCTATAGTGATCCTAGCTAACCACAGGTAAATATCTTAACAAGAATGATGCTGAAATATCATATGCTAAGAGTTGGCTTTTGTTTTCAAGCATCACATAATGAATTACACACACACACACACACACACACACACACACACACACACGCAAAATGGAGCCCGGGGCATTAAGTTTAGTGCAGTTTATATCTAAGACCCTAAGATGAAGATGGACACATGAGAGGTGAGAAATATAGTACAGAAGGCGAGGTTACAAAGACAACTCCCACAGAGTGACAGAGTGACTGCTCAATCTGGCTTGGCCAGCTTCTACAAGGGACGGTGGGTATTTATATCTCAAAAAGCCTGTGGGTGGGTTGGGGTGTAGAGAAAGTGAGGATATGTTGAAGTTGTCAGAATCAAATGGAGTCATTTTTGTTAACAGTAAGGAAAAAAGAAAATAAAACTGGGAGGTTATATGATGACAGAAAGAAGGGTTCTCAAGCATTTACTTTCTGATAACTACTGAAGAAGACTTTTTGGAACCACAAGCTGTCACAGAGGAGTAAAACCATCTACAAACATACTTCTATGCATTTCTGCTCACCATCCTTCTGCTCAACCTCATACTCATGACACACTGATTACTAATTGTTTCAGCCTATAAATATCATTCCAGAGACTCTTATGTGAACCTCATGTTTGTCTGGACAGGTTCCCCTTTGTTAAACCTCTTTGAATAAGTCCATAATTTGTAATGATATGCATATTCCTGTTGTGGGCATCTGCAATTGGCACTGCAATCTTATTAACAGCTAAGTCTCAGAATTTTTTGACCTTCCTCTGCTACATTTTTTTTCAAGCTAAGTGATATTTTTTTAAAAAAAAAAAAATGGTAATAATTTACCAGAATCCTTATCTCATTTTCAACAGTATTTTCCCATTAGACATAAAACTGCATCCAGGTGTTATCTGACCTCATCTAAGTTGGGGCTGAAGAGCCAGTAAACCAGCAGAAGTGAGAGGTGAGGTGAGATAGGGCCAAGCTACACATTCATTCCCTGCAGCTGGTGCCTGAGTGAGTCAAGTGGAGCTGAAGCAGCAGGTAAAAATGTATCTCCCATCCTCACAAGGAAACATCACTGAGATAGAGGTCTTCTCCCCCTGGTCATAAAATTGCATCTTCTGATAGACTGTAGTTACTCAGTAAGATGATGCAAAGTTACGATACCAGAGTAGCATAAATTAGATAAAACATTAGATCTTAAACAAAAGAGCCATTGGCTTATGGGTGAGGTGTTTGAAGAAGATGGTGGCAGATTTAGTCTTGTTCATCCCTGGGTACTTAGGTAGCACAGCTGCTGCTCCTAGCCACGAACCTCGTTTGTCAGAGGATGGCTGGATGGCCTGTATAGTGGAGAAACTAATGACCAGCACTGGGGCTGCAAGAGAAGATAGGGCTCAGGTCCGTGCATCCAGAACCCATGACCAGCATGCTGTAAGTACCCCGGATGAGAACCACAGATGGAGTTTTTGCTTCTCTCCTGGCGAGATAAACTGGGCTGGTTTCTTAAAGATACTTGTGTTGTCAGAATGTCTTTCCCTCCCACTCTAGTTCATCAGCTTGTTTGAAACTGCACATGAAGCAAAGGGAAAGTGGACCTGTTAACTAGTTGTTTGAGCTAAGGGCTCTACATTTTCTTCCTGACAAATTGTAAGAGGGTGTGAGAGAAAATAAGCTTGAGTTAGCTTAGCTTGTGTTCTGTGTATTTGTACAAGAAATCAATTATTTTCTAGAAAATGGAGGTTCGGATTTGCAGAAGTAGAAAATAAGAGTTTAATAAGAAAAATGTCACTAAGCAATTCCCAGTAGCTGTTAAAAGGAACATGATAATCTACTCTGGGCGATTAAATGCTAGGAAATTTTATATCTTGCAGGAGATGAATAAATTCCTAGAAAAAATACTATACAGAGTCAGAATGAACTAGAAAAATGGAACAGGCAGCTGACGAAGACATTCACTAAGTCCCTTAAAGCCACCCAGCCAGTGCATCAGGGCAATGTGGCTTCAAAGCCAGACTCCTAACTTCGTGTCTGAAAGGAATACAGCAAAATATCTTCACCTCAAGTTATTTTAAATTCATTGATTTTTGCAGTATAATTCACTGTCTTTATGGGTAATAAATTCATTGTGAATCCAAAAACATTATACCTAAATTGCTTCTGAAACTTATTGGGAGTTTGATCTTTACGTTTTAAAAATCTATACTTGGATTTTTTTTTTCTGTTGCCTATTTCTAAAGATTTATTTCTATTTTGTCTGCATGGGTGTTTTGCCTGCATATATGGCAGAGCACCATTTGCATGCAGTACCATAGAGGTGAGAAGTTTGTCAGGGCCTCTAGAACTGTAACTTCAGAGACTGTGAGCCACGTTGTGGGTACTGAGACCCAAACCTGGGTCCTCTGCAAGAGATCTTCGCTGCTTAATGTGCCTCAGCCTCCTTCTTTGTCATCTTGCTTGTATATTCTTCATAGGGTTTTTAATGACCATAAACCAAGATAACATATGCAAATTATTATGAATAGAGTGACAGGAAATATAATGATAATCTTTACTGTACAGAGTTGAGATTTTTATGTAAATAGAAAATGATAGTGTCTATATATCCTTAATCTAGCAATATGAATTACAATATCTTTAAGAGTTCAAGTTCTCTGTAAGTTCTATAAGTTCCCTCTCCCTACTTTCAGGCATCTCATCTAAGGTCCCTCCCTTTGAGTCCTGAGAGTCCACCTCCAGCAGGAAGACAGGGCATCAAATGAGGGAGGGGAAGGCCATCCCACAGTCACAACACTGACCCATAATTGTTCCCATCTGAAAGAATTACAGGGATGAAAATGGAGAGGAGCCTGAGGAAAAGCAACCGGCCCAAAGTGGGATCCAGCTCAAGGGGAGGTCCCAAGGCCTGACACTATTACTGAGGCTATGGAGTACTCACAAAAAGGGACCTAGCATGACCACACTCCAGAAGACCCAACAAGCAGCTAAAAGAATCAGATGCAGATATTTGCACCCAACCAATAGACAGAAGCAGCTGACCCCTGTTGTTGAATTAGGGAAGACTGAAAGAAGCTGAGGAGAAGGGCGATTCTGTAGGAGGACCAGCAGTCTCAATTAATCTGGACCCAGGAGATCTCTCAAACATTGGACCCCCTAACAGGCAGCATACACACAATTGGTATGAGGCCCCCAACACACATACAGTAGAGGCTGCTGGGTGTGTGTTCATTCAGAGATGTTGCACCTAACCCTCAAGAGACTGAAGGCCCCAAGGAGTTTCAAGGTCATGTGGGATGGGGGGGTGGGGACATCCACTTGGAGACAGGGGGATGGGGAGGAGGTATGGGATGTGAAACAGTCAGAGGGTGGACGGGGTAGGGAAATAAAATATAGACTGTGAAATAATTAATTAATTAAAAAAGAGTTCAAGTTCTATTTAATTAAGAAATTGAAGACTTTATTTTACTGTTGAAATCACACTTTATGTATAGCAATACAATTTTCAGATTAAATAACATTGTAATAGAGTGACATGATATCGTTTTAAATAGAAAAGACCAATGTTTTAGGTTATTAAAAAAAAATCTCCTCCTACAACATACTTTAAAAAAAATTTTAAAACAAAATCAAGTATATATAGTTTGCATGCAACTTGCTATATCAATTGTCTAAAATCACAAATAAAATTGTTATTGGAATAGAAGGGTTCTACTTTATTTTTTGAGTCTTCCAAATATTCTAATAGTTCCAACATCACATGACTTAAAACTAGAAATTTTGTAATCCAAATACTATAGGTTATTTAATATTCAAATAAAGGTAGTTCAAATAAATTCAACAAAGCAGGAAGAGTTTAACTGTGGATGTCTGTGGGACCTGGATTTGGACCTGTCTGCTGAAGTTCAATGAGCTGGTGCACTTGGCTCCCCAGGGGTATACAGCTGGAGACAATGACTCCTCTTCTTTCAGAATCTGTCAGTAGGGGTTTGACAGTCATTAGAATGCACTGACTACATGCGTGAAATTGTCAAAGAACAGAATTAATTAATGAAAACCAAATAGAATTTTTAAAAAAGACATCTGCTTTCCCTCTGATTGTTGATCTATAGTAAGTATTAAAGGTATATTAAAATAAAACTAATTTTCAAAATAGTCACTTAACTAAACTTTGAGAAGTGAACCGTGACTGACTAAACGATATGCTGAAGTGGCTGAGTTCATTTCTTACTTTCTCTGAGGTTCGTTAGTCAACAGAAATTTGTTTCAACAGTCTCTGAGGAACTCATGAGCAATGATAACACATTAGATCAATTGTTAGTTTTGGAACAAGTTTCAGCATCTTACAGGAAAAACCTAATAGATCTTTAGGAAATATCCAACACATTAACAACAATAAACATGTATTTGCTTCCAAATATGAAGAATTCCAATTAAAAGTAGATAACAATTGATAAAACAAATGCATTTCTAAAAGAAAATGTTACTGCAATGTCATAAAGAAAATACATGATTGCGTTCTGATCTGATTTAATTGAATATTTTCTACTTCAGGATTGTGCTTTGACCCAGCAACTATTATCTCAACTAAGTACTGGGACCCAGTGTGTCTCTGAGTATGATATGCAATGCCTTCATGACTGAACCTAAAGCATGATGTGTGTAGATATTTTAACATAATTATGGGTTTTACACCAGCTTGTGTTCTGCAGAGAAACAAAGACATATTAATCATCTTGTCCTCATATTTCATTAAATAGAATTGAACAAGCTTATAATTCCAGAGTTTTGTTCTCTTTTTCCTAAGCTCATCTTTAGGGAGGAATGATTTATGCTTTCAAATAAGAAAGTGTATTTCTGGGGTGCCGCCCCAGCAGTACTTTTAGAAGACCTGGATGTAAACAAAAAGTGAAAGTCACTGGCACAGATCTAAACTCCAGTCTTACTGGAGTAAGGAAATATATCCCATTTGAAAGCTGAAATTACCTTTCTCTACAACTTTTTCAAGCTTTGGAGAAATAATTAAGTTTCATCCTGGGTTTTGCTTATTCATGCAGAATGGAACTGAGACCCCTTTTTTTTTATTTTTTAATTCAGCAGGCTAAATTCCATTTCACACTTTTGCCAGGTAATTCTCAGCTCAAGCCAACCTTGGGCTTGAGGGATTTCTTCTGCGTTGGGCTCAGGGAGACAAAAGAACATAATTTTGAACGCATAATATTTCATTCCTGTATCAATTCAATTGTACCAAAGTCATACAACCTCAACTTATTTAATCAATTCATTTCATAAGCAGAAAGCAAATGAAAACCAAGGAGTTCATCACGGCTTGATACTTAACATAATTAATACAGTCTCCTGGCTTTGTATCAAGGTTCATGTAACAAGTATATTCAGTGGAATTGTATGCCATGAGGACATACTAGCCTTGACATTTCTCATCTTTCATTTAGAATATGTCATTATTCTAAACGCTGTATGTGAAACCAGCCCCCTTTCCCTCTTAATAAAAGCAACATGAATTGATCTGAGGAAAATGCAAGGTGGGGGGGGTGGGAAATCACAGAATAATGTCATGCTTCACAAAAGAAGGTATTCCACATCTGTATCTACACCTGTGCCTGTATGTGAACGCGCACCTGTAATGATGTATACTTCAAAGACAAGTCTTTTTTTTTTCCTCTAGTGAGAAAATGTCTTTAAAATGGGTTCAATATTTCTGTATCCCGCATAACACACACATTGTAAATAAGTCAGAGATCAGACCAAAACAACATGTTTAGAGGTGACTTCTGGGAATAAGAATTGTCATTTACATTTTATATCTTTCTTCTTCTAATATAATTATAAAGTTAATTAAGATCATGTAATGAACTCATAATAAACTGCTTATTAAGGATCTTGTACTGGCTGGTTTTTTGTGTCAACTTGATATAAATCATACTCATCAGAGAAAGGAGCCTTAGTTGAGAAAATGCCTCCATGAGATCCAGCTGTAGGGCATTTTCTTAATTAGTGATTGATGGGAGAGAGCCCAGCCAACTATGGGTGGTGTCATCTCTGGGCTGGTGGTCCCAGGTTCTATAAGAAAACAGGCTGAGAAAGCCATGAGAAGAAATCCAGTAAGAAGCACTCCTCTATGGGCTCTGCATCACCTCCTGCCTCCAGGTAACTGCTCTGTGTGAGTTCCTGTCCTGATTTCATTTGTTAATACATAGCGATGTGGAAATGTAAGCCAAATAAACCTTTTCCTCCCCAACTTGCTTTTTTGTCATAATGTTTTTTCATTACAGTAATAGAAACCCTAACTAAGACAGATCTCAAAGGCTAATCAAGTCTCCTCACCATTCCAATGCCATTCAATAGTCAGCTGTATGGTGAATGTCTCCAGGATTCTCAACAAATTGTGCCAACTTGTAGCACCACTAGGAAGTGTCCAGTCATAATACTCTCAATCAATCGTTTTCCTAAACATTTTCCCCTCAGGGGCTGGGCTGGGGGGATGGCTAGGTTGTAAAGAGCTTGCAACCGAGGCTTGAGAACCAGAGTTTGGATCTCCAGCCTCACATAAAGGCCAGATGGAGCCAAATGAATGTTTGTAATCTCTTTGTGCAAACCAAAGTGGGGAGCATAGTGAGGAATTTCCTCAAGATTCTGGTCCAGCATGTATGGTACACATGTCTGCAGATGGACTCAATCTCAAACAGTGTAGAAAATAGAGGAGAGACAGGAATGTTGTCTGCGGACTTCCATTATCACTCTGCTGCAAGTGCATGCCCATATGCTGTCTCTCTTTCATACACACACTATTAGAATAGTGCATAAAGCACTTACTGTGCAATCATGAGAACCTGAGTTCAAATTCCTAGCACCCATTTAAAAGCCCAGCAAGCTCTGGTCAGAACAGAGAAAAAAAGAACTATAGGATAAGGCAAAAGTCGTGCCTGGAAGCATGCACATGTACATACATATGCACACATGTGCACATATACACTTAAACATATATATATATATATATATATATATATATATATATATATATATTTCAACACACACACATATATATACATATATATGTGTTTATATATGTACACATTTTTATTATACTTATTAAGCATATTTCTCTTGGTACTTTAAAAATTGTTTTCTCTGTCGAGAGAGGGTACTGGGAAAGACAACTGGAATGGGGGAGGAAGGCATCTCTAGGATGAGCTAAAGAACAAGGGCAATGGAAACTCCCATGACTCTGAGAGTGGACCTAAGACTCTTTGCAATGGGAGTTGTGGAACTTGAACCAGCCATTTCTTGTAACCAGGCAAGACTTCCAATGGAGGGATTGGTATACCAACCCGACCACAAAACCTACCATTTGTCCTACCTATAAGATGTGCAGGGGTAAAGATGCAGTAGAAATTAAGGAACTGGGCAACCAATGACTGGTCCAGCTTGAGACCCATGTCTTAAGAGGGAGCCCATCTCTGACACTAGTAATGATATTGTGCTATACTTACAGGCAGGAGCCCCAACCATGATCAGAGAGGCTTCACCCAACAACTGATGGAAGCAAATATAGAGACCTGTTGTAGAAAATATTTAATTTCAATCCAGGGTTTCTATATCCTTGACCATTTAGTTCCCAGAAAAATAGACACATGCAATCTTTAAATTTATAACAAGCCTTAATCGGCCCAAGAGCTAGGCAGATATCTATCCTCTATGCTATTATGTCTATGTCTCAGCCAATAATCCCATTATATAACTGGCCATGTTTCATCAGGGCTTTTCTTAACTCCAATTAGACGACCCACATGGTCATTAATTTAAGATTCTTACCCCATGGTGGTTCTCCTCTCTCCACCTTCTTTTTTTCTCCTCCAAGTCCTCTCAGACAAGATGCCAAGCCTGGGAACCCAAGACTACACCTATCTCTCTTCTGCCCAGCTATTGGCTGTAAGCATCTTTATTCATCAACCAGGGATAACTTGGGGGACAAGGTTACATAGTGTCACTTAGATACTTGCAGATGCACTTGTCCCTGAAGGCCACCAGTCCTTGGGGACCAGTATTTAGCATTAAAATACAAGCAAAAAAAAATTCAACAGAGACCCACAGTTTGGGTAATCCTGAGGAAGGGGGGAGGAAAGATTGTAGGGGCCAGAGGGGTCAAGGACACCACAAGAAAACCTACAGAATCAACTACCCTGTGCCCATAGATGCTCACAGAGACTGAACTAACAATCAGAGAGCATGCACGTGATGGACTTAGATTCTCCGGACATATGTCACAGTTGTGTCGCTTGGTCTCCTAGTGAAATTCCTAAAAGTGGGAGCAGGGACTGTCTCCGACTCTGTTGTATGCTTGTCTTTCCTCCTAGGGTCCTACATCGTCTAGCCTCAGTAGAAGGAGTCGCACCTAGTTTTACTGCAACTTGATATGCCAGGACTGGTTGATATCCATGGGAGAACTCCCTTTTTCTGGGAAGAAATGGGGTAGTAGATGGGGGAGGAGGGGAGATGGGGAAAGGACTGGGAGGAAAGGAAGGAGGGTAAAGTGTAGTAGGGATGTAAAATAAACAAATTAGTTAATGTAAAAGAATGTTTTTCTCTAAAATGTTGCTGCTTTTTGTGGAGAACCACAATTGATTTTTATTAACACTCTGATTTAAAGCAGTTTAGATTCATAGAAAAACTGAGCACACAGTACAAGAGTCTCCACATAACCTCACGTTAAGAACCTGCATTATATATTATTCTTGTGGAAACCAATAAGCCAATATTTCTACAACACATTGAGTTGTATCACCAAAGTTTTTAACTGAACATCTATTACTCACTCACACATCCCATGTGACAGGCAATATTATCTAGTCTCTTTGTGTCTCTTTGCAGCTGTGGAGGTTCTCAGATTTACCTTGATTATGTTATGAACTTGACAAATTTGAAACTATTAGAATGTTTCTATTTTCAACACATAGTATCTGGAATATATATCAATGTAACATATGACCATAGTAGAATTTGTCAGCTTTTGGATTTTGTTTATACATTGGTTATATTTTCTATTTCAATATCACCCCCACAGACACATCTGACGTCTGGTTTGCCCTTCAGTGTGGAAGATGTCTTGTACATCCATAGTTAAAGAGTATGATCCTTTTATAAGAAAATATCTTGACAGTTCTTTTGTGATTGGGTTACCTCATTCAGGATGATACCCTCCAGATACATCCATTTGCCTAGGAAT
>NC_034593.1:138839275-138868697 GCF_900095145.1 Mus pahari
TTCAGGATAGCATTTGAAATGTAAATGAATAAAATACCTAATAAAAATTGGAAAAAAACAAAAAACAAAAAAAAACAAAAACAAAAAAATAAGAAAATATCTACCTTGTTTACTCCTAAGACTTCCTCAAGGAGATTTGTCTACTGACCTTAGTTGGTATTTGGTGGATAGATTTTTATACCCAGCAAACCTCCTACATTTATATCCATTTTCATGTCATGTCCATAGACTTCCTTCTCTGCAAGCATTGATAAGTTTTTCCTATTTAATTCAAATACTTTACTTTCTTTATCTTATTCTGAAATCCATAATAACAATGCATATTTGGAAGTCAGGGATTTCTCTGACAATGTTTATGTTGCTATCAGGAGATACCAAGCTCTCCATGAGAACAGGCCTTGTGAAGGTACAAAGGACACCACCAACCCAGGGAAAGGGTTCTCACTGGAAATAAAATGTACTGGCACTTTGATCTTGGACTCCCATCCTTTGTAACTATGAAAATGATTTTGTGCCTTTTAAGTCACCAAATAGTATATGTGACTTTTCTAGCACCCCAGTGGATAAATAGATCATCCTATTTCATAGTACAAGGACATTTGATAGGAAAAAAATCTGTATCTCCCCCATCCAAGTTGGAAGAACTATATTAAAAAAAAAAAAAAGACAAAAATAAAAGTGCTGAAAAAATGTAGGGGATCTTATAGGATATTACGGAAATGTAAATTACTGCATCCACAATAGAAAACAGTATGAAAGAACCTCAAAAGACTAAATACAGGCCTGCCATATGATCCAGTAATCCTGTGTGTGTGTGTGGGGGGGGTGTTCATGTTTATCTCCAATGGAAATGAAGTCAGAATCCTGAAGACCCCATGCTCCAGGGTCCATGGTGTCACTTTTCACAGTAGGATACAAAATCAACTTACATATCCATCAACAGGAAATAGGCATGTGCCAGGTTTCCATAGTAGACTACTGTTTACTCACTTAAGAGTATTAAATCCTAATATTTATGAGCAACTTTAATGAATTTAGAAGATACTTTATTAACCAAAGAAAGTCATCAGAATAAAACTAATACTTGATCTCCCTTTTAAAGGTTTTTATGTTTTAAGTAGAAAATATTTTTTCTATATGATACATCTGATTATCATTTTCTCTATTCCACCCCCTCCTTGATCCTCCTTACCTTTCCACCCACCCAAGTCCATGCCCTCTTTCTCCCTCTCTCTTTAATAAAAGAAAGAGGCAAATTAAAAGGAAAACAAAAAGTCAGAATAAAACAAAAAAGCATAAGAAATACACACATACAAACAGAGAGAACGATAGAGGGAGGGAGAGAGAGAATCAGAAAACATAATATACAAACAAAAGACCAGATCTCACTTTTAAATGGTCTCCAAAAAACCGCTTGATCTTCTAGAGAAGTAGAGAGGAATGCGGTAGTTACTAGAGACTCGGAAGAGTATGGGGAATGAAGATTTACAAGAAGTGGGTCAAGAGTTAACATATTACAGTTAGATAGCGAGAAGAAATTCTACCAGGTGAGTGCATATAAAAATAATACATCATGGATCTCAAATTGGGAGAAGTTCGATGTGTTAGATGTAAAGAAATCATAAAAATTACCAAAATGAATATCATGATTACCTGAGTGGATCATTCCCCAACATATATAAATCAAAACATGACAATGTACCTCATAAATATGCATAAATGTTATTTGTCAATCAAAAAGTAAAATTGATTAGTAAGAAGTCCAAATTTTCCTGAACAAAGGGCCATTTTTAAAAAGTTACAGGAACAGGTCTTTTAAACTGCTTGTGTGTTGTTTATACTTAGTCAAAGTAATTGTTGCTATCAGCACTGCCTAGAAGCTTTCCAAGCAATTGCAGTTGAGCAGAAATATCTCCTCAAATTAGATGTCTGCTTGTATAGTCTTATCTCCCTAGATTTAATAGCTAAATGGATAATTTCTCTCTGTCTACATGCTTCCCAGGGTAAATGGTTTTGTTTCCTTGTGAATAACTATTTGATGCTAACAACAGCTAGATGAGCATAAGCTATCAAAAAAACCTATGCCTAAATAATACTCCTTTCTGGTAGTATGGAGGATAATGTAGGTAATTTATTATTGCTCATTTGGAAATCTGAAAAAATGCCTTGTAATTATAAAGTAGTTATATCCAAAGAACTATAAAAATATGCTGAACTTGCATGAAGGTTATTTTTAATTAAAACTGTCTCTGAAAAACCTGAGGCATGTTGATTTGAATTGAACTGAAATAAATAATTGAATATATCATTTCTTCACATAAAGCATATGATAAGTACAGGTTACTCTGTGAAAGACAATATTGATTATATTCTGGGTTTCATCCAATAAGCATTTCTTGTTAACCAAATATCTAGTTTGGATTCACAAGATAGAGCAGACTCATTTAAGATGCATGAGAGAAAAATCATAAAGATAAGATCATAATTTTAAAAAGTTTTTAAAAGACCGTAATCTGTCATCTTTTGCTTCTTATGCTTTGTAGAAGAGTGGACCAAACTACTTTTACATAAATTCCTATTCAGAATGTGGCTCTGAATGCCCTTCTGACGTTCTATAACAATTCAGAAAAGTCTGCATGACTACTACACAAAAAAATCAAATGAAGAACAAACAAATATCAAAAATTTTAAGTCTTCAACAAAATTAAGTAACCAGTAAGATGGTATAGGTTGTTCAAAAGGTATCTTAAAAGCCAGAAACATACATGAAGAAAATGAGTGATGAAATAAAATTTATAAATAACTTGACACCATTTCTAGACTTAGATAGAAATCAATTGACTCTCCATCTGACTCAATTTATTTAACTGTTTATAAACATAAAAACATGTAAACATTACCTGACAATAAACATATTCATCCTATCTCTAGACATGATATCTCTTAGTTATTTATAACTTGCCATTATAAAATATCTCAAAAGACAACAAAAATCTGGAATTTGTAAATCAGAAACATACTATAGTCAGAAATAGTCAAGAGTATAATCAAGCCAGGCCTGGTGGCGCAGGCCTTTAATCCCAGCACTCGGGAGGCAGAGGCAGGCAGATTTCTGAGTTCGAGGCCAGCCTGGTCTACCAAGTGAGTTCCAGGACAGCCAGAGCTATACAGAGAAACCCTGTCTCGAAAAACCAAAAAAAAAAAAAAAAGTATAATCAATATAGTTATTTACACTATATTCTTTAGTACATTGTTATTCAGCCTTTGTTTTTATCCTAAGTTATCCAAGAGTGATCTTCCTTAGCTATTTAACTGCACAAGTTATTCTAGAGATGCTGAATTAGAGTACCCAAGAGTGAATATAGTAGCTGCCCACCCCTCTCTGAAAGGGGCCAGCCAGGCTGCTAAGTCCAATAGGACTTCTCTTTGGAATTTCAGATAAATTGCCATTGTCCCCAGAGTACTCAAACTATCAGAGACATGGGCACCAACCAAGAGAGATAGGTTATCTTCCAAGATCTAGAGTATACAAGGGACTTCTGTTATTCGAGGAAAATTCTGCAGCATCTATTGTAGGCTCTTCTTAGTCACCTGTTCCAAAACCCAGAAGTTATTTTTCACAATAATTATTTCTATTGGCATTCAAATATATTCTGTAAAGTAGAAAAGTCTGTTTTGCCATATATATTTCATAACTCATCCATAGGCTTTTGAAGAATTTGTAATATGTACCTGTTTTCTCATTGAGAAATAAATATTTAAAGTTCTTTATTTTTATGCCTACATGAGAATCAACAGTTTTACCTTCTTTCAAAACTTTTGTACTTGCATTAGCAAGATAAAATAGGCCTCTTTGACATTATTTTCTCAGATATGCTGTTTCTGCATGTTTTAGGGGTAAAGCATTTTGAATTCCATCAATAGCAAGTTGAAACAATGTCTTAATAATTGCCCAAGTATCAGATGCTGCATTATGTTTATTGAGCATCAGTGTTCTCTGTAAAGACAAAGGAATTGGGTTGGAGAATGCCCAGGGCAGACAATGTAATACGCGTGCCCCTCAACACAACATCATCAGAACATCCCTGTGCCTTCCACTTAGTTCCCAGCTGAGGATGACTCTATGTGTCTTAGTTGATGTAGCAAGGAAAGTAACTCTAGCCTAAAAATAGGAGAAACAGAGCTTTGTTTGGAATATATTTTAGAGAAATAATAGCTGAAGGTAGAAATTCACTATCATAGACAGATTTATAAAGCAGTTACTCAGAAATGAAAATGTAGTAGTAATTAGTTTTAAACTCTGGTCTATACTTTACTATTAAAATATCAATAATTGATATTTAAAATTTATTTCATCTGCATGTGTGCACATACATGCATGTGTGTGCATGTGCTTGTGAATACACACATATACTTACATGTATGAGCAGAGGTAAGTATGGATTTTTCCCTTTTGCCATGTGGGTCCCAAGGATGGAATTCATGTGATCAAGCTTGTTAAATGCTGATCCATCTTTCTGGGCCTTTGTAAAAGTTTGTTTTATAATAATTGAGGTTTTTTTTAACTTATTAGATATTTTCTTCATTTACATTTCAAATGCTATCACGAATGTCCCCTATACCCTCCCCCCNCCCTGCTCCCCTGCCCACCCACTCCCACTTCTTGGCCCTGAGGGGTTTTTTTAAGCTAGAATGTATCAACCCAAGACTACACAGAGAGTGATTTTGACCACATGAGGAAGATAAAAGATGGA
Source organism: Mus pahari (assembly GCF_900095145.1). Classification (NCBI taxonomy): domain Eukaryota; kingdom Metazoa; phylum Chordata; class Mammalia; order Rodentia; family Muridae; genus Mus; species Mus pahari. The sequence goes on from NC_034593.1 coordinate 138,844,030, forward strand.
CACTTGACTCTTGGAGTCTAGAGAATGCTTCCATTGTTAGTTTTTCTCATTTTGATCAACATCTATTCTATAGCTTTTATAAATTGTTTGACTTTGTTATGAGTAAATTAACATACCAAGTCCTTTATACCTCAATATGACTTGACACCTTTAATTACTATATTCCTCTTTTAACAACAAAGAGTGGAGTAACATGAATAACATTGACCCCCAGTGGTAGGCATTGGGTGGAGAGAATGCCTCATGGACACTCCAAGATAAACAAAAGTGTTGGACTTGTCAAAAAAAGCAAATAACATGTGGACACAACTTGATGACAAGTTTTACCAATTTTGAAAGTTGATGTTTAATTTCTCCTCGTTCTTCCAAATCAAATCCCTTTTCTTGACACTATGCACACTCTCTATGTTGTGCCCAACACACTATGCACACCCTCTCTGATGCACCCAGCACACTATACACACGCTCTCTGATGCACCCAGCACACTATGCACACTCTCTATGATGCACCCAACACATCTTCCCAAACTCAATGCACTGAATCATAATGGGCTGGAAGAACAAGAGTACCAAGGATTCTCCAAGTGGACTTCAGCTCAGCAAATGATGAGGGTCAGTGATGTCATTAGATGCCAGAAAGGAAGCCCAGGAGCACACCAGACATCACATGGCCATGATGTCAAGCAGAAACTCACTCTATGAGCTTCATTCTACATCTACCATGTAGTTTTTCAAGTGAGTAGTCCTGGAAACTAAGATGCCATATAGTTAAGTTCTGCTACTTCTAATCCTAAGGAGACAAGCTAACAGTATTATATATAAAAGCATGACATTTCTCCCTGATTCTGAAACAGAAAGAGTTAGTCTCAGAGCGCATCACTCTTCAGATGGGCACATGTTTCTTGGTGTTCAGTGTAATCTTCTGACTTTACTTGTATTATGTTAAATGTTTAATAGATTCGGTGATGAATCTATTCTGAATCTATTAAACTACTTCAGCACAATTACTCTAATAAAACAATTTACCATCTGGCCTTCTTTATTCTCATACCTTTGCATCTTTTCCCAAATTGATTACAAAAGAGAATCATTTTCTGCATTTCTGGATCCTCCCATCTCCCACATTAATGGTTGTGTATTAATACATCTCATGAGCTAATGATACAAAGTGTTTAGCAATGCAAATGACCTTGCTGGTGCAATTGGAGAAAATGGTGTAACTGCCATGAAATTAGCAAGGGGCCTCTAATCACACACCATCAGTAAGAGACAAATGCAGAGTTTTATTCTTAATGCTTCCTAACATAGGTCTTATGGGTGGGATTCCTGACATCACTCATGTCTTACTATATGTCACATTAGGTAGTAAATAAATTCATTTAGACTGCACGATGTGGTTTTAAAGTCTATCCTTGTGCCACAGTGTATGTGTGTTTTTCTTTCCATTATCTTATGCCAGGAAACACACCCCGACACCCTCTAGAATATTCCTGCGCTAATTTTTACCAGAAGATTGACGGTGCTTGATTCACGATACTGTCACTATGATAAAGTATCATGATCCAAAGCAATTTATGAAGAGAAGGTTTATTTTGTCTTTTCGTTAGAAGGGATAGAAGCCACTGTGGAGGGATTGGCAGTAGTTGAAGAAAGTGTGGTGAAAGGAACAGGGAACAAACTGATCATATTTTCATCCACATATCAGAAATCCAGAGAGGGAACAGGAAAAGGGAGAGTCTATAAACCCGCTAAAGCCCCCCCCACACACACACCGTTGATGTACATCCTCCATCAAGGCTCCACTTCCTAAAGGCACTGCAACTTTACCAAGTATTGCCACCAACTGGGGACCAAGTGCTCAAAGAAATGATACTATGAAGGTCAATCCTCAGTGAAACCTCCACTTTTGATGCTTCTAGAATGGCCATAAGTTTTTAAATACTGATTGAATTGTTTTTCTGTTATCTCTACCCTGAAATAAATAAAAAGGAGGCATGGAGATGGCAGAGTGGATAAGCACTTTTGTGCAATAATTTCTGCATAGTTTAAAGTTTGATCTTTCCTGTGGGGTGTTACTCCATTTCTTCCTCCAGCTGGATAACAGAGTTGCAAGTGATTGTAAATTGATTTTTTTTTTTTTTTTGCTTCTTCATTTTACTTTTCAAATGTAATATCTAGATATCTAGGTCCCGGATGCAGAATACCACAGCCAAGTATTAGGAGTCCTACAGAGGAGGGTGAGGAAGGATTGGAGGAGCTAGGGGCATCAAGGACACCAGTACATGGCCCACAGAATCAACTGATAAGGACCCAATTGGGCACACGGAGATCAGGGAGCCTGGATGGGTCTGACCTAGGTCCTCTGATTACATATCATGATCATATAGCTCGTGTTCTTGTAGAATTTCTAATAATGGGAACAGGGGCTGTCTCTGACTCTTTTGCCTATCTTGGGGCCCTTCTCCTCCCACTGGGTTGTCTCATCCAGACTCAATGTGAGAATATATGCCTGGTCTTATTGTAGCTTGTTATAGGCCATGTTTGGTTGATATCCCTGGGAGATCTGCTCTTTTCTGAGAGGAGGTGGAAAGTGGGTGGATCTGGGGGAAGCGGGGTGTGTGGAGAGAGACTTTATGGAGTAGAGGGATGGGAAACCACAGTCAGGATATAATATATGAAAGAAGAACAAATAAATGGAAATAATATAATATGTAATTACACTGTTTGAAGTTGGTAGCAAAATAAAAATTGTTGGCCAAAAGAAGTGTCACTTTACCCACTATATATTGGAAAATACATACAATAGTTACTAGTAATAAGACATTGATCACAGAATTATCATAGATACAATGAAGATAAACATATTTTCTAAGATTTTATTTATTTATTTATTTATTTATTTACTTACTTACTTACTTACTTATTTATCTATTCACTTTACAGGCTGCTCACTATCACCCTCCTGGTTGGTTACCCTCTCTCACAGTCCTTCCTCTCTTCCCCCTTGGGTAGCCTCCCACCCTGACACCTCAAGTCTCTGCAAGGCTAGATGCTTCCTCTCCCACTGAGGCCAGATAAGGCAGACTAGATAGAAGAACATATTCCACATACAGGCAACAGTTTTGGAATAGACACCACTCCAATTGTGCAGGATCCACATGAAGATCAAGTTCCACATCTGCTACATACGTAACAGGAGGCCAGTGCCAGGAGGCCAGCCCATGTATGCTCTTTGGTTGATAGTTTTCTGAGAGTCCCAATGGTTCAGGCTAGTTGACTCTTTTGGTCTTTCTTTCTTTTTCCTGGGTATTTATTTATTTATTTATATTGGTTATTTTATTTATTTACAATCCAAATGCCCCCCTCCCAGTTGGCTCTCCACAAATCTCCTATCCCATCCCCCTTCCTCTGCCTCTATGAAGGTGCTCCCCACCCACCCACTCCTGCCTAACCACCTTAACATCCTCCTACACTGAGGCATTGAGCCTCCACAGGACCAAGGGCCTCCCCTCCCATTGATGCCAGATAAGGCAATCCTCTGCTACATGTGCAGCTGGAGCCATGGTTCCCTCCATGTGCCTAGCATAGCGAAAACTATTCTCAACAATAAGAGAACTTCAGGGGAAATCACCATCCCTGACCTCAAGCTGTACTACAGAGCAATGGCGATAAAACCACATGATATTAGTTCAGAGACAGGCAGGTAGATCAGTGGAATAGAATTGAATACCCAGAATTAAACCCACAAAAATATGGTCACTTGATCTTTGACAAAGAAGCCAAAACCATCCAGAGGGAACAAAAGACAACATGTTCAACAAATGGTGCTGGCTCAAGTGGGGGTCAGCATGTAGCTGAACGCAAATTGCTTAATTCTTATCTCCTTGTACAAAGCTCAAGAACAAGTGGATCAAGAACCTCCACATAAAACTAGATACACTGAATCTAGTAGAAGAGGAAGTGGGGAAGAGCCTTGAACAAATGGGCACAGGGGGAAATTCCCTGAACAGAACTCCCACGGCTCAAGCTCTACGATCAACTACTAACAAATGGGATCTCATAAAATTGAAAAGCTTCTGTAAAGCACAGGACGCTGTCAATAGGATAAAATGGCAACCTACAGATTGGGAAAAGATCTTTATACCAACGCTACATCTGATAAAGGGCTAACATCTTTTTTGTCTTTCTGTGGAGTTCCTATCCCCTTAGAGGTCATAGTCCTTCCTCCTGTTTTTCCATAAGAGTCCCCAAGCTCCATCCACTGTTTGGATATGGGTGTCTGCATCTGTCTGAGTCAGCTACTGGGTGGAGCTTCTCAGAGAACAGCCTTGCAAGACTCCTGTTTGCAATCATTAATAGTATCACTAATAGTTTCAGGGATTGCTGTTTGTCCATGGGATGGGTCTCAAGTTGAGTCTGTTATTGGTTGGCCATTCCTTCACTCTCTGCTCTATCCTCACAAAATTCCTACAGTATAAATGTAATTTAAAATTTTTATATTTATGTAAGTTCATGTAATCATAAAATGACAGAAAAGAGGAGACAGGCAAGGTAGCAGATAGTTTCAGTTTCACATTAAAATGTTGTCTATGAATTTTCAAGGTATAGCAGAATGCTAATCATACCAGCCTCCAATGAAACAGAAGCCCTAGGAACTGAGGTACAGAGTCAGGTAGATTTGCAGAGGAACAGGGTACCAAATCAACAAACAGGCTTTCTAATCTTTGCACAAATCATCATGGCATAGACAATAGCCACACCTTCTAAAGAGAATAGAAGCAGAGACGTGTTTCTAACCTACAATATTTGTCTTTATTGTTACAGACAAAAAATTATAGACCACTTGTTTTAATACTGTGTGTGTGTGTGTGTGTATTGTACTGCTCATTAACTGAATACAAATAAGCATTCAATTCCATTGTTCCATAAATAAGCATCAATGACATTAATATAGACTTATTTGTATCACCTTCTCTAATTAAGGAGCTTGTTACAAAGTATTGAGTGGCTTCTTGACAAAATGTATTTCTTTTCATGTTTGGCCTTTGTATAAAAGTCCTGGCTCCATGGTCCATCATGTTTTGTATTTAAAATTGAAATATACATTAATATGATAAAGGGTTTTCCCTCCCATGTTCCCACAAGCTGCTTCTCATTGAGTTAAGTACTTCTTTGGGGGGGGGGGGCCAGGGCTGAGAATCCATTGATTTCAAAAGAAGATCAGCAAGTATGAGATTTTTAGACATATTGAAAAATGAAAAATTGGACTTCTCATCACTCTTTCCCAAGAGGAAAAGGCTGTAGTCAGCAGAGCTAAGGGGAAAAACTACTAATGAAAAATACAGAACCCCAGGAGCAGCAGGTAGAAGGATTAGTCATGGTTGTTCTGAAATACAAAAATTTACCTCCAATATTCTGCCAAAAAACACTGAATGATATAATTCAACATGTTATTTTAGCTTTACAAAATATGGGTTTCTAAAGTTTTCTCCCTTTATGCCCTTGTGTGTTTTTTTTCGAGTTTCTTACCTGGTTCCAGTTTCCCAAGGTATTTGTAGGGATTGTGTGTTTTAGAGGCCCATGCCAAGATTTACCCACATGAGTCCTATTGACCTTGATCAGAGCTACAGGGCAAAATCTCTACTCCTTGCTATAAAATGAGGTTGCTATTTGTAGCCATATTTTCATCTGGTTTTGCTATTCCACATATGAAAATTATTTCTCTGGGAGGATTGATTTACTTCTATTAATTATTATTCAAAAATATACCCTGAGAAACAATTGCAGCCAAATACCAAACAAATGAAAACAGATGGTAGCATAATCTAGGAAGGATTTGGCCCAGGAGGGTAAGAGAAAAATATATATAATACAAACAGAATATCCCGTAATTGCCTTCAGAAAGTCAACATGCAAAGCAGCATTATCGTTTTTTCATACTGCTTCTAGTTTTAAGAATGTTTATAGGATATATAAAAATGATCCAGAAGTTAGATAGCAAAAGTAGAATTTTTGTTTCCTTGATCACAGTTTCTGGCTCCCTGTTAACAAGCTGAACTCACAGAATCTGCTAAGTGAATTGGGAAAACCGTGACATCTGAATGAGCAAGGTGAGTCAGAGAACTGCTTGTCGTCTCTAAATTGAATCACTCACTAAAAGTTTTCCCTGAAGCTAGGACAGACCAATGGTAGCATGTCTTCACAGCACGTCCCCCTCCCCCCAGAGTCATGGGTTCGATTCCCAGCACCACTTAGTCAGTTGACAGCGGTAGACGCTGTTTTAGCCTCATCTGTGTGTCCTCTGCCACAGAGATTAAGACAACTGGTCTACTTCACCACCTCCCTTAACTAGCACATGTGGAAAGATTCAAGAGGTTTATCTGATGACAAGATGTTGCACTGAGTAGGAGCTTCCTTTGTCCTTATTAAAACCATCCAAATGGCCCTACAGTGAGGGACTGCTCTGGAAACGCAGTCTTCCCCTGAGCAAAATAAAGATGTGAGGCCAAGTTCACCCGATTTTAATCATTCTCAAGCATCTTTGCCTGAAAAGCGAAGTTCAAGGTACCCTGAGGGAAGGCACTTAACACCCCCAGCCCCCAACACAGCACAGATTCCCCTCCACACTTAACAGATCCAGATGGAAACTCAAAACATTTGAAAAAGTGTTAGAATGTAATCAAGCATTAAAGTTAAAGTAAATTTTACAAAAAGCACTCAGGCTAACTGAAATTTCAAACCACTTTTGGCACATTTCTTCCATCTCCTCCATTCATTTTACCAGAAGTCACTGACTTAAAAGGTTATGTGAGTGTACACATTTTTCCAGTGTATCATTTATAGAGAAAGCACTTATGTAAATAAACTTTTGGGAAAGCAAGGTTGTTATAATTAAAACACAAATGTGGATATATATGGGAAATATTGTTCTTTTGACTTACTACTGTTTCTAAAAGCTATTTACATATATTTTAAATAAAAAATTTGTATATACATTACATACCATAGACTCCCAATTCTCCCCAGTATTATAAAATAGCATTATTTCAATTAACTGTTGTATTGTCCCAAGTCCAAAATTATAGAAAATATCCATATTCTCCTATCTTTACAATATTTTGTGTGTGTGTGTGTGTGTGTGTGTGTGTGTGCCTGTCCATCTATCTGTCTCTGTGTCTGTGTCTGAGTGTGTGTCTGTGTGTTTGTGAGTCTGCGTATCTGTGTGAGTGTGTGTGTGTGTTTAGTGTTACTGTGTGTGTATGCTGTATTCATGTGTGCATGTGTGTACTCCAACAAATGCTTGTAGAGATGCCAGAGCAAGACATTACCTTGCTCTGTCACCATCTATCTCATTGCCTTGAAAAGAGACTCTGGCTTAGCTGTCCAGCAAGCGCTCAGGATCTACCTGTCTGCTCCTCAGGGCTGAGCTTGGTTACAGGTACCAAAGCCATGACTGGCATTTTGGGTAGAAACTGAGGATATGAACTCAGTTTCATGCTTACAGACCACTCATGTACTTTACTCACTGAGTCATCTCCCCATCCTAGATATTCTTTAATGTTGATACACCAGAGCCACCTCTGGCTTCCTGGGTTTACGAGACCAAATAATCTTGCAGGGGTTGACATGTGTCATCTGTGCTGTGGTCACATCTGGTCAGCTATTTGTGCTCCAAAAGTCAACCTTCCACTTCCAACAGGCAGTAGAAATTAACTGTTGGCATAAGAAATTGTTTCAAATTAATGAGAACTTCTGTGTGAATACTACACGACCTTTGTTATAGGGGTATTGGGTGAGGTCGGGTCCTCTAGAGGTATGACAAATTCCTGCTACATGGCAGACAGATTGTAGGTCATGGAAGGAAGGATGACCTGCACAGACAGAGAATGGAAGTGAAAGTAGGAGACAGGGAAGCCACTGAGTTAGTGTGACAGCCAGACCTGAGGCCAGGGGTCTGAAAGCAGCAGTTTTCCTACCCACTCCTCTCCAAGTGGACATAGCAGAAGTCTGGAAAAGTAATGGTTACAGTCCTGAGGAGTACACCAAAGTGGCAACCAACAGAGAGCTCAAGAAGCCACTCTGTAATAGTTGCAATAATCTGTGAGGGAGAGCAAGAAGCAGGCCTTCTTAAAGGGCCCAAGTTCTCCTGACCCTCCTTTACTACTGTTCTCCAGGCACTTGAATTACTAGATGGACTAAATACAAGTTGTTTGCTTCCTTTCCCACCAGACATTTCACCCAAAATGCAGGTTAAACTTTTCAAAGTCTTTCATCCCTCATTTGATAGGATTCATCCTTGAATGTTCCACTCTGCTCATTTGGTGTGAAGTGCTTGCTGTTGGGTATTTATCCAGCAATTTCAAAGAGCTCTTAAAGGAAATAAAGGCTAAAAGCCTGTAATACCCAGCACACTATTAAAAATGATGTGCAGTTGCAAGACTGATGGACAGAGGACCTCACAGGCCTCTGAGGCTTTCGTTTCATGACCAAGGCCTTCAAAGTGACTCTCGGAGTATGAGAAACAGCACACCCCATGAATAATAAACAGGAAACATGATCAACCATCTTAATTTGATACATTCTACACATATTTATTAATTACCTACTATGTGTTTGATATATTGCCACTGCAAAGTAGGCAATCATTTCTTTACTTATAAATACAAAAGTAAAACTCCAACTGACATTAGCACCTCCTGCAGGTTTGTTGGGTCTTCTATGCTCCCCTAGCCTGAGCTAGTTCACCTCATGATTTGGCCATATTTGTGGCTGTGTTGTCTCACTAAGCCCACTAGCTTACAATTGTTTAAAATAGTTTCCCTCCTTCAATAACAATAAATTATTCTTGAAGTCAAAAATCGTATTCTATTTTATGTCACTATATAGCTAATTAATTCCTCCAAATTGAAACTTTTCCTCCTGGAAAGGGACTCATAAAAAAAAGGAAGCTCGCATTACTTGGCAAGGTTCAGGAAGTTCATTAAACTTACAAAGTTCATAAATCCCTGAAGCAAAATATATATGACTGTTTGTGTTGACCTGCAAGTAGAGCTAGAAGATCAAGGAACAAACTTCAGTTTTGTGAGTTGCTACGCATGATGACATCGTGGGATTTTTAGTGCTGTAGCTGTCCAAGAGTCATTCATGTCCCTGTAAGTAGCCCCAAAAAACTTGTTGGTTCACCAAGATGGACATGAGTGGAATCATTTCTTTGGCCTGTGGTTGGTCCCTTTTCTAGGTTTAATAGATGTTTCTTCATATCTTCCCTGGAAAAGGTACACATTTATGTTGCAGTGATAAAATACATTGTCAACAAAAAATATTAGGGGAGAAAGGATGTATTTTAGTTGACAATTCCAATCTACATCATCACTTCAAGAAACTCACAGTGTAGAAGCTTAAGATAGTTGGTCACATTGCATTTATACATCCATAGTCAAGAGTGGAGAGAAATGAATGCATGCATGTTTACTTATGCTCAGCCTACTGTCTACACTTATACAGTTCAGGAATCCTTCCTAGAGAATGATGCCACCCAAGGTGACAAGTCCCCCAACATCAATTACCTATGTAAGCAAGACAAGTCCCGACAGCCATGCCCACAATCGAACTTTACCTAGACAGTTCTTCATTATCTAGAGATTGTGTCCACTTAACAGAATTAATCATCACATCTAAATACTGAAACTAGATGGAAGTTCAGCTTCCTGACAACAACCTTCCCTTTTTCATGGAAGGCATATTAGTAACACAGAATGTTAAAATAAGTGTAGTGTGCACTTAATTTGAGCATGGTTTTAGAAATGGACCTACGTACACATTCAAATGAGAAACTTAATAAATTTTGCATATTGTTGTGCTTTTCTTTACTTTCAGAATGATAGTTAACACAGGGTCAGGAGTTTTATTGGAAAGCAGGTGGTTTGCAGTTTTGTTGTTGTTATTATTATTATTGTTATTGTTGTTGCTTACCAAATCATAATTTAAAAAATTGTACTTAATCACTAAAACTTTGCAAAAGCTTACTTCCACTGAACACAAACTAAATTACCTAAGATAATTAACTCTATCGTTTGTATATTCAGCCCATGGCTATTTAAAAAGCTACTTCAGTCATTATGTGGCTTTTCCATTTGGTTTAACACAAATTCCCAAGATAGCTTTAAAGTTATTTGGAGTTGTTCTCTGCGACTTAACTGTGAGTTCATTTATGAGAGTGAGATTTTTGTTGTTTTTGTTGTTATTCTGTTTATAAAATTTTTTCACAGAAGCTGAGAGTTGATCAGTAGAAATAGAGCAATTATCATCTGTCTCTAAAGGAGCCCAGGAATTCTGCCCAGGTCTTCTTGGAAAGGGAAAGTAAGAACTGAAGACATTGAAAATACCAGCTGTGCCACCTGCCTTTGTTTGTTTGCTTGTTTGCTTGTTTGTTGCATCCTAGAGGTAGAATCTATGATCCCACACATCCTAAGCAGGTGCTTCATCATTGAGCTACAGCCCCAGTGATTTGATTTGGTTTGATTTGATTTGATTTGATTGGAAGCAGAATCTCACTAATTTGACCAATATGACCTTAAACTCACACTAGTCCAAGCTGGCTTTGTATTTACAATCCAATTTCTGCCTCTGAAGATCCTGAATACTTGGGATTACAGCCTTTGTCCAACATGTCTGGTCTGTTTGTTTTGCTTTTGGTACAAGGTCTCCTTATGTTGACTAAAGGTCACATTTGAGACTTTCTGCCTCTGGTGCTGGAACTCTGAATGTACAGCACTCTGCCAGCCTCCTTGCATTTAAGCCACTCAGTACTCTTGAGCTTCTGAGTCTATTTCTTAAGTAGTTTCTATAGTATGAAGCTCTGTCCTCTTGTTTCAACTGTCCCTTGTACACCTGCTGTGTGGAAAGCATGATGAGCTGGAACTGAGATCCAGTCAGACTGTTGAAAAGTTTCTTCTTCCTGATTACTTCGGGGTGAGACAACCCAAGCCAAACGCCACTGACTCTTTTATTGTCAAGCTTGTTTTAATTTTCTTATCTTTTGCTACTTTATGTGGAGAAACTATCCTCGCTAATGCCCAACTGCCTAGAATTCTATGTCAAGGTCTTTAAAATGGGTACACAAAGTGACCACAGTTGCCTTGTGTTCTTGAATATTGTCTCTTCAGTGACAGGTCTTGTCAAGTAAGTCAAGTCCTACCTCACAATTGCCTACTAGGTGTTCGATGACCAGACCCACAAGTCTTGTCATTCTTGTTTCTTACTCCATTCATTCATTTACTTTCAGAAACAAGCATCTTACTGGATGTCCAGAACCCTTCCTTCTCTGGCAGCTTCCTGTGTGGCACTAAATCTTTTGGCATTTCTTATACTGTGACATTGACTGTCACTACTCTTGTAAAATATGAACCAGTTCTAGACTCCAAGATTCTTATCTCGGTCTTCCTGTGAGTACCTTTTCTCCCTGTTTATTACACAATTCATTGAACTCTTTTTTTGTTTGTTTGTTTGTTTGTTTTGTTTTCCGAGACAGGTTTCTCTGAGCAGTCCTGGCTGTCCTGGAACTCACTCTGTAGACCAGGCTGGCCTTGAACTCAGAAATCCGCCTGCCTCTGCCTCCCAAGTGCTGGGATTAAAGGCATGCACCACCACTGCCCAGCAATTCACTGAAATGTTATGTCTCTTCCTCTAGGAGAACATAAATGGCATGAGAACAGGAGTATCTTTTTACCATGCTTAATCTACACCACAGTCAGCCATTTCCTACTCATAGTAGGCATTCAGCAAACATTCCTTAAACCAACAAAGGACAACATACAGTTCAAACCAGAGTAAGGGATAAGGAGTATTTCTAATTTAGATAGATAGATAGATAGATAGATAGATAGATAGATAGATAGATAGATCGATAGATAGATAGATAGATAGATATCAGAAGCGCCTATGGCATGTCTTTCATGAGTTTGCCAGCTTGGACTTTTGAAAAAGTTGATGATACTATTTTATAAAGTTCAAACACATGACATGCAAACTAGTAATTCTATTTTCATATAGGACCTTACATGTATAAAATAACTCACATAATATTTGTAAATACACAAATAATAATGATAAAATATGGAAGTTAGACTGGATGACATTAGATTTGGTGATGTATAGCTGCCGCCTCAGCAGCTGCTACAAAGCAGTTGTAATGAATTTAGCAAAGCTATTTGCAAAGCCAAAGGTCCATCCTGAGACATAAAGTTGAGTACAAAAATTCATTAAGCTATATAAAATATCAAACTACTTTTATAAATTTCAACATGAGCAACATTAGGTTGTGTATTGGCTTATGCATGCATACTGTTATCTAATCACTATATGAATTTAACTATGTTTACATGAATGAATAAACATGTATTCATGCATTTCTGAGGGTGTGTGTGTGTATGTAACAAAAAAACTTCCCCAGTTTGGTAAGAAAGCAGAATACTTTGTTCTATGCATAATAAATATACAAATGTATAATTAACTATTAGATTAGAATTAAAAAATTAAAGGGAAGAGTGGCAATGCCCATAGGACTCTTCAGCTCTCTTTAGAAATGAGTGTTTAAGTACTGATGATATCAACAATTATATATTCCATTTTTTTCCTCAAAGTTCTCAGAAGTTCTTGGCACCCAGATATATGTTCATCAATTTATCCCAAATTCTGCAGTTTAGGATACAACCTATTTTTAAGGTTTTTATTTTTAAAAAAATTCTGAAAGAAGTCTCCAGTTCATCTTTGAGACCCAAGTTTGGAGACTGGTTGGGTCAAGTTTGGAGACTGGTTGGGTGAGAACCTTTTAAGCTGGAGTGACAGATGGATCACTGAGACATAGATGAAAGAGGAACAGCAAGCCTGGGAAAGAGGCTCCATCTGACCTCATCCATGTCCCGCTCTTGCAAATAGCCTGTGTTAGTTTTCGTGTTTGTTTCCCCAGTGAAATACAACCTGGTGGTCGTACGGTTCTTCTCCGAGACTTGCCCCAATTGCCTACATACAGCTCAGAACGTGGACAATGTCATAGGTGGGCATAAAGGTTTCAAAAGAGGCATTTTCTTCCGTTGGGCACACAAAATGTTTGGAATGAGGTTATGATAAAAGTATGCTTATTTCCATTGCGTGACATATTTTGATGTATTCCTAATGTATTCCTTTTTAAAGCAGATCCTCTCCAAAGTGGAAGCAAAGGCAGAATGAGCAACAGTTGGTGTTGGACGCACACCGAGTTCCCATTTTTAAATCCCCTCAAAATGCAGCAGAGCAATCTAAAAGAGCAAGTGGCAGGGTTGCTTTTTTAAAGACTATGTATTCTCAGTAGCTACTCTTACTAAACTCGAAATATGCAAATTACACAACACGCAAATTTGGCTACAGCTAGCTTCCAAACTGGCTAATATGAAAATATTAAATGCATCTGTTTATTCATTAAATATAGAATTCTCAGTAGTCAACACTTCTTTAGAAATTCTTCAGCAGCTTTGTATTGAACATCAATACAAAGTTTAAAATGGTTAAAGAAACTCAAATATACTGTCTTCTACCCATAGCTAAGTCTGAATAGCATTTGTCCTTTAAAATATACACAGTGCCTTTCCAAGCAACATTCTGCTAATCAACAACAGTTTTATTAATTTTGGCATATTTTTATGTTAAGCCTTGGCCCTGACTTTCCATAAGTACCTTAGAAATAACCAAGTAAATGTGAATCTGCCTTGTCATTTTATGTCAGACAATTTTATATACTGGGGTTATATACTGACAGGGACTATTCTCTCTCTCTCTCTCTCTCTCTCTCTCTCTCTCTCTCTCTCTCTCTCTCTCTCTCTTTCTCTCTCTGTCTCTCTGATGTTATATCCATCTTTATTTTTAAAAGTTGTTGACACACTGGGCAGGTGAGATGGCATGACTTTGGTAATATTAATAAGTGCCTTTGAATTGTTCTGTTAAGTTGTAGCCAACTATTCCTCCCCTTCAATTTTTTCTTTCTTTTTTATTAGATATTTTCTTTATTTACATTTCAAATGCTATCCCCTTTCCTAGTTTCCCCTCTGAAAATCCCCTATCCCCTTCCCCCTCCCCCTGTTCCCCAATCCACCCACTCCCATTCCCAGTCCTGGCCTTCCCTTATACTGGGGCATAGAACCTTCACAGGACATAGGGTCTCCCCTCCCATTGATGACCAACTAGGCCTTTCTTTAAGTCATTTTTGTAATCAAATGCAAACAGTACTGAAATTAATCTCTGCTTGCCCATGAGTGATTAAATCATGTTCTTCTCTTTTTTATGAAGTCATTTTTATCTTGAAATGGAAGACATAATGTGTGTGTGTGTGTGTGTGTGTGTGTGTGTGTGTGTGAGAGAGAGAGAGAGAGAGAGAGAGAGAGAGAGAGAGAGAGACAGAGACAGAGACAGAGAGACAGAGAGAGAATTGATAAACCATGGTTTATATTCAACAAGAGAATCTGGAGTGATTTTAAATCATTAAGCTCAGAAAAAATAAGTTATATGTGGTAATTTCTTTTCTAAAGGAGTTTTGCTTTTATGTTCACACACATCTGACTTCTCAATTAGCTTTTGCCCCATGACCATTGACACAGAGGTTCACTGTATGTGCCTTTGTCATTTTACCATGCTCCTCTGACCCACTGCTGCTCAAGTACATGGCCTTCTACCAATATCTAAGTCTGAATATTTGTTTTTCAAAGTGTGCAGTGCCCTTATGCTCACGGACACTTGGGCACACCTTGCCCCATCATGGCCTTGGGGGCGAAGAAGACATGTTTTCTCTCTGTGGCCCTTTTAGTACTCTGAGGAATCATTTTAGAGGGTGAGTTTCAAGCATCTGTCCTTTTGGCTTGAAACTCACAGATTTTTAGCACTTAACATAGGAGGAACAAGACTCAATATCTAAAAAAATATAAAACAAAGAAATGGAATGTTTAGTTTAAAAGCCCAGAGAGAAAACAAGGGGCACCATGAGTTTAAAAACCAGAAAAGGCAGAGCAGTAAGAAGTAAAGAAAACCCCAGAGATGAGTCATAGCAACGAGAAGGACACATCGTCATCTGCACAGTATATAGATTCCTTTTTATATACCAAAATACTAAGCCCTTTGATATGTTCCCAAAACATGAGAATCCAAAATTGAGTCTTCCTCCTGAATTCAGCCATTAGCATTTCATGAGCTTCTGCACACCCTCCGAGGATCTTCCCTCAGGAACGTTAGTTATAGAGACACTTGGCATTTTTTCCACAGCATGCACGAGTCACAACACAGACATCTCTGCCCTCAAAATAAATGGATATTGAACTCTGAATAAAACATGCCTCTTTCATCTCCATCCTGTCCTCTTTCTTAGTATGCTGCTCTATAGCCTGCAGGCACTCTGCATCCAGGTTAAAAAGGGATGGACCAAGGAGCTGGCTTGAGAACCCACAGTTCATTAATGGAAAATGGTTACATGCTTGCTACCAGAATTCTCTACAGGACCCCAGCTCTCTTATAAACTACACTTCCTGGGTTTAATCATATAATTGGGTTTTTTCCAAAATAAATTGTTTTTATTTCATTAACCAATGTGCCAGTTAGAATGGCTTATTTCTGAAAGAAAATATGGAAATGTCTTAGTCAAGTGGAGAGGTGCTCCATTTGGACTGCTAAGGGGCTATCATCACAGTTTTATACACACCAGGATTCTTGCTCCTACACAAAGATCACTCTATCAGATTGGTATGATGGGCAGTTTGTCTCATTTTCTAAGTCAGGAGGGGTCAACCTCTAAACAACACAGAAAGCCACTGGCACATCTGCCGTGATATGTGGGTCTCCTAATATTTTGCTCAGGGAGAATTATGTATATACCTACACAGGGTTGTTAATTAAGCACTTGATATAACTCAAACGCTTCCCACTGCCTTCTGATGCCCCCTGTCCCTTGACCAGCTAAATACAAATAAATCATTGATGAGCATCCTCCAAGTACTACACAGAAACATTAAAGTGTACTATCATATGTCATGCAACATCAATAGAAGCTGAAGCTTCCCTTGGTACTGAATTATTTGCTCTACCATCTCTCATTGTTATTGGCTCCATTTGTCAACATAATGAATTCCATTTTAATTTCACTAAGCTCTCAGCTTCACAGATACAGAGATAACCCATATTAAAAGTCACCATTTTAGCTCTTATCAAAATGCCTAGAAATAGTAGCCATTGAGCTACATCCCAAAAGTCTGAGCCACTACTGTCTCTCTGACACTTGTTCACTATATTCACAATGAATCTACTGCACTTCAAGATGATGCTCTGCAGTGTTTGAAAGGAGGCAAAGGTTGTCAGTCCCCTTCTCACGGGCATCTCTCAGTCCCTGTCACAGGTATCTCACAGTCTCC
Source organism: Mus pahari (assembly GCF_900095145.1). Lineage (NCBI taxonomy): Eukaryota > Metazoa > Chordata > Mammalia > Rodentia > Muridae > Mus > Mus pahari. The sequence goes on from NC_034593.1 coordinate 138,860,454, forward strand.
CTCACAGGCATCTCTCAGTCTCCCTCACAGGCATCTCTCAGTCTCCCTCACAGGCATCTCTCAGTCCCCCTCACAGGCATCTCTCAGTCCCTGTCACAGGCATCTCTCAGTCTCCCTCACAGGCATCTCTCAGTCCCCCTCACAGGCATCTCTCAGTCTCCCTCACAGGCATCTCTCAGTCCCTATCACAGGCATCTCTCAGTCCCTGTCACAGGCATCTCTCAGTCCCTATCACAGGCATCTCTCAGTCCCCCTCACGGGCATCTCTCAGTCCCTGTCACAGGCATCTCTCAGTCTCCCTCACAGGCATCTCTCAGTCCCTATCACAGGCATCTCCCAGTCCCTGTCACAGGCATCTCTCAGTCCCTAACACAGGCATCTCTCAGTCCCCCTCACAGGCATCTCTCAGTCTCTGTCACAGGCATCTCTCAGTCCCTATCACAGGCATCTATCAGTCCCTGTCACAGGCATCTCTCAGTCCCTGTCACAGGCATCTCTCAGTCTCCCTCACAGGCATCTCTCAGTCCCTGTCACAGGCATCTCTCAGTCCCTGTCACAGGCATCTCTCAGTCCCTGTCACAGGCATCTCTCAGGCCCTGTCACAGGCATCTCTCAGTCCCTGTCACAGGCATCTCTCAGTCACCCTCACAGGCATCACTCAGTCCCTATCACAGGCATCTCTCAGTCTCCCTCACAGGCATCTCTCAGTCCCTATCATAGGCATCTCTCAGTCCCTGTCACAGGCGTCTCTCAGTCCCCCTCACAGACATCTCTCAGTCCCCGTCACAGGCATCTCTCAGTCCCCCTCACAAGCATCTCTCAGTCCCCCTCACAGGCATCTCTCAGTCCCCCTCACAGGCATCTCTCATTCCCTGTCACAGGCATCTCTCAGTCCCCCTCACAGGCATCTCTCAGTCCCCCTCACAGGCATCTCTCAGTCCCCCTCACAGGCATCTCTCAGTCCCCCTCACAGGCTTCTCTCAGTCCCCCTCACAGGCATCTCACAGTCCCCCTCACAGGCATCTCTCAGTCCCCCTCACAGGCATCTCTCAGTCTCCCTCACAGGCATCTCTCAGTCTCCCTCATAGGCATCTCTCAGTCTCCCTCACAGGCTTTTCTCAGACCCCTCACATGCATCTCAGTCCCCCTCACAGGCATCTCTCAGTCTCCCTCACAGGCTTCTCACAGTCTCCCTCACAGGCATCTCTCTTTCGCTGTTACAGGAATCTCTCAGTACCTTATTTGGCTTTTGCACTGATCTCTTGCTGCCTTCTGTGAGGCTAAATCTTAAATGACCACAGCATTTATTGTATATAAATATCTATATTGTATTTAATCCCATGTTTTTAATGGACTCAAGATGGATGTAGTAATGGATACTTTATATAGAAGTCAGAATTTCACATACAAGCTGAGAATAAATAGATACAAAAGAATACACATACACACTCACACACACACATACACACACACACTACCCAGAGTCCATAAGATAATATCTCTTCATTAACCTGAGTACATCTCTTGGAAATCTATACTGCTAATCTAATATTAAATACCATATTTTAAAAAGAAAATAATATTTTCAAGTTAGAAGTGTTTCAGAACAAAACCTTGAGTGACCATCAGTTTGTTTCACACTCTTGAAAATACACAAAGGTTAAAAAAAAAACTATGAAATAAATGTATGTTTGGGATATTCCATAAAGACAAACCTGTGAAATAAATGTATATTTGATTCAGCCACTGCAATTTTCTTTGCTACATTATTGAAGTTTGTATAGTCTTAAGGGCTAAAAATACTCACTCTACAACAGAATTGTGGGAGATCTTCAATGATTATTCTGGAAACAAATAAATTATCTGAATCCTATACTTACATATTTATTTAAATACTTATTCTATATTATTTATATGTTGATCCTAAGGAAAATTCAAGCATAGTGATCATTATCGAGAGTAAAGATTAGGCCATCTTCTGCTACATATGCAGCTAGAGACTCGAGCTCAGGGGGTACTGGTTAGTTCATATTGTTGTTGCACCTACAGGGTTGCAGCCCCCTTCAGTTCCTTGGGTACTTTCTCTAGCTCCTCCATTGGGGGCCCTGTGTTCCATCCAATAGCTGACTGTGAGCATCCACTTCTGTGTTTGCCAGGCACTGGCATAGCCTCACAAGTGGCCGCTATATCAGGGTCGGGGAGCAGGGGCGGGGGTGGGGTATAGGGAACTTTCGGGATAGCATTTGAAATATAAATAAAGAAAATAATAATAAATAAAAAAAAATTTAAAAAATGGAAAAAAAACAGAAAAAAAAGAGAGTAAAGATGATCCACATCCTCATTAGATCTCTGCCACTGGCTTCCAAAGGCTTATGTTTTCCAAATACAGACTGACTCTCCAAGGAAAATTGCAAGAGTATTATCATTGCTAAGTATTATCATTGCAATAGTACTATCAGTCTTCATTGCTAAGAACTTCCTGTCCTAGTTGAGAAACAAAATATAACTAGTGTAGTAAGTGTAGACCAAGAGATATTTGGACCTAAAAATCTCTCAAATATAACTCAGTTGGTAGAGGACCTCCAGCACTCTCAAAGCCCTGGTTTCAATCTCCCAACACTGCGTAAACCAGATGTGGTGGTGCACTCCTGTAAACCCAGTGCTCCAGAGTGGACACAGGAGAAGAACAAGTTCTAGGTCATCCTTGGCTACATGAGACATGCCTTCAAAAAGGAACCTTCCAAGTAATGAGGGGAGTTTGTAAGAGCGTCTTGTTTGCTGACTCTGGGCTCTTTTGAGGAAATACCTAGAAGATGCTTCCTGATGGTCTTGCAGGAAATCTGTTACATAGTCAATGGGAAGAGTGACTCTGGGGCCAACAGTGATGCTCAGTGGTACCATGAACTGTGATACAAAAGCGAGCGATGGCTGCTTACTACAGGCGGGGCTGTGTGGATGCTTTGTGGATAACACTGCTCACAAACACAGATGTGAAGAATAGAAAGACGCATTGGCCTCCGCAACCGTACAAACAGCTCCGACAAAAGCGAAGTGCACTTGCCGGTAAGAAAATAACAGCATCTAATATAATAACAGGATTCCTTTATAGTCCCCAAGCACACTCCTTCCTGTGCTTAAAGCAATCTTCCCAGAGGCCCTGTCAAAGGGGGGTGTCTCTTTAGACAATTTGCCTGAGGTGCTTATGTTTAAAGCTCCTACAGAAGAAAAAGCCCTGTGAAGACATGATTCTTCAAAAGGAGCAGGTTGACTGCCTTTGCCAACTCTGAACATGAGAAATGGGATTTAGAATTCAATCTATTCTAGTTCCTTGAAAGGATTCTTTTTCTTGGTATGGAATAATACAAGGGCTCATTAGGAATGACTGAATATAAAATAGGAATTAAAAGGGATATCCCATTCTTTTCTGAGTTAGCTTAAATATCTTTATGTATACAAGTTTTGAGCAATATTTTTGGAATTAATCCACAGTCATGGAATTTAGTCAAACCCAGGACTCTAACTTGGGAGTGGGAGGGAGGGAGAGTGAACTGGGGAGCACAGCTTTGGGGAGCACAGCTTCTGGTGTGCACCCTCCCTGCTTAGAGAGTCTGCTCCCTCTGCAGTTGCTGCAAATACAACAGTAGAGACTTCCTCTCTCCAGTTCACGTTAGGTACAAGTTCAGGCCTTAGGGAGAAGAGTCCCCTGGCACATGATGAGAAATTAGCAACTAAGTCTTTGCACAGGAATCCTCCTTTATTGTCCAGTCTTTTCTAGCGTCCAGTTTTCACACATCTGCTCACAGTTGTCAGGCCTCCCTCCATCTCTGTCAACAGTCGGACCTAGTGGTTGGCCTTACACAGCATTAGGAAGAAGGTGACCTCAAACTTTCTATTCCAGCCCCAACTTTCCCCAGAAGCCCAAACAGGACTAGATGAAACCTACTTGGCACAGCTAATCTAATGTTTGGTTAGCTTCTTTCTCAGAGGTAGGCTAATAGAAATAAAACCTATTTCCTATATAAGACAAAAGAGCCTCACCCAACCTCTCTCTTATCCTAGTGCACGCCACAGCAAATTCTTTCTTGCCCCATATTCTGTCTCTGTTCTGTTCTAAGACATTGTCTATATCAGAACTAGTCTGGTCATTATCTGAGGAAGAGCACAGCCCTGGCCATAACTTCTCCCTCAGTCACATAAAAACTTCCTAACTTTCCCACCCCAGCCTCCCCTACACACTTAGCTTTCACCCTCAAGACATGCTTCTTGCTACTTCTGCTGCAGAACGCTGTCTCCAGGCCATGGCAGGAAAGAGCAATCATGAGTCTCTCATTCCCCAAGATGTAGGCAGCTAATGGTTGGTGGAAGGAAGGGCACGTCAGGCCATGCTCCTCTCTAAAAGTAGTCAACAATTGCTGGAAGAGTGAACGTCTTCTTCTGTGATCTAGCCACACATGAGTTATGCATGCTCCTGTAAGTGACCTCTCACCTGTGGTCGTCAGCAATCCTAACAGAAGCCATTGATTCTCCAAGCTATACTTGAGAGGAACCATTTCTTTCAGCCATCCTTGGTACTCTGTCCAGGATGAATACATGTTGGTCTCCACAGTAAAGTTCACCTGCACTCAAAAATGCAAAGCTGTTTTTTTTTTTCCCACTATGTCTTAAATATACAAATCTAGTTCTTTCCCTACCACTTTTCAGTAGTTAGTCCACATCTGTGGAACTCTCTCAACCCCAATCTTTAGATGACTAGGTCCTTCATTTCATCCACAGATCCTTAAATGCCACCTCCTCCAGTGGATTTACTTTAACCATGCTTCCAAAGAGTCACTGTGTGTGTGTGTGTGTATATATATATTACCTCTGCATGAAGTAATATTATTTAATTTTGCATACTTATGATCTAGGCCCACACTAGAATGTTAGTAGTTTATCTTACTACGCTCTGTCTCTAGTAACAAGAACAATGTGTAGCATATAGAACACAATGAACAAAAGAATACAAAAAGCAATGGAAGAAAATTTGTTGTGCTGGCTATGATCATAGAGAATGCTACATGACTATGATGGAAACTGTCTTCCCAAATACTGCCTCATCATCTGCCTGCCTTGGTAAATTGTGTGCGTCTAACATGTATATGTGTGCATGCCTTTGTATGTGCATGTGAGTTCATGTGTGCACATGTGGTTATATTGTGTGTACATGTGTTTATGTGAATGTCATTGTGATTATGTGCATGCATATGTGAACATGTGTAAATGTGTGTATGTATATGTGCAAGCAGGTATGTACAAGTGTATAAATGTTTCTGTATGTGTGTGTAAATTCATGCATGTGAGTACATTGTGTATTGTATCTGTGCATGTGTGTGCGTGTGTGTGTGTGTGCATGTGTGTATGTGCGTGTGTGTGTGCGCATGTGTGCATGTGTGTGTGCTCATGCATGTATGCATGTGAGTGCTCAGAGAAGGCAGTGTTGTATCTAAGATGCTCCAGAAGTCCAAATCAAAAATTGCAAATAGTGATCACGATTGATTCTAATGCCAGAGAAAAGAGAATCCTTTCTGCTGAAGTTTAAGTTTCCAGGAAAACTGAGATCAGCAATGTTGATTCAAGCTGCTGATTTATATATAGACACTGGAATACACATCTGAAAAAAAAAACAAATGATGTCTAAGGTCATTACATTTTATTTTTCAAGAATGAAACAGAACAATCTTGAAATGAGTTTTCTGGGCTAAGCAATAGAAAGTATCTATTAACCTAACATAGCAGGAAACACCTTGGCTACAGGCAGAGATGTATATTCTTAGAATGCAATACACAGTGTTTGCTTATAGATGCTAGTATCGCCTTTCAAAACTGAAAGGAGAGAAAGATATTCTAAAGAATACACAAAACGTGTTCTGATTGTCTGTGTAGTTTGTTCAAAACCAGAAGAATGTGGTATGCAGAAGTACCCACCTGTGCCTACAGAGAACACATTAGTTTATGGACATTAGTTCTTCAATATCCTTGTGCATCTTTGTCTTTTCAGAATATATTGAATATTGAATAGTCAAATACTCAATTTCTTTTTTTAACATTAAAAATCTGTCCCAATAAAATGAAATCAATGCAGTCACCATGAGCCCTCTTCACAGGGGACTTTGGTATCTGCCTCCCCACCCCAAGTAACTTCAGCTTGAACATTGTATATGAAACATAACCCTTGGTGGAGACTGACACTAATGATTCTGAGGAGAAGTAAAAATGAATACTTGTATCTGCAGGCATTAAAACTGTACCACGCCAACCCACCATGTGATACCCTGAATTGTTTTTCACAATCTGAACTTATGTTTAGATAGTGATCCAGAACTGTTGGAGACCAGTCAATGCTGTGTGTTCCCAGAGTCCACAAACACCTTCTTTAACTTTCTTGGTTATGTGCAACACACTCATCATAAGGTATCAATATCACAAATCAAGCAAACATTCAATGTACCTTCCCTAATAAACACCACACACAGTTCAGCAATACCACACCCTGTAAACATTAGTGATTGCCCCAGTGACAGTGTGGTGAACTAGGAGATGCAATTGCTAACGGTTTATAGTGTCACAGAGCTACCTCATAATTCATTATTACTAGCTTGGGGAATAAAAAAAAAAAACCCTTCAAATTTGAAGTGTAGTATCTACTAATCACATGTTGCTTTCCATGACTATTCAGAAGTCCATTATGAAAGCCCTGAGCCTTGTTCTATCTGTCTGTCTGTCTATAGAGATGGAATGGAGTATAACAGAAGTGTCTTTAACTTCTCATAAAATTCATGGGCATTTATATCACAATAAATATATTATGCCCAAATATTGCTCATGGTCAAGTATCAGAAAAATTTGTACTCCACATTCACCAGCGTTAACCCGAGTGCTCTCTTCCTTCCAGGGATCAGTAGGGTTTTCTCAACATGCTTGGCAAAGGATTGGGTTTTCAGCTGAACAGAGCTCCCAGTGGTCCTTTAGAACTGAGCACCATTCAGATTATTTGCACCGCAGTGACACGTAGAGCTGAGTAGACCTCGGAGCTACATATTCCTTGGCAAGTACGATAGAGAAGCTGTTTAGGTTCCAGATGGAAAGGCCAGCTTCACCTCGGTTCTCCACTCTGCGTGTGTAATATCACCTTCAGGAGAAATTTGTTGTTGACTGGGGAGAAACTAAAAACACCTGCCCTTGCCATTCACACAGAAACAGCTTTCCAGTGACACAGCTTTAGCCACTGAATGACCTTCGTGTGGTAGTGAAAACTCATTCACATATAATTTTTAAGGGATCAGAAGTACTTTAATACTAAATAAAGCAATTTACCTGGAGGTAAAGAAATGTAAATAACCTCCCAGTAATTAATTTATTTGAAAGTTTGCTTTCTTAAAAAAGAACATACTCTTAAATATTCTATATAAATACTAAGCCACAAGATTCTGGCAATGTTTGGAGATCTGGAGGTTTGACTCGGGGTGAAAATGGAGCTGGGACATACGCTGGGTTAAGAAGTTAACAGTTTCATTCATTCTTTCTCCCTAAGTAGGAAACTGGCTTTCTGGTGTACACCATCTTAAGAAAAGTAAGCTGCAGCTTGCCACCCTGAACTCAGGCGGAGGACTTTATAACAAAATTGAATTCGTCTAAAGGAAAGATTTCTGTCCACGTGCCAGACTGGTGTGGATAAAATGGGCAGAATTTAGAAACTAATATATTAAAACGGTGGAGAAACTGATCATTTTATGCTGAGGTAACTGAAAAAAAAAAAAAAAAAAAAAAAAAAAACCCTCACAGAAGAGGGTGATTGAAGTGGCCCACAAAGGATTATCCTCTGAGCAAAACTTCAGGTGCCTTTCTGGATGTGCTTTAGAATGGAAGTTTCTCACCCTGAACAATAACTGTAATTCGGTTCGCACATTTACAACTCCTGTAATCCGACTGCCTTTGCCTATCATGAAAGACCTTACCTCAGTCTCACTGGGTGTCTTTCCTATTGTTGAGGATTGAGTGTATCTCCCAGGAACTTGGAATGGGATCAAGTTTGCGCTCAAGAAAACAAACTCTGAGGTAATCAATGCTGAATGTCAAGAGACACTGGTGTCAGCCGGGCGTGGTGGCGCTCGCCTTTAATCCCAGCACTTGGGAGGCAGAGGCAGGCAGATTTCTGAGTTCAAGGCCAGCCTGGTCTACAAAGTGAGTTTCAAGACAGCCAAGGAT
>NC_034593.1:138868787-138871747 GCF_900095145.1 Mus pahari
GAGAGAGAGAGAGAGAGAGAGAGAGAGAGAGAGAGAGAGAGAGAGAGAGAGAGAGAAAATATGGTGTCAAAAAAACACCAATCAGGAAAAAATGGCTCTGAGAGCTAAATGTGCTTCCTGCTCTTCCAGCGGACTGGAGATTTGTTCCCAGCACCCAAGTCAGACAGCTTACAAGTGTGTGCAACCCTAGCAACAGGGGATCCTCCACCATTCTCCAGTCTCCACAGGCACTGGGGCACATTAGCACAAACAGACATACAAACATACATATATTTCAAAATGATATAAATATTTTTAAATGAATAGGAAACAACAATCTTAAATACAGTGATTTGGCTCTATCTTTTCCAAGTATCCTTTTTTAAAATTGATTTATTTTATCCTTTTTACAGTCCAGATTTTATTCCCCTCCTGATCTGTTCCCCACCCCCACCCCCAACCATTCTCTATCCCACTCTAAGAGGTGATTTATAAACACCTTACAGTCCAAAGCACTGCAGCTAAAGAATTGTGACACAGGCTGGTATGTTTTCAAATATAATAAAAAATGCTAGAAATATTAAGGGTTTTGAAAAGTAGAAATTGAGAAAAACACAAGAGTTTTGTCACTGGACGCAGTGGGCACTGTGCCTTTGGCAAGCATCCAGTACTATCCCAGTAGATGCTACCGTTGGGAGCGGCAGCTCTGGTAAGAAGCAGCTGACCCCATCCCACCAGACTCTCCCAACACAGTCACACGCAAGGATCAGGCCAGAGCACCTCAGGACTCTGACCTCTGGCAGAAGATAAAACAAGACCAGCTTTACAACATCTCAACATTTTGCCTACAGGCACGCACCACAAAGGAGACTATAAGGCAAACCAAACCTATCAGGTTCACAAAACTGGGACCTGGCCTTGCAGGGGCCTGACTTTGTGAGTAGTGTATTGAAAAGCCAGAAGGTTGATAAATTTCTCTTAGCTTTTGGTTAAATGCTGAACTGTCCCCTAAACCGTGCATGAAGCTGGAACCCCTAGAGGCTGTGTAGAAGGCCTTAGAGGCCTGTAAAAGAGGGAAAGCAAAGCCCATTGGACTGTGTGGAGATCTTTCTAGAGTCATTCCTTTGCTCGGTGATGCCTGGCTGTGAACTGGGGTGCTAGTGAGGGATCAGATAGAAAGAAACACACACACACACACACACACACACACACACACACACACACAACCGTAGAGTCAAATTTCTGTTAACTCTCCATTCAAGAGTGTTTGTTTGAAGCCATGCAGACTATCCATTACAGTGGATTGCACTTTACAAAGTTTGTCCTGTGTCTAATTTGGCTGTGATCATGTCTGCTGAGGCAGCGATCCATCCAAACTAGCAAGGTCTTTCCTTCCTCCTTACTCATGACAAACACATGGTTATAAAAAATTCATTTTCATATGATGAAAGAAACTTACTAGTAACTATGTCATTTCTAATTGAGCATTTATAAGCTAAATTAAATGCATCATTAAAACTTGCTGAACGTGGCTCTGAGATGTCCCAGTGAGTAAAATGTCTACCATACATGCATGAGAACCTGAGTGTGCATCTCCAGCAAACATGTGAAACAGCCATGTATGGCAGCACACTTCTGGGAGTCCAGCACTGTGGTGTCAAAGACAGCTGGATCAGGATCCCCTGGGCAGCCAATCTAGTCAAATCAGTGAGATCCAGGATCACTCATATTACCCTGCCTCGGGGGAAAAAAAAAAAAAAAACAATAGCGACAATGATAGAGGGAGACTTTTAGCCTCCACAGCCACATGCTCACATGTGCAGATGCTCACACAAGTATAGAAGCATACACACAGACACACAGACATGTACACACACATACACACACACACACACACACACACACACACAAATCACACATTGGTGCATTTCCATAATCCCAGACCTAGGAAGATAAAGAGGGAGAGGGGAGGGGAGGAGAGAGGTAGGGAGAGGGGAAGAAGGATAGGAACAGGAGAGACAGGGGAAGAAAAGAAAAGAACATTTGCCCATGCCAGACTAGGTGGCCATCTCACAAGCTGTTGAGGGCTTGAACAGAACAAAAATATGGAGTAAGGGTTAATTTTCTTTCCTATTAAGCTAAGACATCTGCCTTCTTCTGCCTCCAGTCTTGTTCTCGGGCTGCTAGGTCCTTGAATGTACATTCGCTCCCACCTTCACTCTGGCTCTCATGCCTCAAACACTGCTTCATTTCAGTCAACTGGCATGGGTAATTTATGAAAACAAAAAGATGTATTTCAGAAAGTTCTGGTGCCTGGGGCATCTGTGACCAAAACATCAGCAGCTGGACTGACTGGTGAGAGCCCAGATTCTGTTTTCAAGATGGTAGCCTCATTCTGTGATCTCCCACAACAAGGAGCAGAAGGGAAAGGGGGTTCTGAGTAACTTCCCCCTATCCTTTCACAACAGCACTAATGGTTTCTTGAGGGGAGAGTCCTCATGACTCAGGCTTTCATTACTGTTGTATCAGAGATTAAGATCCCGCAACTTCTGGAGGGGACGCATTCAACTACAGCAGACTGGTGCTTACACCATGAGATCTCTTGATTCTCAGATGTTTAGACTCAGGTTGAGCTATACCACCAGCTATCCTGGGTCTACAGCAGTTGGGCAGACAGAACACAATGGAGTTTCTTGACTTCCTGATAGCATGTAGGACTTCCATAGTAAATCTATTTAGGTATGACTAGATGTGTAATATGTATTATTATGTTTAAAATATTAACATGTATTATATACAATCCCTGATTGAACCAGTTTCTCTGGAAAACTCTGACTAATAAGAATGGGATCCAGCTGGGCGTGGTGGTACACGCCTTTAATCCAGCACTCGGGAGGCAGAGGCAGGCGGATTTCTGAGTTCGAGGCCAGCCTGGTCTACAAAGTGAGTTCCAGGACAGCCAGGGCTATACAGAGAAACCC
>NC_034593.1:138871821-138922917 GCF_900095145.1 Mus pahari
GGATCCATTCAATACATGGAAAACCATAGTTTAACATTTATTTCTAATTCTCAGACTAAGGTCATTGTCAGGAGGTAACTTTTCCACAAGATTGGTTACAAGGTTATACATTTAGATGATGTCGAGTCTACTGTAGACCTACCTTTCACAAGTTTCCTCATGAAAAAGCATAGTAAAAAACCTAAAGCATGGTCTCAGATTTTATTGAAAGTAATTACAAGAGACAGCTGCACAGAATCTTTCCGCCCCTAGGAATGCTGTTAACATGGTACTGACAGTATCACCAAATGCCCCTTAAAAGGCCTCCTTATCCTTTATTTCTTTACTTTTTTTAAAAGGTGTGTGTGTGTGTGTGTGTGTGTGTGTGTGTGTGTGTGTGTAAGTCAGTGGTCAGAGACAACTCTTGAGAGTCAGTCATCTCCTGCCACCTTTTGAGTCACAGGGATTGAACTCAGATTATCCAACCTACGTGCAAGAATCTTCACCAGCTAAGCATCTCACTGGCTCTTCTTTTACTTTCTAAACTTTGTAAAATTACCTTCAAATATACTGTAGGGGCTTTCATACTATTACTGATGTTTATAGATATGACATGTAACCAGCCTAGATGTCAATCAACAGATGAATGAACTTTTTTAAATGGTGAAAACACATAATGGGATTTTGTTCAGCTGTAAAGAAGAATAAAATACAACATTTATAGAAAAATAGACAGAACTGGAGATCATTATTTTAAGCAAAACAAGCCAATCTCAGTTCCTCAAAGATGCTGAAATTGTCATAGCTGACCTTCACCAGGGGAGCTAAGCAGTTGGCAGTGCAGGAGGCATTACTGATATTTAGTGAGTTTCCTACTTCTCATGATTTACATCTATCACAAACATGGGAGCATCCACGGAAGTAGCAGAGATGACCCTTTTTATCCATTCTTCAAGTGGGGTCTTTCTCCTCTGTCGTAGTGAAAATACCTGTAGATTCCACAACATACTTGCCTCCAGCATCTACCTATTCGATATTGGTGGATTTCTTGTTCCTGGAAGGTAAAGACAATCTTCCCATTGGTAACAGCTCTTGTTCTCAATCTTGACTGTGCTGTGCAACTTCCTGTAGACCTGATCACACTGAAATAGGTTGACTGTACAGGTTAGGACCCCTTATGGCAAAAATAGCTAATTTGTCGCAGTTGAAGGCAGTCCTGAGGATCAGGTGCCCAGTATGGGTCAATCCAAATCTATTCAGTCCAACCTTGTCCATCATGACTCAGAAAAAGCTAGTACAGCACAAAAAGACATAGCTGTCTCTGGAATCAGGAGGAGGTTGAATTGTGTGGTGGTTTGAATATTCTTGGCCCAGGGAGTGTCAATTAGGATGTATGGCCTTGTTGGAGGAGGTGTGGCCTTGTTGAAGGAAGTATGTTACTGTGGGAGTGGGCAGTGAGATCCGCCTCCTAACTGCCTGGAAGTCAGTCTTCGGTTTGCCTTTAGAACAAGTATGCTTCAAGAATTAAAAGGACACAATGGAGCAGAATCCTGTGTTCAAGAAGATATATATTAAGGGTGTGGTGAACTTGAGGCAAGATCCCACCTTGCTAAGCTTATTGTTTATGCTTTTGCTCTCAATTGTACTTTTAATCTGAAATGAACCACAACCCAGAAATGGAGAGCACAACTGTGGTTCAGATCTTGAGGCTTTTGATCCAGATCTTGAGGAATAGTGGTCATGAAAAGCTTAGGCCCAGACATGGTGTTACACACCTTTAATCTCAGAAGAAAGAGGCAAGCAGATCTCTGATTTCAAGGCCAGCTTAGTACAGAGCAAGTTCCAAGTAGAGAAAAGCTTAGACCCACACTTTAGGTCCAGGGGTGGTGGTAATACACCTTTAATCCCAGAACTCAGGAGACAAAGACACACAGATCTCTGAATTCAAGGTCAGTTTACCAGAACATGTAACAGGACAGCCAAGCTTAGGCAGTGAAACAGTTGGAAAACAGAATTCTGGATCATGTTCCAACTCCAGTAAAAGCAGCAGAACTCAATAGGTTCAGCCATGTGACTTTGGCTTTAGAATGGAAAATAGAAGGGACTACTGGGACAACTGATGCTAGTTAGCTGGAGCTAAGAAATTAGCATAGATTAAGCAGAGAACAGCATCACTGGGGGGAATTTTTCTAAGTAGTTTCTGGAAGTGCAAAGAAGCTGTGTTCCAGATATAGCCAAGGTTGTACCTTGTGCTACAGCTGGTCTTCATAATGTTATCTACTTTTTTATTTTGATTTAATAGGGGAATCAGTTAAGTGATTGAATGAATATCCAAAGAAACTTTTAATTTTGGACTTTTAACATTGTTGAAATGGCTATAGACTATGAGGACTTTTGAAGTTGGAATAAATGTATTTTGCATTATGCTATGGCTACATATGGTCCCCGTAGACTAGTGTGTTTGAATAAGCTTATGAGGGCCAGGCAGTGAGATGTAGTGGCTTGAATATGCGTGGCCCAAGGAGTGGCACTATTAGGATGTGTGGCCTTGTTGGAGGAAGTGTGGCCTGGAAGTCAATCTTCTCCTGTTGGTCTTCAGAACACTCAGCTCCTCCAGGGCCATGTCTGCCTGGCACTGCCATGATCCTGCCATGATCATAGTGGACTGAACCTCAGAACCAGTAAGCCAGCCCCTATTAAATGTTGTCCTTGGTCATGGTGTCTCTTTACAGCAATAGAAACCCTAACTAAGGCAGCCTGCACTTCATGGTCCAAGCACTGGGATAAATCTAGCATACAACCTCTGCATTTAGTTATCTGGTCTTACAGTGTTCGTAAAATAAAACTTTGATTAGACTTAATGCCAGCTTGCTTTTTGTCCTAGTAAAGAATAATGTGTCAGTCCAAGGAATATAGAATGAGCTATGAGCCTCACTTTGAGCCCATCATTTCTTCAGGAGAAAATGCCTCTTTTATGTTGAGTTCTCTCAGTAAGCGCAGATCCTGCCATAGCATTGAGCCTCACTACCTACTGGTAATTTTCAGTTACCATCTGGTACCCATGTTATCTCCAATGATTATGGTCCTCATTTTATACAAGTGACAAATTACTTTTTTCTTACTTTTAAGTCATTCATGACTAATTTATAAAATTTTATAAGATAAAAATGAAACATGCAAAGTGTCTTCATCAAAAAAAAAAACACTAAGGATCTTAATTTCATAACAGTGCATGAAATTGAAACATCTTTCCAAGAGATAAGAATATTCATTAATACTTACCCACAGACACAGCCCTGGAATTGGCTTTTAGCAAAGTCTTTTCTAATTTTATAAACTGCTTTCCTCGAGGTTTGTCTTAAACAACTAAAGCATAGCTACTGTTTACCTATTTTATTAAACATATTACTATTCTATTAGTACTTCCTATTTTAAAAATATTTTTAAAACAAATTCATTTTCTATCATGTGAATATTGGCATGTGATTCGGAGTGTAAGAATCAGTGTTTTTTAATTCTCTTCTACTAAACTGATCTTGAAGTTGTTTACCTAAACTATATATTATGATCTCTTAAAATTATATATAATATATATACACAGCACACATACATACACACACACACACACACACACACACACACACACACACACACACACAAAATAGTTTCCTTTGGAGGCTGGAAAGATGTTCCAGTTTTTAAGAGCACTTGCTGCTCTACCAGGGACCAGGGATTTGGTTTCCGAGAACCACATAATGGATCACAACCATGTATAATCCCAGTTCTAGTGAACCCAGTGCCCTCTTCTGGCTTCTGCATGTACCAAGCACATAATGTACATGCATTCATACAGGAAAATACTCATTCCATACATGAAGTAAGTAAATCTTTAGAAAACAATAATAAAAATAAGAATTGTCATTAAAAGTGAAAATTTCCTGTTTTAACATGGCAGTTTCCCTGTTTGTTTCACTATATAAATGATGTGAGAATCCATATTTAGTGCAATAAAATATTGAGAAAATTATCCTCAGAAAATTAGAGCTTTATATTAGTATGTTAGAGTTTATGAATGATGGAATGCCAATATCTGCCCTTATTGACCTGAATTATGATGTCACATAGCATTCATTTAAATTTTAATGTACCTTACAATACTCAAACGTGTCCATTCTGATTGGAATTGGCCATCTGTGTTTATTCATAAACATCAAAAACAGAAAATTAAATTTTTTATTACATTGAATATTAACCATCTGCTGTCTCAAAAAAATGTAGGACTTGTCCTTGTGCATGAAATAAGAAATGATATGGTAACCAGCATTATTAATAAAGTTGGTTACAGGACAACGTAGGACCTGTTGTAAATACGCGGCATCTGCTACCCTCATGAAGACTCACAGTGGAAACTCGTGGTGGGACAAAGATAATGGCCATGCTGCTGCTGCGATGAGGAGCTGAAGGCACAAAAAAGGGACATGATCCTGGCATACTGCGTGTCCAGAATGCATCCCTGTGCTTTGTGTAGCCCTGTAAACCACTGTGATCTGGATGGGCATCCGAGTGGGTGATTGCTTTCATCTTAAACCTTCCTGGCTTCGACATTAGCCTGTGTATCCTTAAGGACCAGGAAAGTGAGTTTCACTACCAGTCATCTCCCAAATAACTCTTGACTATTTGTTGAAGCCAAGAAACTCATTTTTATTCTAAAGTCCTTCCTTATTTGTGCTACAGCTGTGACTTAATATTCCTTCAACTCTGGTTTTGAAGTGAAATTATTTTGCTTTCCATTACAATTATTGAACTCTACCAATAACCACTTCTATTTTTAACATCCTAATGTCTGCCGTTCATCCCTCCCTTGTACCCCAACTTCACTTCACAGTGAGCTTCTCATTCTGTGTTTGCTCTCAACAATACTGCTTTTTTAACGGTTCCCACCATAAAGCCGGAGTTGTGTTGCATGTATTATAGATCACTTCACATACTATGTTAGCAGCAGAGAAACTAGGCTTGCACTTGCTGTGAGTGGCCTGAAACTCATGCTGATCTTATTGCTTCGGCCTCCTGAGAGTTAGGGGGTTGTCAGTGTGCACTGACATACTGCTCTAACTTCTCCTCAGGGATGCTCACAGAACAAGACCTGCCTCCCAGCTGCCCCTCCCCTCCTTGTTTTCCCCTGGGGTTTAATCCCTTACAGATCCAAATCTCACAATGAAAAAAATACATGCAATTTTTTTTCATCCCGCAAATATCTTAGTAAAACCCACACTGGAAACAGAAAAGCAATAATTTCTAGCTCCATGAGTATGATTTTCATGCAGGTTAGGGGACCCAAGTGTCCAGCATTTAATTGTATGTGGATTATAGTATAGAAAATTCTCCTAGCAATGCCTGGTAGAAGAGAAATGTTATCTGATAGGAAAGAGGGAAGAAGGAAGGAAGGGAAGAGAATCAGGAAAGGAAGGAAGGAAGGAAGGAAGGAAGGAAGGAAGGAAGGAAGGAAGGAAGGAAAGAAGGGAAAGGGGAAGGAAGAGTGAGAAGAGTGTTGCCAAGAGTGTTGAGGAAAGCAGGAAGTGAAAGGGATGTGAGAGCCTCCCTTCAGTGGCTCTGAAAGTTCAACACATCAGCCATGACTGAAAACCACCTATCCTTGCACTTTCAGGAGGAGAAAACAGGCTAAGTTTGGATACTAGTCAATGTGAATGTCTCTGTCCTTATTCTTAGGGATATGTAAGACCCTTTACCCTTTCTTTATTCTCTGTGTAAATAGAGGAATGTGTGGATTTCTGGCTAAATAAAGCGATGACGTGAGGTTGAGGGCTGAGGTAGATGATATCTTCCAATGACTATACCACATAGTGCTGATTGCCATATGATGTCTCTCACGGAGAGGTGGGCTCTGCCTGTCTTGAGCCAGGGTGGATCCTTGTAACTACTTCCAGCATAAAGTACGGCGCAGGTGCTGTGCGGTACTTCACCTCCAAGGCTAAGCCATCACTTAGCTGTAATTAACTTTTGGAAATAAAAATTTTTATTTGAATATTTTTTCCTTTGAGATATGTAGCTCAGGATAGCCTTAAATTCATGGAAAGTCTCCTACCTCAAGTCCCTCAGGTATTGGGCAGGTGTGAGCCAGTATGCCAATTTCCCTTTCTTTCCTAAAATATACGTGTTGACAACTCTTGGTCACACTGTTGCAAGTCTAGCTATAATAAACGTCAGAAATTATATAGTTGGAGAGCAAGGGTTCCCAAATTAGCAATGTTAGTAGATGGGGTGGCTTAAGAGTGGGAGTCTGGTTCAAAACCCTTAGTTTATTAAGGTTTTAAGTTGGCTCCAATGAGAAGCCCGAATTATCTTGAGAGTGAGTTGTTAAGAGCAAGATCTACCTCTGACCTTCTCTCTAGCACCTTGTCTGGCAAGGCCACTTTGTTCCATGTATACTATGACCATAAGTCACCCACCACCAGACCCTTACCAAAGGCCAAGCAAATATGGCTAAGCAATCTTGAACCGTCAGCCTCCAAACTAACATAAATGACACTCTTCTCTTTATAAAGGAGCATATCTCAGACACTTTCATATTGTAATGGAACAGTAACTAACTCCAGAGCTATCAAGAAGGCTGAAACTATTTTGGAGTTGAAAGACCTGCTTGGGAGCTGGACTATTCTAGTCCACATTACAAGACAGGTGAGTCAGAAGTATTCCGGTGACTCCAGAGCCCAACTGTGGGTACGTGGAAGGAAGGGTACAAACTCCTACGCTGACTGCAGATTCTTAGGAAGTAAGCAAAGCAAATTCTCTCTTAAATCCATCTTCTTTGTGTTCCTTATACAGTCATTATAAATGGAAAAGGGTACCCAGATGGTACAATTACCCTCAACTGAATAAATGTGGCAGAGAACTGTAATGACAATTTCACCTTTCATTCATGCACACATTTATTTATATTTATCAAACTCCTACAGGTACCACACACAATGGCAGCCAGTGACTGCAGAGTAGTGGGCAGGACAGACAATCTTGGTCTATAATTGTTAACTAATTAATTAATGCGTATGTGGGTTATATGTGTTTGGGGGAATAGGTGGGGGTGGGGTGTACATATTACAATGCACATTTACTGAGAACAGTTTTATGGAGTCAGTTTTCTCCTTCTGACTTAACCGGGCACCAGAGATAAAACTCATTTCCTATCAGGCATGCATGGAAAGAACCTTTATACACTGAGCACTGAAATGATTACTGTTTATAAAATTTAAATCATTAAAGTGTGCCAAGAATAGACAGATAAAGAATAAGAATAGACAGATAAAGAATAAACCAATGTTCTGTTTTGGTAATAACTATTAGGAAAAGCAAGAAATGGCAATTGATGTGGAAATGGTTATAGAAAGAGCTACCTCTTTCTGTGGTGAGGCTTCTCATCAGATCTGCCTGGACAGGTGAAGACTGCTAACCAGTCAGAAGATTCACTCAAAACCATCAGTGGGTAGTAAAAGATGAACAAGCTGCCTCGTTCCAGCAAAAACATTCAGTGTTTCCTGGTCGCCTCTTCCTTGGTATTGAATTGTATGTAATAGACCCTATACAGGGTCAATAGGACCTTTTAAAGGTATTTTGAAACTTTTGGGTCAGATTGATCTCAAGTGTGTACTAGCAAAATAACCTCAATACTATTGAATGTGATGGATAATGCTGAGAGTTTCAGTCCATACTTACAGAGTCATTTGGACTGAGTTCAACTTTCTTCACATGCAATATGTGTCTCATAAGGAAAAAAGCCGAGAACAAAAATAGAGAAAACTGCAGAATGTGAGCTTTATCCAAATAGAATAGCTGGTGCTCTCCTCTCACCGAATAAACACCAGACAGCTAACGATTTGTATCGAAAGGATGAATCGGTCATTCCATTTAGATTATTTCAGCATTAAGGGATATGGCTTGTTCGTGCCTCAGATGATCCAGCCGTGTGGTCAGGGTAATGCTAAAACTGACAAATGATATGACAGAGACTATATGGGCTATTTTAATTAGAAGTTTATAGAACTCTGAAAAATCTCCAAAGGATTTATTCCTATGAATGAATTTAAAACAAATTTAGAGATAATTCATTGGCTAATATACAGGAGGATGTTTCATGGCGGCAGGTGGTTTGTGATAATCCCCACGGTAGTCAGTCTAAGCTGGCCATGGAAGCCAACTCCAGTTCCCTACAGGAGATATTTGTCCTCAACAAAGAACAATCAGGACTGTGCCTCCTTCTGTCAGAGGACATGACACGCGACCAAGTTGAATACTGCTTCTGCCTGACAAACATTTGACTCTAACACTACAAACTATTTTTAGATCTGTTTATTTTCTCCCACCATTAATTTATAATCATTTCACTGTCTTCACAGATCTGTCAGTGAAGATTACAGGAGAAAAAGTGGCATTGTTCAAGGAGAAAGCAGGGAGACAGGGCCCGAAGACATTGATTTTGGTAATACATGCGAAAGCAAATTTTCTCCCCCCAGGAAGCATCTTCGAAGTTGCTCTTGGATGTCAAACCAGTACTGTGGAGTCACACTCCAGCTATAAAGGGTTAGCATAGATGCAGTGAGTTATTTTTAAAATATGCTCTAACGGAATGATAAGACCAGTGCGTGCACATAAAGCCTAATGCATTATGTACAGTCTTCCTTAATAAATGCATTACTCATAAAATATACATCCACAAGTCCTCCTTTCTTATCAGTACAGCAATCAAGCTGAGAATAAGATTATCTAGAAACTCATCTCCCTCCTGTATAATCACATTATCCTCCTTTTAAGTCATGCTCAGATGAAAAGGAGGAATGACTAGTTCAATATCTCATTGTACAAAGATTTCATATCTAGTCTCCTTACAATTCTCCACTCATCTTTGTCTTTTCTGTTTCCTAGAATAGAAGAAAGGTTCCCTAACCCATGAAGGAATATTATACATCAATAATACACATCAATAGTTTGTTTAGGTTTACCCTTAAGCATTTGAGAACTCCCTGTGTTACAAAGATGGTAGTTTGATTACCAGCAAATGTATATAAAGCTAGCTCCTGATTGCTGACAGATTTGACTCTCTATTTGCTTTGCTATTCATCTCCACTCATCAGATTCAGCACCTCGTTGCCACTGTACAGCACGATCCGCCTCACAACCACAGCTCTCTGGCACAGATTGCCCAAAGTATTTCTTAAACTGGAATCAAAACTTTGTCTTCAGGAGGAAGCTAGGACTGGATAATTGTGCTGTAATTCCTTCTAGTCTACTCGTTTTTTATTTGCTAACATGACCTCTTCTTTACTTCTGTGTATTTCTTACCTTGTACTTTTCAAGCCCCACTTAATTATCAGGTAGTATAAGCCATGGTTTGTTTGTTCTTGCATATATGGCAGGCATATTCTATGGATTTCTTAATGCTGATTGCTCTCTCTCTCTCAAAGTGAAAATTATAGTGTATTATGGAAGCAAGGGAAACAGCCTATCCCACCCCAAGTTCAGTATTTTGTGATTGCTTGTTGCCTACCAGCTAACTCTGCAGCTCTCTTCAGGACCAGTTAAGGCATCTTTGTATACTTTGCTTAAGAAGAAAAAACAAATGTCATTTGAGAAGGCGAGTACCAATTTACATGAGACAAGACTTCGTGTATCTCCTCACATTCCTTTTTCACTCTGACAAGTAAGACACCACAGGTCTCCTTTTCCAATTCTTATTAAAAACTGTGATCCTGCTTGTTTTGAAGGAAGGCTCATTAGTGCCATCGCCTATGGTACTCCACAGATCTGTATAAGAAAGACAAATTGCCTGATGCCTTAGTACACCAACCATAATGAACCCCACGTGCATCCCCCACAGGGCTTGGAGTTCAGATCTTCATTTGCTTTATGAAAAATGAGAATGAAGAACATGGGTATGGAAAATATGGTTGACTCCTTGTTTCCCAGTTACAGGATAGCTCCTCCGGTGCATATGTGATATAATGGGAGAGTATACAGAGAAACAGTTTGTTCTCATGCAACGATGCTAATCCAAGACAGTAACCGCTGCAGAGGGGCATCAGCCAATGCCAAGAGCAAACTTATCAAAGCCACACACAGGGTGAAGCACTCCTGCCTTGCAGGACAGTATCCAAAGCATTTCTTTTAATTCTCTACTCATCAAGTTCCCTTTCGTAACAAGTCACCATTTTCCAGACCATATACTGCTGAAAATTATGAGTTAAATGGATTCTTCCCCCAACTAATAGAAGTCGTAAAAATAAGCCTTAAACAATAAAACAATTGTAATAACTAAGACTTGGAGAGAGAGGTAAAATTGTTGTGGTTGATACAGAACTTTAAATAAATGTTTTTTCCTCTACCTAGAATGAATGTGTTTGTATTTCTGTCTTTAGATTCTTTAACGGCAGAAGACTGGATGAATTAGAAGACATACTGACCTCACATCCCTACTCCCTCTAGTCTACCATCTACTCTATGAGTGAATTTTGACCAATTGGGCTACAGTCTTTACCTAATACACAGAGTAGCCATTTAAAAGTTTTTAAAATGTGAGAATTTTCTAGAACCAATTGAGCATTAGAGACATGTATATAAAATGGTTTTTTTTAATTTTTTTGATTCTTAATTTTTACTTACATTTTTGAGAATTTCATACATGAGTACTATATTTATATTATTTTTACCCCTCTTCCCCACCCTAACCCAATTCCTCCAGTGTCCCTCTCCCTCTCGAATTATTGGCCCACTCATTCATTCATAATATACACGACATATAAAATTTCCTGGGATGATTTAGTCTTCTTCATATGCATATGTGTGTAGGGCTGACCACCTATCGGGGGTTCATCCCTGAGGAAGACTAATTCCCTCTCCCTCAGGAGTCATTAACTGACTGTCGGGTGAGGCCTTGTGAACGGTCCTAGTTGGAATGTCAGGCAGTGCTGTCATTATGCAGGTTTTCATTATGCAGCCATGCTGCTAAGAATCGATGGGTGCACACTCCGTTTTGTGTCTAGAAGGCACTATTCCTAGCATTCTGGTCCTTAGGCCCTTACAATCTTTCTGTCCCTTCTACTTCGATGATCCTTGAGGAAGGGTACAGGTTGCACTGTAGATTGATGAGTTGCAGTTAGGACCCCATGGTCTGCTGTTCTCTGAATGTTGACCAGTTGTGGATTTCTGTAAAAGTCTCCACCTGCAATCTGGTTCATGGCTGTCATATCCGGGTAGAACTGTTGGATGTCCCTCATTTGGAAGCTAGCCTGGCACCTTCTGATATATCAAAATAATGTAATTATAATCTCAAAAGTAAAAAAAAAAATTTAAAGGGAGTTAAGCTACTTTGCCTAGGTCACCTAGTATCTAAAACCAATGTGTGTGTGTGTGTGTGTGTGTGTGTGTGTGTGTGTGTTTGTGTTTGTGTGTTATGTGTAGCTAACCTGAAGACTCTGGCTAAATGAATAATCACATTTTCTGCATTCAATCAACTTATTTTGTACAGTATATAACAAGGAGTATCATGATTAGGTATGAACATCAGAAAAAAGTATGAAAAGTTATAAGGAAAGCCACTTCACTGTCCTAGCAATTTCTTGGTAAATATCAAATTATTCCAAAATTAAAGATTTTTAGAAAAAACCATAAACATGTAGAAACAAGTTTGAGAAATGTCAATAATGTTTGGAGAGGGGGACTTCTGGACCAATCAGAATAATCATCATAAAAATTTTCAGAACATGATAACTTCAAGGAAAGTGAAGAGAGAGGGAAGAAGTGAGAGAAGAAAAAGCAGGAGGAGAAAATAGTTATTCAGCTCCCTAAGCTCATGGGAGTGCAGGCCCATATCATCCTATAGGAGCACAGGGCCATATCATCCTATAGGAGTACAGGGCCAGATCATCCCATGGGAGTGCAGGCCCATATCATCCTATAGGAGCACAGGGCCATATCATCCCATAGAAGGCCAGGGTCATATCATCCTATAGGTGTGCAGGGCCAGATCATCCTATAGAAGCACAAGGCTATATCATCCTATAAGAGTGCAAGGCCAACACCAACAGATTGGGAAAGGATTTTACCAATCCTAAATCTGATAGAGGACTAATATCCAATATATACAAAGAGCTCAAGAAGCTGGACTCCAGAAATTCAAAAAAACCACATTAAAAAATGGGGTACAGAGCTAAATAAAGAATTCTCAACTGAGGAATATCGAATGGCTGAGAANCACCTGAAAAAATGTTCAACATCCTTAGTCATCAGGGAAATGCAAATCAAAACAACCCTGAGATTCNATCTCACACCAGTCAGAATGGCTAAGATTAAAAATTCAGGGGACAGCAGATGCTGGCAAGGTTGTGGAGAAAGAGGAACACTCCTCTATTGCTGGTGGGATTGCAAGCTTGTACAACCACTCTGGAAATCAGTCTGGCGGTTCCTCAGAAAATTGGACATAGTACTACCGGAGGACCCAACAATACCTCTTCTGGGCATATACCCAGAAGATCTTCCAACTGGTAATAAGGACACATGCTCCACTATGTTCATAGCAGCTTTATTTATAACAGCCAGAAGCTGGAAAGAACCCAGATGTCCCTCAATAGAGGAATGGATACAGAAAATGTGGTACATTTACACAATGGAGTACTACTCAGCTATTAAAAACAATGAATTTATGAAATTCTTGGGCAAATGGATGTATCTGGAGGATATCAACCTTAGTGAGGTAACCCAATCACAAAAGAAGTCACTAGATATGCACTCACTGATANGCGGATATTAGCCCAGAAACTTAGAATACCCGTGATACATTATACAAAACACAAGAAAACCAAGAAGGATGACCATCGTGTGGATACNTCATTCCTCCTTAGAATAAGGAACAAAATACCCATGAAAGGATATAGGTACAGAGACAAAATTTAGAGCTAAGATGAAAGGATGGACTATCCAGAGACTACCCTATCTGGGAATCCATCCCATCATCAGCCACCAAACCTAGATACTAATGCACATGCCAGCAAGATTCTGCTGAAGGGACCCTGATATAGCAGCCTCTTGTGAGGCTATGCTAGTGCCTGGCAAACACCGAAGTGGATGCTCACAGCCAGCTATTGGATGGAACACAGGGTCCCCAATGGAGGAGCTAGAGAAAGTATCCAAGGAGTTGTAGGGGGCTGCAACCCTGTAGGTGGAACAACAATATGAACTAACCAGTACCCCTTGAGCTTGTGTCTCTAGCTGCATATGTAGCAGAAGATGGCCTAATCGGCCATCACTGGGAAGAGAGGCCCCTTAGTCTTGCAAACTTTATATGACCCAGCACAAGGGAAGGCCTGGGCCAAGTAGTGGGAGTGGGTGGGTAGGGGAGCAGGGACGGGGGATGGGGTATTGGGAACTTTCGGGATAGCATTTGTAATGTAAATAAAGAAAATTAAAAAAAAAATTGGATAGACAAATAAAAAAAATAATGCTGATATTGAACAAAAAAAAAAAAAAAAGAGAGAGTGCAAGGCCAGATCATCCTATCGGAGTGCAGGACTATATCATTCTATAGGAGCACTGGGACATATATCATGCTATAGAAACATAGGGACATATTATCCTATAGCAGCACAGGAACATATCCTATAGGAGCACAGGGCCTTATCATCTCATAGGAGTTCAGGGCCATATCATCTTAACCCCGATCCTTGCATCTTTTTGCATTTATAATGTGAACAGTGAGGAGATAATGAGAAACTCTTCTTGTTTTCACCGTTTCTAATGTTCCAGTGGTCAGAAGTTGTCTCAAGCTGAACTGGCTAATGTCTCATGGTTATTATATTATAGAGACAAGATTCAAACTCGATTTCATTAAACATTTGCCTTTGCAAAGAGAAAACGACTTGCTTCCCTTCTGCGAAATTCTGAAATATTTGTGCTGGTTAATAGTTTGCTTGTTTGGGAAAATGTTTTCATGTATTTCATCTCCTGGTCCTAGGAAAGTCTCACCCAAGCTTGCCTGGTGATGTTGTGAACTTCTAATTACAACTCGCTTGAAAGCTTGAAATCAGCCAAAGACAAAAGCCTGGACATGGCCACTCTACCACGGAAAGAGTTCTTCCCATTTACCACTCCATCCTGCCTGTTTGCCTGTCTCCTCTGCACTCTGGGCTTTGACGCAGTGTCCTTCAGAGAGGGTACCTCCTCTACTGTACCTAGAGTTGCACACAATAGAGTTGAGGATCTCCAGGTCAACATGGCTGCTGGCCAGAAAGTCCAAGTTGAGGTTTTATCCAGCTAAAACACTTCACAGAAAAAGCTAATGTGGTGGGCAAGTATAAAGAGAAGAGACGGTATTCTTGTAAACTTTAATACCTATACCATTACATTGACACCTTAAAGTTTACTAAGCAAGACTAAATATCTGTGAATTGAAGCATCTTTTTTTTACATCTGGCGAAGCCTCAGGAAATATTCACTGCTCATTAGCAATTTTAAATTTACAAATGAAACAAGAATTATATTTGAAAAGGATGCAGCATTTTCCCCAAGGTAACTCCAGCTGCATGGATATCTGTATTTCCTAACCATGCTAAATCAACAGTCCCGGGGGGGGGGGGTACAGCTCATTAAATGATTAAATATATCCACATTTCCACATCTGCACGAGAGCCTAGCCCAGGGGAGCCACTGTGCAAACTAAATGAGAAGATGTGAAGTTGCCAAAAGCCCTGAGAAGTCTCCATTGTGAGCACTGACGGAGTCTTCCATAAGCAATGTAAACTTCCCCATTCCCAGCCACTCTCTCATTGCCCTGAGATCTCTCTCTTGTAAAACTGCTGCTAACTTAGGATAATACGGTGAGATAGCAACTAATTCGTTGTTTGTTTGTTTGTTTGTTTGTTTGTTTGTTTGGGGGGTGAGAGTTGGGAGTTGTTTTGTTTTGTTTTGTTTGGCAATTATAGAAGAAAGCTACCAAATTCAAAATTTTGATATATAGTCAGGAATCTCGCAGCTTTGGTAAATCTGGAAGGAATGATAGAAATATGTAAAATATTATGGAGCAGACAAAATGAGGCAGAGATGGTGATTATAGGTAATGAGAAGGATGAGTGCTGGGCAGAGACATGAAAAGTGAGAAAGGAAAGAGACCAGGGGAGGCCAGGAAGGTCGGGGGCGGGAAATCTGTGGACTCAGCAGGGTCAGGGAGATAGAGGCAGGAGATTCATTCAAGCATGCTTTGCTCAAAAATACCATGGTTATATATGACACTCTATATGCTAATTTAATTTAATTCAAAATAAAAAATAAAGTAGCATTATCTTAGAAAAGGACGCGGTTATAAAAAAAAAACTTTAAATACTATAGGGTCACACTGGTGTTTCCTTCCTCTCTACAACACTTAATAAAGATTCTCCATCCTTGGGATAATGGAGCTAAAGAAGTCTGGGTTGAGTAGCACGGGTGGCTTGTACCCAAACCTCAGGCTTCAGAGTCCCTGCAAAGGCATGGCTTAAAGCCAAGAAGAACTATAGGATCTATTGGCAGAAAGGCATGTGCTGTGTTGTCCTTCTGGGGCCAAAGAGAGTGGCTTAGGAGAGGGGATAAAGCAATTGCATAAACATGTGGTGAAGAAAGCCCGAGGCTCCCTCGCAGAGTTCCAGTGTGTCCCAACACAGTAGTGAGATTTGCCAAAAAAAAAAAAAAATTGTTTGCTTTTCATTTCTCCTGTCCTGTATGGGTTTGCAAAAGTAAGCTGTTCCAACCAAAAGAGCCCCAGAATTGGGATGGGAGCGTTTATCTGCAGGCTAACATTACACACTTGATTCTGAGCTTATTCACATGCAGGGTTGCCCTCACCCAAGGCCTAACAGGTGGTTTGAATATCTCAGCAGAGGCCAGAACTTGGCAAGTTCTTGCATCATCTAACAACACAGCATGAGTCGTTGTCCTAGGATACAGAATCATGACCAAAGGGGAGAATAAGGAAAGAAAACATCTTAGTTCCCATGTTGTTTAAACTTGAGATGGAAAAGAAACAGCTCTGAGTGTTTACTGAATTTACCCGCAGAAGAGAAAAGTAAGCATGCTTTATTTTCCTTTCAGAAAAGCTGAGTGTGAATTTAGAAAGAAAATTCAGATCAATTACAATGAAACAAGTTATATTTTTCACAAATGAATTTATTCTGTAAATATTTGTGTCTGCTATTCTGCAGTTGAGTTGAGTTCAGTTGAGCTCTTTTGTTGAGACATTACATATAATTAAACAAAGTAAAATCAGAGATTTTACTTCAGATTTCTTGCATGTATTTGTCATTTCTAACTCCAATGACACTGCCTTCCATGCTTTATCCAGTTCATAAATACTACTGAGAGAACTGGCCAGATTTTTCAAAAGAAATAGGAACATCAAATTGGTGACAGAATGGTTTTCCATGGTCTTTATTTAATTGAATTTGACACACTGTTTTTTATTTATTCCATTATCCACTATCTCACCTCCACAATTTGTAAGTTCACCTGACCCCATTGACATTTTATATATTGGTACTTCTCCCTGGAGACATCAACCTGTAAAACAGGAACAAAACTAGCTAGAGCAAAGTAAATTCTGTTCTTCCTGTCTGGCTCACACTTGGTTGCTGCTTTCCCATGCCCCACTTGGATGAAAAGGGCATTCTTCCCTTCTGTACCTTGACTTCAGGATAAAAAGTCTCATTTTGATCAATATATTACTAACTTACATAACACAAAAGAATTTTACTCATCCTTGGAGGCAGAACTCTGCCTCACTTGTCTTGCCCTCTCTTTACTGAAATTGCATCCCTTGCAGCATCTGCTACCCCTTCAGCCTGGCCTGGAACCATCATGCATGGAGCCAATCTGAGCTGAACCTCAAAGAAGAACCAATGTTGCCTGGATCTTCAGTCAGAAACATATCAGTCATGTACACCCTAGAGCTGCTCAGCCCCAGGATATCCATGGATCCTTTGTGGCATTAGCTATTGTTTGGCACCCAAAGTTTAGATCACTATACTAAGCACCAATAATTCACCATATAGGACCTATGTGTTGCTTAAAACCTCAGCTTAGAAGAGTTATCAGAATTGTTGGAGCTGCTTTTCAGGTGAGATCATAGCACAATTAGACTCTATTTACACAGACTAGTTCCCATGAAACCTCAGTTATTTCTCATTCATTTGTGTCTTTCTTTTAAGCAAATAAGTAAATAAAACAAGATGAAAAGGAAAAGAGCATTTTCACTCTCCCCCAACAGCATGCACAGACCTAGAACCAACTCCAGGTCTTTCACTCTTCCCAGCAGCACGCATAGACCTAGAACCAACTTCAGGTCTTCCACTCTCCCCCAACAACATGCACAGACCTAGAACCAACTCCAGGTCTTTCACTTTCCCAGCAGCATGCACAGACCTAGAACCAACTCTAGGTCTTCCCCTCTTCCCCAACAACATGCACAGACCTAGAACCAACTCCAGGTCTTCCACTCTCCCTAGCAGCATTCATAGACCTAGAACCAACTCCAGGTCTTCCACTCTCCCTAGCAGCATACATAGACCTAGAACCAACTTCAGGTTTTCCACTCTCCCCCAACAACATGCACAGACCTAGAACCAACTCCAGGTTGTCCACTCTCCCCCAACAGCTTGCACAGACCTAGAACCAACTCCAGGTCTTCCACTCTCCTCCAACAACATGCACAGACCTAGAACCAACTCCAGGTCTTTCACTTTCCCAGCAGCATGCACAGACCTAGAACCATCTCCAGGTGTTTTACTCCCCCTGCCCAGCAGCATGCACAGACCTACAATCAACTTCTGACAGAAAACTGTAACTCTCACAGTCTACTTCTACTGTAGTCAGCATTTCCTCTGCCCCCCAGTCAAGATGACCCTTAAACTTACAAGTAGCAAACAGAGCACTTCCTGCTTTGTCAGCAACATCAAGCCTCTACCAGGAAAAAGAACAGACATGAGTGATGCTCATAAGAGATACAGTAACTTCCTTCCTTAGCTCTCTTTCTCTGGTAGCAAGGGCAACAGTTTAAAAGCATGCTAGTCCCACAATGGTCTGCAGTGGAATGTCCACCAGAGGTTTGGTTCTCAATGCAGCAATATCCAGAGCTGGTATTAAAAGAATTAATCGGGAAATAAGGATTCTGACCTCAACATTGATAGGTTCATAATATAATGATATATTGAAAGCAGAAGGATATAAAGAATTTAGGTCTTGGTCAAAGGAAGTAGGTTCTTCAAAAGTGTGGCCAGAATGATATATCTTGTCCCCAACTTCCATCAGTCTCTCTTCTGTCTGTCTCTTAGACTCCACGAAAAGAACAACTTTGTTCTGGCATGAAGCCCAGAAATGACGATTGACCATGGCCTGAACCCTCTGAAACTATGAGCTAAAATAAAGTCTTCTCCCCTTAAATTATTTCCCTTAGATATTTCAGAGATAAGAATATTATCACCATGTAGCTATTAGATTGGCAGCACTATGATTACCTAACAATAAATGTGACTGTACCAGTGTAATTGGATGGGTGTACATGGTCTATGTGTGAGAAGAGAATAGAGAGTGAGATGGTCATTCATTGATGAGAAAAGGATATTTGCCTCCTTTCTATAAATTGACATCTTCCAGAAATCTAAAAACATCATCTATTACCAAACAAATAACTATACATAATCAAAATCAACATGGCAAAATAAAACTTGAGAAGAAAGATGATGAAAGGGATTCTATGAATTCCAGAAGAATGGTTCTCTTAAATTTATTTAAGAAGACACACCTAACTCTTAGGAATATGGCTCCAAAAAATATATATACCTTCTAGATAGAATTAGTAATTCTGCGTGACAGAAAATAAGACATAAAGGGCAAAATGAAACTAAAGAAGAAGAAAGACCAAAGTGTGGATACTTCATCCCTCTTTAGAATGGGGAACAAAATGCCCATGGAAGGAGTTACAGAGACAAAGTTTGGAGCTGAGACAGAAGGAAGGACCATCCAGAGACTTCCCCAACTGGGGATCCATCCCATAAATAGATACCAAACCCAGACACTATTGCATATGCCAGCAAGAGTTTGCTGACAGGGCCCTGATATAGCTGTCTCTTGTGAGGCTATGCCAGTGCCTGGCAAATACAGAAGTGGATGCTCACAGTCATCTACTGGATAGGACACAGGGCCCCCAATGGAGGAGCTAGAGAAAGTACCCAAGGAGCTGAAGGGGTCTGCAACCCTATAGAGGGAATGACAATATGTACTAACCAGTACCCCAAGAGCTCGTGTCTCTAGCTGCATATGTAGCAGAAGATGGCCTGGTTGGCCATCATTGGGAGGAGAGACCCTTGGTCTTACAAACTTTATATGCCTCAGTACAGGGGAATGCCAGGGCCAGGATGCGGGAGTGGGTGGGTTGGGGAGCAGGGATGAAGGAGGGTATAAAGGACTTTTGGGATAGCATTTGAAATGTAAATGAAAAAATCTAATTAAAAAAATGAAAATTTATACAGTAGGATATTCAATCATACTATAAGTTATGAAGAATAAAAATTTAA
This sequence comes from Mus pahari, assembly GCF_900095145.1. Classification (NCBI taxonomy): domain Eukaryota; kingdom Metazoa; phylum Chordata; class Mammalia; order Rodentia; family Muridae; genus Mus; species Mus pahari. The sequence continues at coordinate 138,891,399 of NC_034593.1, forward strand.
ATATTTTAGGTAGATTTAAGAAAGGAAAAAGAGGCCATGCATTTGAGAGAAAGCAACGGGGGCTGTGTAGGAGGTTTGGGAATAAAAAGAAGAGGGGTAATGGTTTAATTATATTATAACCTCAAAAATAAAAGAAATAGCAAATAAAGGAAGAGAAACAAATATTTTACTCTTACTACATAGTCACACCAAAGGCAGTGGGGCTTTACAGAACTCTTAAGGCCACATTATGGACCCTAATGAAAAATAAATTACAGTTATACCACTGCTCAGTCCCCAAACATGTGACCATCCCTTTTCTTCACTGTTCATTAGCATTAGGAGCTCAGGGTTTTCTTTTGTTTTTCGGTTTTTGTTTTTGTTTATTTTTTGATTATAGAATGTATTGCTGCAGACAAATATAGTTACCTCTGCAAATCCATACAGATACTCAAAACAACTGAGAGCAGGGGATCCTTGCTCTGTGAAACACAGAGATTGCCTTGGGCGCTATCACCCTCAGCACCTCATAAAAACATAACAAACAAAATACCGTAATTAATTACAGTGGCAGAGCTTGTAAACCAGCTCCTTAGGTTCAAGAGGCTCCTCAGCTACATGTCAAGTCCCCACCCGTCCCAGCCTACATCAATCAATATTTCACAAAAAAAGAGAGAATTAAAATTTTGACATACTCACAGTGACAGGAAAAAAAAAAAGAGGGTGAAAATTTAAAAATAGCAATGGGGTGTGATGCCAGAAGAGAATGAAGGCAAATTCCCAGGTTAGCTTTCCAGCTGGAGATCTCAGACAGGCACCTCTGCTCTGAAGGCCAACACTGGGATTTCCACATTCCTATTTACACTGTCACTCTCCTTAGCTGTGTGGCATGGTCTTGCCTGGACAATAACTTGAAGCTGAACTCAGCCATCCCCTTTGGGTGACAGGTTGCTAGAGTAGCATGAGCTACTCAACACTCACCCACGGTTCAGAGTGAATGACAGGGAAAAGCCACCGTTCCCTCTCACTGTTCCCAAAGGTAAGAGCCACAGAGTCCCTTGCCTATTTCCTGCTGCTGGCAACTGCCTTCCCCTTGACTCATGCTAGATCAGGTGACAAAGCAGACTGGAGGACTATATTCTCTTCCTTCTCAAATATAAAATAGGAGTCGTTGGATGGGCTGCACAGCAGCCTTTCCACTCTCCCAGGAGAACACTGGGGCAATTTGAGCACTTAAATTTCTCACTCCATTCTTGGGGCTCAGATAAGAGCACTGGCTTCTCCTCCAGAGGACCTGAGTTCAGTTCTTAGAAACCACATGACAGCTTACAAACATCTGTAACCCCTGTCCTGTAGAATCCAATGTTCTCTTCTGTCCTCTGTGGGCGCCTGGCATGTGTCTGATTCACAGACATACCTGCAGGCAAAACACCCACACACATAAAAAAATAATAATAATAAAGTTTTAAAACATTGCATACCTTACAAATGTCAAAGGCTGATATCAAAGAATGAATGTGGATACCTATGAAGGAATTGTAGTGGAACGTCCAGAAAAGGACAGAATCTCTAGAACTCAAGAGATGCAACTCCTACTGATGGCAAGCTAGGATGGTACTTAAGGGCCTCAGAAACTGGCATGTAAGATAAAGAAAAGGGAGGAAAGAGGGATAGAAGGGGAATAGTGTGGGAAACAGAATGAATCATGGAAACAGGAAAACAATAGCAGCTCTCTTGACCCCAGCAGCACATGGAGCATTTGGTATGTAGGAATACTTGAAGGTGGACTAAAATCACAGCTGTAGCTCAGGGTGTTGGGATCATAGAAACCAAGAGCATGAGACAGAAAAGACACAAAAATGGGAAGCTGCCAAATTGTTCGCTTCCCCCCCCCCCCCCCCCCCGCCATCAAGCCTCTGGGTCTATCCTGACTTATTAATGCCATCTACTGGTCTTTCAATTACTTGTTTCCCCAAAATTCACTGTCATTGTTTGATCTGGACAATTTCCCAGTGATTAGAGAACAAATATTGAGGACATTTTCACCCAAGGATTCGGTGTCTTCCTAAAGTTATATTCTCTAAAGGGCATGGCTTGTTACGCATCCCAAACTATTCTGGCAGTGAGACTCTACAAAAAGTAATTGCTGCTCTGAAGTACTCTTATTGTAGAGAAAGAGGTTGTGGTTGCCTAGAGAAAGAAAGCAGCACTGTAGAATTCTCTGTGAAAAGCAACGTGTGTGTGCTGGGGGGGGGGGGGTCCCTTCTCTGGAATTGGAAACATCTTCCGGTGGTGGTCCCTCTTCATTTGGAACATCTGTGTGTGACTTCAAACCTGTTGATTTGCCTTTTGGTTATCTAGGCTTTGCAAAAACTAGGAAAACTCTGACACTCAGATTCCATGTGGGTTTTTGTTTTTGTTTTTTTTAAATAACCACTGGCTCCCTTTTTAATCTCTGAATTTGTCAGGGTATTCTCTGGCTTGATTCATCAAGAATAATAAACATCAGAATTTTTAATGTCATCCCAGATACCTATCTAATTCCTGACAATCTACGTGAACATGTGCAGAAGTCCAGCCTGGTCTCACATCTCCACACAAGCAGGCTCACTCATTAGTAAGTGTAAAGTTTCGACAGCAGCCCTATCTCATTGCACAGTCCCTCTTGACAAGACATTGAGTGATAGTAATTTGTTATTCACACAGGACTAGAATCCATCACTTTCAAGGAGAAAAATCAAGCAATTTTGAGCAAAAATAGCTGAGCATACACATGGAAGCTATCATGTGGGGGAGTTGTGTGTGAGAGAGAGGGAGAGGGAGGGGAGATGGTGGGAGGGAGAGAGAGGGAGAGGGAGAGAGAGAGGGAGAGGGAGAGGGAGAGGGAGAGGGAGAGGGAGAGGGAGAGGGAGAGGGAGAGGGAGAGGGAGAGGGAGAGGGAGAGAACTATTAAGCAGTTGAGGCTAATTCCAGGCATAAGCTGTCTCTAGATATTTCCACCAAACCTCACTTGACCACAATACTTTTATTACAGGAAAAAAAAACTATCAAATCTCCTGAGAGCCATCAATATCAGTGCAGATTTGATGCTATAAGTCATGGGTGAGAAAACTATAGCCACTAGTCAAATCCACACTCCCATATTGTCTTTGTACAGTCTACCAGTAAAGAGTGTTATTTACATTTTTAAATTGTGAAAAACTATTATTTCATGAACATTTATTTATTTGATTTTTGTCTGGCCATATGCAGACTATAATAGCACAGCTAATTAGTCACAGCAGAGACCCATGAAACACATACACACACACACACACACACACACACACACACCCTTACACACACACACACACACACACACACACTCACATTCAGACACACACACACACACACACACACATAGTGGCCTCTACTTTCATATCAATTGATAAATGTGAGGTCAGATGCTAATATAATTTTTGGTGGAAACGAGAGCCAGAAGTCCTAAAGGAGTCCCTAACTTAATGGGGTCATCCCTGAAGCCCACTGGTTCCCATCACAGTAGCGTACACTGATCTTGTGCTGCTTTCTCGCTATCTCCAATGTTCACTGGGAAGTTTAACACAAAGAATGGAAATGCTAGTACTAGACACTTCCTATTCATACCGTGGCTATTTCCTTATGGACTATAAAGATAAATTCTAACAGAGAGCAGAAAGCTCTCTAGGTACATGGGGAGAAGAGAAGCTGAGGCATCAAGTGGATTCCTGATGGGAATCAGAAGCCTGGCGAAGAGGCTGCTTGGCTTCTCTGTGGCCTTGCTTTCTTCAGGATTTGGTTGATGAGGTCATCATTCTCGGTGTCTCTGAATGCCTGTTTTTATACCCCTAGTCCAGGGAAAACATGGCCAGCTCTACTTCTCTGTCTTGGTTATGTTGTTTACAAGCAACATACCTTAAACAGAAGTGTATAAAAAGTTAATAATAAACCACTATAGACAGTAATTGAAGTAAAAGGAGTAGATAAACTACAGCTGAAACAGTAAATTGTAATATGTTAAATCTTATAGGAATATTTCTGTATTCCCATTAAATACAGGAAATATATAAAAACTAAAAAACAGAAATTAATAATGACAAAGGACTCAAATCGAATGCCTTGTAATCCTAAATTTATAATCCCTTAAAGTCTAATGAAAAACTGGCAAAACTATTCCATGAATCAGCTGAGGTCTATACTAAGTATGTGAGGATTTTAACACACTATGGTACACTGAAAACATTCAGAAACTGCAATGGCATCTCAAAGCATTCACAGCCAAAGAAGTGACCACAATGAAAATTAGAATCTACTAAAACCTAGACAGCAACAAGATTAGGGCATATTAATATATCTGGGATACAGGAAACATAGTATGCAAGAAATTACATCTTCGATTGAAAGCCCTAAAATTAAAATGATTAAAAATATAACAACCTAATTGCCAATTATAAGAACCTAGTTGTCAATCATAAGAAACACAACAACAGATGTTTCTCCTCAGTAAAGGACAATGACAGAGATAGGACAAATAAGAACATTCAGTAGTCAGTGAAATATGACACAGAACTCTAAGAGGAATCAAAAACTAAATTCCCCTTGGTATTTTTCAGAAAAAAAAATGTAAAGAACTTAAATAGACAACATGCTAAATATGTTTCTATATGTGTAATTCTCAAAAAAAAAAAAAAAGCCAAAATGCAATGACATGAAATCAGGTCAGTTAGTGCCCAGAGCTGGATTAGGAGACCATGAATGTCAGTACAAAGCTATGGAAGGAGACTCACATCTCCCCAAGGACTTTGTATGCTAAAAGGTTGGTCATGGTGACAGGGGTAGCAGTATACTTGAAATCTTTCATATGAGGAGGTTCCTGGAATGTTCTAGGTCATTGGAGACATACTCTCTAAAGAGATTGTGGTGCCAGACCTTTTCTTCTCCTTCACTTTCTGACTATGGGAAAACAGTCTTATATTATTATTGTTATTATTATTATTATTATACATATTCCCAGCTAATCAGTCAGAGACTAACACCACCTAAACCAGACTGTGAATCCAAACAATCTTTTCTCCTTAGAAGTTGATTTATCTCAGCTACTTGCTACAATGACATAAAGCCAACACAAATAATAGACTGACTTTGTTATAAGTAGTAAAAGAGAATGCAGATACCAAAGATCATCAAACAATATGTCAATTATGGTATATGAACCATACCCTAACAAAGTTATTAGGAACTTAAGATGAGAAGGATCTTGCGCCAGGGTCTGGCCAGGTGAGTCCTCTAGATTCCCAACGCCTCCACCAACATCCCACCCTCTAGATCAGTCTCATTACCCACACTGAGCTCCTGCCCACTCGTACCTGTCCTGTCTCCAACCTTCAGGCTTTGTCACTACCCATCCTGCTTCAACCCCTACCTACAGGCTCCTCCAGCTCACATCCAACCTCTACGCCCAACTGGGCCCTGTGACATAAACTAGCCAGAAACGTCACCAGATTTTCCCTTCCATACACCTTTCCAAATTTCCAGACTTAACCTCGGTCCCACATCTAGTGACCCAGCTTAGTCTGGACAGTCATGCTTATACTGTCCACAACCTATAATCCCCTCGTAGCACACAGCCAACCCGTCTGCCAAGACAGGTTCTGTATATCTTGTGATGGAGTGTAGCCAAGTGAGTCTACCTGAGCCTCTGCTCCTCACATCATTCTCCACCTTCAGATTAAACTCCATGCTTGGACCGGGATGCGCATCCTGCCTGGCAGCCCAGTCCCCTGTGTCTGCCTTACTTCTTTCCACCTAAGCCATCTTTAACCTTCAGGCTCTACCTAGCTCATACATGCTGTTCTCCCCCTCAGCCCTCTGTGTCCAAATCAGTTATCAAACAAAAGAAGTACACATACCCAGATCTCATGGGAAAAAATTAAAATAATATAAAAGATCAAGACAGTATTTATGCTCCTAAATCCACTAGCTCTATAAAAATGTTCACTAATTAGAATTACCTATACCAGTGACTCTCAACCTTCCTAATGCTGTGACCCTTTAATACAGTTCCTCCTGTTGTGGTAACCCCTAGCCATAAAATTATTTTGTTGCTACTTTATAACTGTAATTTTACTACTGTTATGAATTGTAATGTAAATATTTTTGGAGCTAGAGGTAGGCCAAAGGAGTCCCAACCCACAGGTTGGGAACCACTGACCTAGAGGAACCCCAGGATACAACCATAAACTTCATCAAAGAATTCAAGAAGTTTAAAGAAGACAAGAAAAGAACTCAATGGATTTATAGAAAACGAACTTGTAGAAAACAAATGCCTAGCAATGCCTAAGAAAATATGAACATTCATTGGATGAGGATAAGAAAGTCAACCCGGGATTTAAAAACCAAGTTCAATAAATAGGTAGAAACATTGAAGAGATCCCAAGTTAAAATGAAGATGGGATTGCTCAGTAACTCAACTAGAAAACTCAAGGGAAGTCTTTACAAGGAGAATGGATAAAGCAGAAAAGAGGGGGTGGGACAAGAAGATAAAACTCTTTGATATCCTTCTTAGGGGCATTTCTTATTAGTAGTAGTAAAAGTTTGCACTTGATGTAAGAAATAAACAAAAAATAAACTGTAATCATTTCTGTCTAATAACTTTGACCTTCAGGATACACACCGTATCAAGAAAAGAACACAAAACTGAGCTGAAAATAAGAACCTGTGTTTGAGTCTTGGCTTACTGGGTACAAGCTAATTGACCCTCAGATAAAATTATCTCTGTTTGAAGTCCTCTACGGACTATTTGCCTCATTTTACTGGGATGCCAGTGCAGACTACAAAGAAAAACAGTCGCAGTTTCCAACAGAATCAGTGGCTTTTTTGTTTGTTTGTTTGGTTGGTTTTGGTTTTGGTTTTGATGGCTCCTTAGATTACTTTGATGTATCATATAAATTAATGAAGAAAAATCAAGGGGAATGCGTGGGTTATAATTAGACCCCAAGAGTTACTAGTCTTATAGCACTGTGTATTATTCTAAATTTCTGCAAAGTATTCCTAATAACTGGTATTGAGGGACAGCAGCAGTAATAAATGTTGTGCAGGGAACATGGCAGAGTTAATATATTGTGATTCTGAACACAGCTAATTTATTTTGTGAGTAATAGAAAACAAAAGGAGAAGCATGGAATTAAGAGCTGATCAGAGCCATCTGGCCACCAACCTGGCTATCATCATCACCTGCGAAGCTCCATAAGTCAGGACCAAGGTCACTCCCCTAGGCAGTCCTGACTGCACCCCCTCCCTTCACTTTCCTGCCTTCTCCCTCTCTTCCACATCACATTGCCAGCTGTGAGCCTGTTGCTGCTTGGTCACGTAAGCTGAAACTGAAGAAAGGCAAGTCTTGGTTCTCTGGACATAGCCCTGACATCTGAGCCAACAAATGGTGAGCTGAGACTAACTACTACCGATATTTGTTACAGTTAGTCATTTTAAATGAGATACGAAAGCAGAATCAACATGATTAAATTTTATCACCTGCTTTGGTCTTGACTATGAAACTATGGAGAGAAAACTAAAAGTTTGAACCAAAGAGAAATCTAGTTCATAATTTACTGGCTGCTGTGTAGTTTTTAAATGTTTTTCCTACCACTGATTATCAAAAATACTTTGATAATTAAATTGAAGTCCTTGGTGCCTTACAAGTTTTAAAACTCACATTTGTGACTTACACTCTACAAAGCTTTAACTGTACCTCCTTTATTTGTAATCATTAATGTTGAGGTTCACTTTATAGTACTACAGATCTTCTAAAGTCCAAGCTCTTTATTTTACAAATAAATAACATTTAGGAACCTAAATCTTACAGAAACAAAGAAACTAACTTCTGAGGTCCTCTAAACAATAAAGCAAAATTTTGAATCCAGGCTCCCAGAATCCTGTGATAATGCTACATCACTCAAGACAGCGGAATCTGGGCGGGAGGAATGCCCTACATGGTAGAAAATCTTATGAATAATAAGTGTGGGGTGGAAGGGGTTGATTTTGTTAAATACAAACAGAAGTCCGTTCTTGTACATTACCAGTTATCTGATTTTTCAAGATAAGCATTTTCCATGCTTATGGAACGCCAAGGAAATTCAGCCCAGATGAGCAGTGGGCATTGTATAAATGAAGCAGGACTGGAGAAAAAAACAAAAAACAAAATTAGAATAGTCAATATTAAGTCTGGGAACCTGGAACTGGAATGCTCAAGTTTAACTGAGGCCATGAATAACTGCTGGTACTAGATAGAGGTTGTGATGGTGAAAGGGTGGGCAGAGGCCTATGTTCTGGCACGCAAGTCCTTGGCATGGCTATAAAGCAGTCAGATTTGACTGTTACAACAAGTTGAGCCTCCAGTAGCTGATCCTCATGGCTTGTTCAACCTGCTTTCTTATAGCACCCAGGACAACTAGCCAAGGGGTGGCCCTACCCACTGTGAGCTTCCCACAGCAATCAGCAAGAAAATTTACCACCCATTTGCCTGCAAACCAATCTGGAGAGAATGTTTTCTCAAATGCAGTTTCTTGCTCTGCCCAAAAGACTCTAGCTTCTGTCAAGTTGACATAAAAGTAGTCAGTACAGTTAGAGAGAACAGTGGATACCCATGGAGAAAGAACATGGATAATCCTGAAGGATTTATTACTGCTATTATTATTATTATTATTAATTATTATTATTATTACTTTTATTTATTTACATCACAAATGTTGCCCACCTCTAAGTCTCTTCATGGAGTTCTTCCTCTAGTCATCCCCCTCCCTGTGGCATCGAATCTCTACAGTATTAGGCCCATTCTCTCCCACTAAGGCCAGAAAAGGTTGTCCTCTGCTACATATGTACCAGGGGCCTCGGAAGAAGCCAGATATTCTCTTTTTTGTTGGTGGCTCAGTCTCTGGGAGCTCCAGGGGTTCATGTTAGTTGACACTGTTGGTCTTTCTATAGGGTTGCTATCCTCTTCAGTTCTTTCAATCCTTCCCCTAACTCTACCTTGGGGTCCCTGACCTCAGTCCAAATGCTTGGCTATGAGTATCTGCATCTGTCCCAGTCAGCTGCTGGTAGAGTCTCTCAGAAGAGAGATATGCTAGGTTCCTGCCTGCAAATACAACATGGTGTCAGCAATAGTGTCATGGTTTGGTGCCTGCCCATGGGATGGATTCCAGGTTGCAGAGAATATCATTTTTAGAGAATGTTACATTGCTAAGTAGTTGGTTTTCTCACCCACAACGAGTTTTTAGTTCCTCAAGCTCACATTCCATCAGCCTCATATCTTTTCTATTCTTGCCGTTTTATCTCTTCAAAATATTATTGGACATCGATCATGTGTAAAAACTCTGCTGATAAATCCCTGACTGAGAATCACTATGGAATCACCAAGACTGTGCCTTGTGCTAAACAACAGACATATAGTGATAATTTGAAACAGGATTGCTAAAGAAATCACATAACGAGCCAGCGAGGTGACTCATCAAGTAAAACTACTTGCCACTTGTGCCACCAGTCAAGGAAGGCATGGCGGCAGGAACAGGAAACTGACTTGTCATGTTGCATCTGTACTTTGGAAGCTGGGGAGGAGAAGGAAGTGATCCCTGGCTATAAAACCTTGAAACCAAACTCTCACCATCTTCAGGATCTCTACTCCTCCCTTATCAGTGATATAAGTAAGTCTCCATTTCCTAAAGTTGGCCATGCTTCCATCAGCACCATCAGCTACAGAACCAGGATTGGAACACGTAAGTCCATGGGGGTCAGTTCATACCTTGTACTAGGAAACTCCTGAGCTCTCGGGGATTGGCCCTCAGAATGTGATCCACACCCTTCACCTGCTGATCCTGACACAGAGTAAGGCTTGCCAAGATCCAGTTCCCGGGTTTCCCACCCTGCAGATGCCTACTGAGGAATCCACCTCCATCATTATGTGCACAATTTATCTAGTGGGTTCTCTTAGATCTATCTACCTACCGTGTGTCAATCAATTTGTCTACCTACCCACGCATCTCTTTATATTCTATTTTTCTGAAGAACCTTGATACAGGTACCCCATTTCAAGAAATCTAGACTTAGCATGGTATAACTGAAAAGAATCCATCACAAGCCTTTATTCATTGGCAGGAAACAAGGGTATATTCTCATTTTTATAGCAATTTGTTTTAGTAACCAATTTGCAAACTACTTGTTTCTATGGAATAATTCTAAATTAACTATAAATTAAAACTTAGGTACCATGACAGTTGAAGCATAATTTTTCTCCTGTTTCATAATGACTTTTCAAATTACGCTCATGTATAGTTGGCTTCAAAACTTCATTATCCAGATTTTATAACTGGGAAATCACATTTATAAAAAGCATGAGGCATGAGCCCTACCAAATGGTGTACATTATATATGCATTCTTCATGAAATCTTCAGGTTGATAGACACCTGCTAAATTAAGATACATTAATGTTAACTAAAGTAGCGGTGTGTGAAAATTTAGGGTTTTTTTTTTTCAGCAGAAAAACTAAATATTAAACAGGAGAAGGTGCTTTCCCGTACTGTCACATGATCAGTACCAAAAGCAAATTTTTCTTCCCTTTAAATAATTCACATATTAAATAACATAATGGATTTAAATGTTTTTTCAAGAGCTACAAACTCAAAAGATTTTTTAACAAATATTTGAGCTTAATAAAATCTAATCACACACCCCTTTCCCTTTACTCTTTCCTGCTCCTCTTACGTCATCCCTCAGATGCCCCCTGCCACCTGTCCTCTCACACTGATGGTTCCTTTTACTCTCTCATAGTTACATACATGTTTATTCAACCCTCCAAAGAAACTCTTCCTCGTCGCTAGACATTGCAGAACATTAGCCACTAGAGGGCAGATGTGACCAAGACATTTAACACATTTCTCAGAACAGTTTAAATTTTAACCTGTGTGAAGTAGAGCCTTTTGCACTCACAGGTATATTTTTGCTAAAATATCATGACAAATAAAAAGCCCTGATATTTACTTGGTGATTCAGATTTTAGTCTTTCTTTTCTATAAGCTATCAAGTGTTATCTGTGTTCTCAATTAGAATCAGATTAAATTTACATTAAAATGTAAAATGCACATGTGAGTTTGTTATCCCACAAGACTAGCGGTAGCCCTTAGCACCTTGGTCTGTATTTTTGAGGGCATGTATTAATAGAATTGCTCGGTATATTTATTAATAGCTTCATTTTACCGCAAACCTTTGAAAAGTACTGCAAGACTGGTGCCTCAGTTAGGGTTCCTATTGTTGTGAAGAGACACCGTAACCATGGAAACTCCTATTAAAGGAAGCAGTTAGTTGGCTTCCCATGGACATCAACCAGCCTTGACATAGCAGGTTTCAGTAAGAACAGGCACATTGAGCACACTGAGCCGAGACAACGCTGCCCAGTTAGAGAGAAAGTGCAGGCAGTGCAGTCCCAGATAGCCCCTGCTCCCACGTTAGGAGTGCCACATGAAGATCCTGCTGCACACAACTGTTACTTATGCTCAGAGGGCCTAGGTCTATCGCATGCATGCTCTCTGGCTGGCTCTTCAGTCTCTGTGAGTAGCTACGGGCCCAGCTTAGTTAATTCTGTACGCTTACTTGTGCTGTCCTTGACCCCTCTGTGTCCTTCAATCCTTCCTCCCACATGTTCTTTGTCTCGGGACTCAGGAAATCATTAAGATGTGATTTTGAAAAATAACAATCAGTAAAGTCCTAGCAGTAAAAGTTAGTTTAAAACCTGTTACAAAATGGGTTGACAGTTGAAAATCTGTGTATGTGTGATCTTAATTGGTTGCAGTATATCATATATATAAGCTGAAGTCGATTCTTGTTTAGGAAAACACACTTTTACCACACTAAAGAGGCAACCCAAACCTTCCAAACTGTTTGTTTTATTTTATTTTCTCTAGACTAAGAAGACAAAACCAGGATGGATTTTATATGATTTTTGTCCTAAAACTATAGACAACAGATGAGAATAACATCATAAACCTCGATTAATAATAGGTAGGGTTTATGAACAACATATGTTTTTATTAAGGCTTAGCAATCCCTAAAGTTATAATGGTCTTTCGGGCTCACAGAAACTGACATAAAGATGTGCGTCTAACCATTTATATCTTTGTTAACTTTGTTAAGCTGTAGATATTTGGGGAAACTGTGTCATATATATTTTGTAAAAGGATACAAAAACAGGATTAGGAAAATGAACTCCCTAGTCTCTGTGAATTGTATTTGTGGTTTAAAGTCAGTTTGGGTATTAAAGGATCTTACAGTCAAATAGGATAGATTTCAAGCCACAGAGGTACCAAATGAGAGCCCTCAAAGAGATCCACTGAGGCCGGCATTTACAGTGTTTAACGAAGGGAGGAGCAGGGAAGGGCAGACAAGTCACTCGGGATAGACAGAATAACAGTTTCTTAGGCAACCTCCAAAAAAAAAAAAAAAGAACGATGGGGGATCCATGGGCTCCACCTAGCGCTTGCTTCAAGGGTGGCAACACCACCAGTCACTGAGTGAAGAACGAACTACATTTCACCTTGCAGGATCCCAAGACCTCACCAAAACTGTAGGCAGGCAGGGTACTGCAGATCAGCTGCTCCTCAGCCCTGTCTGCCAAAGGAGGCTAGTCCCCAGAGTTCCTCCTCCACCGAAAACTCAGAACTTCTGGGCCTGAAAGCCAAAGCCTAATGACCTGGCCTGGTAATTTAGGACTGACACTGCTCTGGGACCTTGTCCCCACCAACATGGAGAAGCCTACGGACTGACTAGGTACTTGGTTCATACTTCCTGTTTACACTGATAAAACTATTCCTCCCAGATCTCTGTAATGAGTGTTGACAGCTGACTTCACCAGCTCAAGGCTCCATGTCCTCTCCTCTGTCCCCTTTGGGGCTACCCAGTTGTTCTAAGGTCTTTCCTAGTTAGGCCTCGTTGCCTAACCCTGTTACCAGGCAGGGATATTACTGTCAAATTACACTTTTATTTGTCTTTTAATCTAACTCCTTCTGGAATGTTCTCTCTTTCTTGCCTCTGAAGAACTCCTTGTCTACTGACTGTAATGCTTCACCCTCTCCTCTTCCTGATTCCCTTATTAAGCTAAAATGTGAGACCCTGTTTCTCCTTCAGTGGCTTTTCATCATATCCCATTAAGATCCCACTCTGGCTTTACCAGAGGCCATGCCAGACACAGAACCCCAGGTAAGTCCCTGCCCACGGATCACCAACAGTTCCTCAGAGCTCACCCACCCTTCCCTGACAAACTCTCCCATCACTATTTCCTGGCCCAGAACTTGGGTGAAAGCCCACCATTCTATTAGGTCACTCAGGCAGCCAAAACCCCAGAAAAGACATCCTACTAAACCAGAAGATCCGCAGGCCACCAGAACTGTAGGCCACTCAGACCATGATGCCACTGGAACTGTAGGCCACTCAAACCATGATGCCATAGATCCAAGAAGGACAGAAACCAAGGGGGAAATGAAACATCCAACAAAGACAAACTCAAAAATTAGCAACTCCACCTATAATTACCCCAAACCCAGATGAATAGAGTTCAGCAAAGACCATGATCAACAACAGCCAGTACTGTATTTCACTGACAGAATCCACCTACGCTACTACAGCAAGCCCAACTGAAACACAAGAAAAAGACCATAAAACCACATTTATGAAGATGATAGAGGTCCTTAAAGAGGAAATAAATAAATCCCCTAGAGAAATCCAAGAAAACACAATCAATTGGAAGAAATAAATAAATCTCTCAAAGACATCCAGGAAAATACAAGCAAACAATTAGAGGAAATTAATAAATCTCTTGAAGAAAGCCAAGAAAAACAAACAAATGGGTGAAGGAGGTGAACAAAACTCTTCAAGACCTGAAAATGGAAATAGAAGCAACAAAGAAACCACAAATTGGGGGATGCTGGGGTGAAAACTCTAGGTAAGTGAGCAGGAACGACATATACAAGTATCACCAGCAGAATGGAAGACAGAATCTCAGGCATAGAAGTTATAATGAAAAAAAAATGTTGATACATCAGTGTGATGGTTTGTATGTGTTGGACCCAGGGAGTGGCACTATTACAAACTGTGGCTTTGTTGGAGTAGGTGTATCACTGTGGCTGTGGGCTTTAAGACCCTCCTCAAAGCTTCCTGGAAGCCAGTATTCTGCTATCAGTCTTCAGGTGAAGAAGGGGAACGATCACCTTTTCCTGCACCACACCTGCCTGGATGCTGCCATGTTTCCACTTTGATGATAACAGCCTGAAGCTCTGAACCTCTAAACCAACCACAATTAAATGTTGTCCTTATACGAGTTGCCTTGGTCATGGTGTCTGTTCATAGCAGTAAAACCCTAAGACAGAAGTTGGTTTCAGAGACTAGGGTAGTGCTGTGATAGGCCTGACCATGCTTTTGTTTGGTAGAATGTGGATTTGGGGATTTTGGATTTGGAAAGCAGTAGAATGCTTTAAATGGGGTTTAATGGGCTATCCTGGTAGGAATATGGAAGACTGTGTTATTGAGAGTGGTTTGAATTGTGTGGACCTGGCTATGTGGCCTGGAGACTGTATTTGTAGTATTTTGGTGAAGACCGTGGCTACATTTTGCCCTTTTCTGAAGAGTCTTCCTGAAGCTAAAGTGAAAAAGAGTCAGATTAATTGTATTTACAAAGGAAGTCTCAAAGACACCCATCATAGAGTTTGTTCTTTGGTTAAGTTTCATGAAGGATGTCTTAAACTAGCATAGCAAGCTGAGAAAGGAAAAATATAAAATATATGGCTCAAGTATTAGAGGGGCCCCAGGAAGTGAAATGGAGCAGAATCCTGTGTTTAACAATATTAAATTGAATTAAGGGAGTAGTGACCTTGGAGCAAGATCCCACCCAGCTAAGTTTAGGTCCAGACATGGTAGTGAAAAGCCTTTAATCCTAGGAAGCAAAGACAAAGAGATCTGAGTTCAAGGACATCCTAGAGCAAGTTCTAGGTGAAGAAAAACTTAAATCCAGGCTTGGTGGACCACACTTTTAATCCCAGTGCTTAGGAGTCAGGCATGCAGATCTCTGAGTTCAAAAATCAGTCTACAGAGATAGTTCTAGCCAACCTTAGGCAGTAATGAAGATGGAAAACAGAAAGCTTGTAATAATGTAATAGAACAGGGGTTCATGTTCTTAGCTCCAGCAAGCAGCAGAACTCAGCAGCTTTGGTCACATGACTCTGGCTTTAGAGTCCAAAACAGAAGGGTCTACTGGGACAATTTATGATGATTTGCTGAAGCTAAGAAGTTAGTGGTGATTAAGAAGAGACCAGCATCACTGAGGTGAAACCTTCTGGGAAGTGTTTTCTGAGAACACAAAGAAGCTGTGTTCCAGAGATAGCCAAGGTTGTACATCATGCTGAGGCTGGACTTGGTAATGTGTAAGAGTCACCTAGGTGGTACAGGTTTTGAAGGTATGAAGGGGTCATGAAGAACAGCTGAATCTTGGCACTGTGAGAGGCCATGGAAGGCCATTGGTGAAAGTGCAGCCCACCTACAGTTGATGGCCCAGGATTGAAGGCATCATGTAAAGGAGTTGAGGCTTGGCACCATGAAGAGAGCCTATGAGAAGATATTGGTGAAGCCTAGTTGCAGCAGAAGACCCTAGTGTATTGGAGATGCCAGTGCCACGGGATGTTCACCAAGAACAGCAGTGGCAGTAAAGTGAGCTTAGAGTGCTACAGAGGGTAGAGCTGGAGAAGTGACCTGAGCCCTTTGGAGGAGCCCAGAAGATCATGGGTGAATCCCAGACATTGAAACCAGAAGCTGTAACAATGAAATTGCCTTGGAGACCCCAAGAGGGTTGAGATGCCAGAGTCATGGGTATCTGCTGAGGAGAGCTGATAACAGGGAATGGAACCAGCCCAGGAGAAAGCAGTTTGTTGCAGTCAACAAAGATGAAAAAGGAGTTGGAGATCTGAAAACTGCTTTGACATCAGCCATAGCGATGCAGAGTTTGGAGTTTGCCCAGCTGGTTTCCTGCCTTGCTTTGGGAATTACAGTTAAATGATTGGATGAATGTCAGAAGAGACGTTGAACTTTGAACTTTTAACGTTGTTGAGACTGCTATAGATTATTGGGACTTTAGAATTTGGAATAAATGTATTTTGCATTATGTTATGTTTAGGTATGGCCTCTGTAGACTCATATGTTTAGGCCAGCCTGTGGGGACCAGGGAGCAGACTATGATGGTTCATATATGCTCAGACGTGTGTCACTGTGGGTGTGTGCTATAAGACCCTCATCCTAGCTGCCTGGAACCCAGTATTCTGCTAGCAGGATTCAAATGAAGATGTAGAACTTCCAACCCCTCATGTACCATGCCTGCCTGGATGCTGCCATTTCTTGATGATAATGGATTGACTCTCTGAACCTGTAAGGCAGCCCCAAAATGTTCTCCTTATAAGAGTTGCCTTATAAGAGTTCTCTGTTCATAGCTGTACAACCCTAGCTAAGACAATCAGTCAAAGAAAATATTAAATCTAAAAAAAAATTCCTGACAAATTTTTTTTCAGAAACTCAGGGACACTGTGAAAAGACCAAACCTAAGAATAATAGGAATGGAAGAAGGATAAAATTCCCAGCTCTAAAGCCCAGAAAATATTTTAACAAAATTGTAGAAGAAAAAAATTCTAACTTAAAGAAAGAGGCACCTGTTTTCCTAGTGTAAGGGAGGTAGGTACCTGTAAAGGTGCAAGAAGGTTATAAAACACCAAAGATTTTGGACCAGAAAAAAAGTCTTCTCACTGCATGATAATCAAAACACTAAACATAAAGAACAAAGAAAGAAGGTGTAGGGGGAAATAGACAAGTAACATATAAAGGCAGACCTATAAAATTACACATTACTTCTCAGTAGAGAATCTAAAAGCCAGAAGGGCCTGGGCAGATATCTTACAGACCCTAAGAGACCACAGATGTCAGCCCAGACTTCAATACTTAGCAAAAGTTTCAATCACCATAGATGAAGGAAACAAGATACTTCATGATAAAGTCAGATTTAAACAATATCTATCCACAACTCCAGCCCTACAGAATATACTACAAGGAAAACTCCAACATGTCCTGACCTGCAGGACAGTAAAGCAGGGTCTGAGGAGAGAATGGGGGACAGGAAACACAAAGAACGGACAGCAAGACAAAAAAATCTGATCAAGCTGACACATTTTATTTTTCCCAGGCAGGTTTTATGCCCAAAAGAAGCAGGATATAGGTAGGGGAGTGACACAGAATTGCTTTGTTTCTGGGGGAATGCACCTGTCAAAAAAACAGGATATTGGCTAGGTAAAAAGTTCAGCCAGAGGAACAGACCAGAGTGGGTTGCTAGGTACCTGTCCACAAGATCTATAGCTATTTGTTCTTAACTGGGGTAGTACTTTCCCACAGAGGCCTCAACTTTTCCCACAGAAATCTCAACTAAGCTAGTACTTTTCCACTAAGGCCAAGACTTTGTAAGTAACCACTTATGGCTGACAAGGCAGTTAACATTCAAACAGGGTCGCTCCCAACACCAACACAAGGAGGTTAACTACACCTGTGAAAATACAGGAAATAAATAATCTCACAACAGCAAAACCAAAAGAAGGGAAGACAATGAATACATGCACACATGTGTGTTCATGCACACACACACAGAGGCACAATATTACCACTACCACCAACAGCAACAACAACAAAATAGCAGAAATTAGCAATCATTGATCATTTCTATCTCTTGATATCAATGGACTCAATTCCCCAATAAAAAGACACTGACTAAGAGGATGGATACTAAAATAGGATTCATCTTTCATACAAAACACACCTTGTGGTAGTTTGAATAGGAACAGCCCCCATAGACTCATGTTTTAATATTTGGCCCATAAGGAATGGTACTATTAGAAGGTATGGTCTTGTTGAAATAGATGTGACCTTGTTTGAGGAAGTGTGTCACTCTGGTGGCAGGCTTTGAGGTCTCATATGCTCAAACTAGGCCTAGTGGGCACTCTCCTACTGTCTGTGGATCAAGATGTAGAACTCTCAGCTCCTCTCCAGCACCATATCTGCCTGTGTGCCATCATGTTTCCTACCATGATGATAATGGACTAAACCTCTGAACTGTAAGCCAGCCTCAATTAATCATTTTCCTTCATAAGCGTTGTTGTGGTCATGGTGTCTTCTCACAGCAATGGACACCCAAACTAAGACACATGTCAGCATCAAAAATAGATACCTTTGTGTAAAGTGTTATAAAAGGATTTTCCAAGCAAATGGACCTAAGAAGCAAACTTGTGTAGATATTCCAATATCTAACAAAATTGACTTCAAACCAAAATTAATCAAAAGAGGCAGGAACGGACACTTTGTAATCATCAAGAAAAGATTCACCAAAATGATCTTTCAATTCTTAACATCTGTGTCCTTAATGCAAGAATATCACATTTGTAAAGGATACACAAGATTAAATCACACATTAACCCTCACACATTGATAATGGGAGACATCAATACTCTACTCTCAACAAGTAACAGGTCATCCAGTCAAAAATTAAACAAAGAAATATTGGAGCTAACACATTATGAACCAAATAGGCCTAACAGACATGTACAGCACATTTCACACAAACACAAAAGAATAAAGAATTTTAAAAAGTACAAAAAAAATCAATGAAACAAAAAATTGTTTCTTTGAGAAAATCAACAAGATAAATATACCTTTATCTAAACTAACTAAAAGACAGAAAAAGAATATTCAAATAAACAAAATCAAAAACAAAAAAGGGTACATAATAACAGATACCAAGGAAATCCAGAGAATCATAAGGATATACTTTTAAAAATTGCACTCCACAAATTAGGAAATGGACAATTTTCTTGATAGAGAAATACTTATCAAAGTTAAGTCAAGATCAAATAAGCAATTTAAATAGACCTATAAACCCTAGTGAAATAGAAACAATCATGAAAACTGTCTCAACCCAAAAAAGCTTAGGGCCATACAGATTTAATACAGAGTTCTATCACTTTCAAAGAAGAGTTAATGTTAATACTCCTCAAAGTATTCCACAAACCAGAAACAGAAATAACATTGCCAAATTCATTTTATGAGGTCACAGTTACCCTGATACCCAAACCACATAAAGACTCATCAAAGAAAGGATGAGATACTAGAGTGTTTACGAAGAAAGTGAGCTGAGCATAGGTTCTTTCTTACATACAAAAAAAAATTCAGTATATGCATGTTAAGACAGTGTATTCATTCTGTTCTATCTGTTGGATGTCAGCTATGACACTAGCTTAAATTTTTCTCTCAACAATGAGCTAAATTCAGTCACAACATTTCCTTCCCCTTTAGGCTTCTTATTTTATTTTATTTTATTTTATTTTATTTTATTTTATTTTGTTTTATCATTATGACAGAGAAGCTGATAGAACAGAATAATGAATCAACTTAATTTTGATAATGATTAAGTATAAACCTTATCTTATTAGAGCCTATTAGAGTGAAAGTATGTAAGATACCTTTGAGGAAATATAGAAAATGTGTATTATTTTTCTAGTGAAAAAGTAAATTTAGTCTAAATTTTCTTTGATATTGAAATGGAAAAGAAAGAATAAAATAGAAAGTTTGCAATCTGAAATCACACACACCTACAGACATATACACGCACATATACACACAGAGACACACATGCATGTACAACCTAGCATGCTGCCATGTATGCTCACACATGCACATGTGAGTACAACAGACATATAAATAAGCTAAATAAACTAGTGATAACACTCTTTTTCTACATCCTACACTCACATACATTATAACCTCATTTCAAATGGATTAAATTTATCAGATTCTTGGGTTTTACCATGTGACTTGCTTTTGTCTATAGCACGTCAACAGAAATGGAGTTTTGTTTGTTGCATGCCTAGGATGTTAGAGATCTTGACTGTTTCACTGTAGTTTCTTCTAATTCTTCAAGAAAAGAATTTCTTAGGAGCCTACTGTTTCTTCATCTCTTGCCTCAGGATGCACCTGCAGAGTGGCACAGTTACTGCAGACACATCATGGATGGGAGTCAGCAAATGGGAGTGGGAGCACCTGTACTGAGCCTGTGTTGCGTCAACAAACCTACAGCCAACCTCAAACTTGAGCTACTAAATTTTGGAATGATTTCTTAGTAATATTTAACAAACTTTGGTATATTAGGATTTCAAGTTTCTTTTATTTATTTATCTCTCACACAATACATTTTAAGAAGTTTCCCCTCCCTCTACTCCTCACAGAGTCCCCCCCTTCTCCCTCCCAGATCCACTCCTACTCTGTGTCCCCTCAGAAAAGAGAATTCCTCCCAGGGATAGCAACTGAACACAGCACAGCAAGATGCAATAAGACAAGCCACATACTCTCAAATCAGAACTGAGCAATGCAACCCAGAAGGAGGAAAAAGACCCTCAGTCAAATCAGGACTGAGCAATGCAACCCAGAAGGAGGAAAAAGACCCCCAGTGTGGGCAAAAGAATCTGACATGGCCCCACGCCCACTGTTAGGAGTCCCACAAAAATACCAAGCTGACAACCATGACATATATGCAAAGGACCTTACACAGATCCATGCAGGCCCCAGGATTGCCACTTCAGCCTCTGTAAGCCTCGATGAATCCAACTTAGTTATTCTGTGGACCTTGGGTCCCAACCCCTCTGGCTTCTACAACTCATCTTCTTCCTCTTGGTTCCTGAGGCTCCAAGGGGAGGGACCAATGAAGTTCTCCCATTTTGCCTCTATCTAATGTTTGGCTGCAGGTCTCTGCATCACTCCCATCAGCGGCTGAAGGAAACCGTTCTGCTGGCTATTGAGCTAGGTACTGCTCCATGACTACATCAGAATATCGTTGGGAATCACTTTATTGTTTTTTTTCCTATCCTAGGTCTCTAACATAGTCATCTTCTTATCCATGTGGTCCAGGTTGAGTTTTGTCACTTTTAACCCATAACCACAATGTAGAGCTTAAAAATAAATGACACATACTTCAGTTAGAATTGAGGTTTTAAACAATTAACTATTTTATTTTTTCATCGATACAGAATATAAATCCAACAGAATTGTGATTGGTCTTTATAGCGATTGTTTTTATCTTGCTCATCTTTCCATCAAGAGCACTGTAATCTTGTTTGTGTGCTTTTCCCCTGGCACAGTTCCAAGTCTCCACACTCCAGTCTCTGTGCCTTCATTCCCTGTTCTTTCACTATGCTCTTGATGAATTCATTATTAACATATGATAAGGTCTCTCCTTTTTCTTTCTTTCTTTTTTTGCAACATTGTAACATTTTTCTTCTGATATCTAAGAAAAGATAAACAAAATGTTCCCAGTGGGTTTTTAATGAGAAGCAAGCAGAACTAAGCTCATCCTGGCTAGAACCCTGCATGCCACAAGAAAGAGAACTAGCAAAACTCAGGATACGGAGTCAGACTGCAAGCCAGCAGGAAGAGATGTTCATTCCCAGTCCTTTCAGAATTAGCAGTAAATGAACATAATATAGTGCTTTAACGGGATGGAATAAGATTTGAATAAAGTAAATGTTTACTCTCTAATGGTAACAGTGTAGCACATGTGCAGTTTGATAATAGAACATACTTAAAGTCATAGTGAGTCTATAATCTGAAGTGATAAATATCTACCTAGGAGGAACTACACTAAATGAAGCAGAAATAAATGAGGTCAGGGGTCAGGAGACAAAAGTGAAGCTAAAAGTATCACAAAATACTTTTATATGTGTGTGTGTGTGTGTGTGTGTGTGTGTGTGTGTGTGTCACTGTTTACAATAACTAAGGATGGATGCTAACTAGGTATGTGATGATGGAGGAATGAATCCAGAAAATGTACTGTCTACACATGATGGAACTTCTTTCAGCTACAAAGTAAAAAGCTAGGTTTTTCCCAAGTAAGTGTATGCAACTAAAAATAATCTATTAAGCAAGTTAGACTGATCTGAAAAAACAATATTTTCCTCATTTTTGGTTCCTAGATATTTATACAATCATATAAATTTATGTATATGAATTTGAACTGTATATTATATGCATAATATATTTTATGTATGTATGTATTACATCAGATATATTTGGTCCTAGGGAAGGGGTGGATCCTATAAGGTCATATCTAATGAGAGACAGTGTTGATCCAACCCAGTTCTAGGTCTCAAGCAAAGCATCCCAGATTAAAAGAAATGGACAAAGGACATAAATCATTTCATGATTTTCTTTTTTAAAACAAGAGTGAAGTTATATGGATCTTCCAAGACAGATTTGAGGAAGATATCAGGAAGGAAATAAACAGAGGAAAATACATTCAACCAGTGGATTAAAGGTCAGGGCTACTCACATGCCAACAGCCTAAAGAAACAGACCTAGCAGGTAATCAACAGACCCAGACAAGAATTGGCCAAGTTGATGATACCGTCAAGCTCCGAGATCATCAGTCTACTTCTTTGTTCAAAGGCAAATCCTCTAAGAATTCATTTGCGGTATACAGGATCTCTTTCAGTGCCGAGAGGATCAGCATGTCCTTCACTGGGTCCAGCTGCCACTCTGAGACATAATTACTCACCACCAAGATGTCAGATAAGGCAAAACCAAAGACTCTGTGGAATACCTCCAGCTGAAATACAAAATTGGAAACCCAGAGCTGTGTAAAATGGAGGACCAGAGTTTGATCCATGAAGACACGTGTTAAACATATATTAGTGTTAAGCAAGAGACAGAAGGGCCTACGGACTTACTGGCCTACCATTCCAACCAGGTAAGCATGTTCCAATTTCAGTGAGAATCTTTGTCTCAGAAAGTGAGGTGGAGATCAATTGAGAAGACACCTAACATTGAATTAGGGCTTCCATACATGTATGCAATTATATACATATAAGCATGAACACACATGCACCCCAACACAGACATGTGCGCACAACCTCTCAGGTGTCTCAACATAGTAAAAATCTCTAATGCCAACATAAAGTATAAGAGAAGTAATAAGAGCTAAGAGCTTGGTGATCATTTTTCTATAGTTTTAAAAATCAAAGGTCAGATCCTCTGTGGTAATTTCTTGAAGAATTTTATATCAACTTCCAGTATCACTGACGTCTTATTTAAAATGCATTCGTATACTCAACATGAATTACAAACAAATGACATGCTCTGATTGATAGTGTGAAAATGGCTATCGCACCAAAACCAAACTACAAATTTAATCCAATCACCAGCAAAATTTCAACATAATTGTTCACAGAAATGGAAAGCCTATCTAACTTCATATGGAAGTACACATACCAAAGGGGGGAAAAAAAAAAAAAGCAAAATAAGATCACAAAAACAATCCTGAAAAACAAGAGATGGGAATAACACCACCCCAGATCTGAAGTTGTATTACCGGGCTACAGTAATAAAATAAGCATAGTATTGGCAAGAAAACCAGACACACTGATCAATGAGATCACACTGAAGACCTAGACATAAATCCACCCACACATATGGATTGTTGATAAAACTGATTGTTGATAAAGAAGTCAGAAATGCACCCTGGAAAAAAAAGACAGCATCTTCAACAAGTAGGACTGGTCAAACTAGGTGACTGCATGTAGAAGAATAAAAACTGTTCCATATTCACCACTCCATACAAACAACTCCAAACTGAATTTTGTTCATCAATTTAAGACCAGATACACTGAATCTGATAGAAGAGGAGTTGGGGCCTAGCCTTAAACTCATGGCACAGGAAAAGACTCTGGGAAGAATACATTGGCACAGACTCTAAGACCAAAAACTCATAAATGTGATCTCGTGAAATTTAAAAGCTTTTTTGTATGATAAAGGACACCATCATTTGGGTAAACTAGCAGCCTGCATATAGGAAAAAATCTTTTACAATTATACTTCTGATCGAGGGTTGATATCTAAAATATATTTTAAAAAACAATGAAAAACAGAGACAAAAAATCTGGGCATCAAAAAAAGCAATTAAAAATGGAGTACAGAACTAAACAAAGAGTTCTCAATAGATGAAACACAAGTAACTAGGAAGAGCTTCAAGAAATGTTCCAGCATCTTTAGCCATTAGGAAAGTACATATCAAGACCACTTTGAAACTTCATCTTACCCCAGTCATAATGATCAAGAGCAATAAAACAAATGACAGTTCATGGTGGCAAGGGTGTGGAGAAAGGGATCACTTATTCATTCATGGTAAGGGAACAAACCGGTACAACCACTAAAGAGACTAGTGTGGTGTCTCCTCAGGAAGCTGGAAATGGATCCACCTCAAACTCCATCTAGACCACTCTCAGGCAAATTTCCAAAGGACTCCATGTTTCCCTAGAGACATTTTCTTATCCATGTTCATTGCTCCTCTACTCATAATAACCAGAAATTAGAAACAACCTACATGTCCATCAAATGATGAATGGGTAATGAAAATGTGGTATCTTTATGCAATGGAATATTATCCAGCTGTTAAGAAAATGAAATTATGAAATATACAGCTAAATAAGTGGAGCCAGAAAAATATCATGAGTGCAGTAATCCAGATCCTAAAAGACAAATATTGTATGTTTTCTCTTGTATGTGCATGTTACCTTTAAGGTTTTGATATGTGTGCTACAATCTGAATAACCACATAGATTAGGTGCCTAGTAAAGGGATAAAATGTAAAGGAGGAAATCTCCCAAGGACTGAAAAATCTAGTATAGTGTCATGGAGGGATAAAGAGGAAACTAGAATAGGAAGGTTAAATAGAGAGGGGGATGGGAGGAAAGGGTAAAGGAGGGATTATGAGGAAGGACAATTTAAAGGCAAACTGAAAAACAATATAGAAAGACTTAGAAATTTTTAATCTACTAAGGTATAAAATTAGTAAGTATAAGATTTCTAAATTTTATATATTTATAAATAAGACATCTTATGCCAAGTTAAATGTCCCATGCCAGAAATCAGTTACATCTTTTTGAGTCATTGGCCAGTAGAGTTCCATAGATTGCTCCCCCAAATCACAGGCCACTGCCATACTATTAGTTTCATTCCACAATTTGATAGTAATTCCTAATTGATTAAGACACCTATTTATATCATAGAACACCACAGAGAAGTTGAGCTGGTGCCTAACTAAAAGCTTCACTCCTATAGACTAGCATTCATGGTACTAGAAGGTACGTACTCTGTATACAACTGGAGGAGAAAAACAGTTATCAAATCTTCCAGCTACAATTCTTGTGAGCTACAGCAGTGACCTTCCTGCAAGATATATAGACTTAATCATGACACAAATGTTATGGGAGTAACCAACCACTTTTGAATTGGATTTATGGCACACTCCATGAGAAGGAAACCATCCTTGGCCCAACTAAAGTGGCCAAGAACCTGAGACTAGATAGGTCACGGGCCTAGGAGAAAACCTTCATTCTATTATTCTGCTAAAGGAACAAAGCAATAAAATGACTCATTATGATATTCTGTTAGACTTGTAGAACAGTGCCTTACTCAGTCCACATCCAAGAAGCTTCTTGTTACGGTAAATGAGAATTAACACAGAGAAACAAAACTATACAACATACAGAGAATGAGAGAGACTTTGGAGCACTCAGCCCTAAATGGGATGTTTTCATCAGACTCCTCCCCTCAAGACTCAGAGATCAACCTATGCAGAAGAGGAGACAGAAAGATTGTAAGAAATAGAAGTGATAGATGACTACAATAATCAAGTGTCTTTTAGATACAACATGACATTGACACATATATTAAGTCACGGAGAATGTGGCAGAGTGCCTAAGGTCTACATAGACTCAATCCAGAATGAATAATAGCCCTGAGAAAGGGGAGTGAACATAGGATCCCATGCCTAACTAAGGAGCTCTCTGGAACTGATGCCTATTGGCAACAACAAAACTCAGTTTTCTCCAATCAAGTGTCACTGGGTTTATCAACCTCATTCTATGGTGGGCCCATGCCCAGGAACAGCTGACCAACCCAAATGAACTTCATTACTTTTTATTTTGTTCATCTATTTGTTTGGGTTTTGTTTTATTTTGTATTGGCTTTTTTTTGTCTTATTGATTTTATTTTTTAGATTTTTATTTATTATATGTAAGTACACTGTAGCTGTCTTCAGACACTCCAGAAGAGGGTGTCAGATCTTGTTACAGATGATTATGAGTCATCATGTGGTTGACTGGGATTTGAACTCCAGACCTTTGGAAGAGCAGTCGGGAGCTCTTACCCACTGAGCCATCTCACCAGCCCTTATTGATCTTTTACCTGCTTCTTTTTTTTTTTTTTTCATTTTTGTTTTGTGAAGTTTTTAATGTATTGCCAGAAAGAGTATTTGCTATGCTTGGTTTGATTTTTTGTGATTCCTTATTTTATTTTATTTTATTTTATTTTATTTTATTTTATTTTATTTGAATGAGAAAGAGCATAAAGGTGAGTGGGTATGGAGGTGCAAATAAATATAATGAACTGGAGGAAGGGAAAATATGATCAAAATACACTATATGGAAAAGATAAGAACTCTTCAAAAAGAAATGTAACAGGAAGGTAAGGGAAACAAAACTGGAGACAAAGGAATGTAAGGAAAAGGAGGGAGAGAAAGAAGGAGAGGAAAAGATAAAAAGATAAACAAAAGGAGTGGGGTTCTGAGGAGCATGAGTAAGAAGGCATTGACAAGAGAGAAAGGAGAAGGACAGAGTAAGGTCAATAACATGAGGACCAGTCATTAGTGCTGGTATAGGAGTGACTAGAAACCTTGACATGAGCAGGGAACATGAGGTCAGATGATCCTAAATAGTGTCTGCGCTCGTATAGAGTACTGAAGCAGGGACATGTGGAAGGCAGCAAACTAAGGGAATGATGACTCCTGATCTACAGGATTCCTATGAAGCTGGAGCAATTTGAACATGCATGGGCTAGTGTCTAGAAATTTAAATTTCCTTTCCAAGGCATGTCCAGGATAGACCAATTTTATTAGACCAGTTTAATGATTAATTCTTGCTTAGATTAGCTCTTCCTGAATACAGATCACCTAGGTTCCCAATACAGCATTGTCATTTCTTAGCACTATTAATAAACATTGACAAAGCCTTGCTTCTAGTTTGTATTGCCTTCTCATCTGCCACACAATGTTATTTTCACCTATCTCCTAGGATTGGTAGTATGATTCAGTAAGAAAAATCCACCACATAGGTAGTGGTGCATAAGTATGGCCTGTCTCGACACGCCTACAACTTGTTATCCAACCTCTGCCATATTTTGCTTCCAGTCTATTCTAAAGAATTTAAAGAAATCTTAAGGTTGAATATATGGTGAGTTTATAATGTCTATGATGCTCTAAGATGTAAAATCATAATATGAAGTGTCATCCTTGCCAGCTTCAGCTTCTGCCTTTCTGTCTCCTTCAAATACCTAGATGTCCCCTACATTGAGGACCCCATCCATCTCAGACATGCTACCTTCTCATCCTTCAATACATTAATTTCAACTTCCCTTGACTGAATCACTTTCTCCTTTTTCCTTTTCTCTTATTAAAATGCTTAGACACTATCTCTCAATGTCACCTTGCAATAAAAAATCATCCCCTGTGCCTTTTTTTCTCCTTCGAACCATCAGGACACGTTATTGTCACCATTCTTACGTGATATTTTTATATGTAACCATGTCATAGTCCTTTGTGTGTTTTTCTTTAACCTCACCTCTATCTATAAAATTATAAGATTTTTTTAGTACAATAATTGTATTCATTATCTGTGTATGAGAATAGAGGCTATAATATTGGTTTGATCATAAATAAATTGATGAAAATGTGTTGAATTAAATTAAATTGCAGCAAATGTAATTAAACATTAAGTTCAAAACAAAGATAAGTTTATGGTTTCTTAATATTTTAAGCCTGGGAAGTGTGTCCTAACTATTCCAGTAATTATTTTAATTCTTCTCCAGTTTAATATATTTCTTGTTATTTATATGAGGTTAAGTATATGTACATCAACATTCCTCAAAGAACTGTTTATGTATTACCTTGGATTTCACAGGACTATAGTTGTATATGTCTGTCAGGTCATCTTTTGTAATCTGATCCAGTCTATCCACATGTGTAAGTAAAGCCAAATGCAGAATGCCTGTGTTGAAGAGATATATAGGGTTTTATACTTACAGACATCAACAACATGTTCAACTTAGTAAGTTATCAGTTTTGCTGCTAGCAGGTAATAGGCCAACTTTAGATTTAGGGATTTTTCTACCTCCAATGCCCCCTCCACTTCACACATGCACACACCATACACTGGAGCTTCTTTTGTATGCAATGTACCCTTCATCCCAAGCTAAGAAATGAAACTTCACTAGAGACCACATTTTGCAAAAACCTAAAATTTACCCCATATTATTGCCAATTGCTATTCAATCCTAAATGTGCTGTCTTAATAGGGACTGGAAAAAAACTTATAAAATATGGGACTTCTCCAACAGTGAGAGAAAACATCATTCATCATGAATAATGTTTTACTATTTCATGGTATTGACAAAAAAAAAGTCCTTATCTAAGTTTTTAAACCTTTTCGTTTCAGTGAGCAGGCGAGACAATCATTCCTTGCTTCTTAGCCAAATTTGTGATGAACTCTTTTCAACTCTGATGCATAAAACCAAGAGAAGCCAGAATTGGCACGGGAACTAGCAGCTTGTGCTCCCTTCCGCCTTCCTGGTGCCTTTCTCCACTAGACATCTTACATGCTGGCCTTTTTTCTAAACTATCGCTATCTATATTCTAATCCTTTAAGGTCCAAAAGAAAAAATGTAACCCCTGGCTAAAAACTACGTGACAAAATATGAAGCAGTGTGTGAACAGGGGTGGCTTTTCTTCACTTTGTGTAATATCTACAGTCAAAATATTCAGAGGGAGGTCCTATCATTACATCATTTTAAGGTATTGGTGGAAATTGAGTTTAAGTCACATGTGCATGATCATGAAGCTGTTGAGAGCTCACCGAGATGTAACCATGGAAATGATCCAGAAAGACGCCCACTTGCAAGCACTGTAGTCCTTCATCTTACTCCCCAAAATTTTGCTGTAAAGTCCAGTCAGTTACCTTCAGTAGCAAAATAAAATAACACTCACCATGTTTTATCAAGTCTCTTCGAATTTTCATGATCTTTGCCACCAGCTCAGAAGAGAGCATTTCAAAAGAATTGATATCAAACACAAAAACTACACAGTGAATTCTGTCCTTCAGCAGTGGGTCATGGGTATATTTCGGATGGTTTGATGTGATTGGTTTCATGGAATCGAACTGTAAAATATATAAGAAGGTAGAAGTTACAGTGTTTGCTTATAAATGATACTCCAGTCCTGTGCATTTGAAAATGCACAGATCCCTGATGCTGAGAGGCTAATCATAAGATGGAGAAGAAAGTAATTTCACAAGTGGGTACTGGCTCTTTTACACAGCCTAATAAAGCATCTCTGATCAAGGGATACAGAGTGTAAGGGCTATAATGCAATAAAATTCTCAAGAAAGTGAATAAGACTGTCGCAGCTAGTGCTTTAAATAACAGAAACCACGTGTATGAAAACGGAAGTCAGAGCATTTGGAGAGGAAGGTGGAGTCATCACACAGTGTATTAAGAGGAAGGGCGTTTCATGATGCAAATTGTTCTGCCTGGGTGTGTCTCACAGAGAAGACGGTATAAAGACAGCACAGTATCCACACAGCATCTTGAATGTAAGCCTATTCTCACAACAAAAGAGCAGTATATCAATAAACCATATTAACTACCATTTCCCTAAAACAGAAGGAAATACAATGATGTATGTATTTTCTTTGATGCTGCAAAGGAGAAGAAAGTCATAAATCTGTTATGATTTCTTAAAGGAAAAACAAAGGGATTTGTTTGGATAAACAGAAAGAAGATCAATTCATTAATTGATAAATCCATATATCAAATTAAATATGGTACTTAGATGTAATAAGTACAAAGTCAAATTGTTTCTGTCTGACTGCAAAACACAATGTAATTAGAATATATGCCCCATCCTTATATGATGCATGCCCAACATGGTATAAAAGTCTTCTAGTATTGTTACTTTATATCCAGATTTGATTGTTACTTTACTAAGTAATATTAAATATGATTATATTAAAATTAGGTGGCTTAAACTAATAATGGAGTCTGTTCTGAGGTTACTGTGTAAGATGAAGAAATTAGTTGATACGATATTCTATCAACTCTACTGTTTGAGAATAAAAATTCTCAAATTAAAAGGAAGTCAGTAAAATATAATTAGAAAAAATTAAAATTCTCAAGTCCAGGATTTTAATACATATTTATGAATTTATAAGATATCTTATCAGAAAAAAATTATGTTTCCCTGAAAAGTGTAAGAAAAAAATTTACCAACAAAGTAGCAACAATTTTTCTAATGCTACAAGCCAAGGCTTTGTGAAGAAACAACTGATTCACCCTGCAGGATAGGAAACATTTAAGATGTGGTTGGGGTACCCAGTACACCACAGAGCAAGAAACACAGAAAGACTGTGTCTCTGTCAAAGGACCTGGGATTTAACTTGTAAAGTCCCTATTGGTGCCAGCATTGCAAAATGGAAAAACTATAATGTATCAAAATATATCAAATATAGTTAGTTTGTGTGAAATTCACAATGATAATAAATTAACAACATAATTGATGGCAAGTATTCAGAAGACAACTTATTATTTTCAAAAGTTCATAAAGCAGACAAAAAATTCAAGCTTGTTTGTATATCCTGTTTTTCCTTTGTATTTATGTGTACCACTATGAAATCAGAGAGTGGGCATGGAAGAATTTCTCTCCATAGGGACATGATGAAGAATGATGGGAAGAGAACATCACTACCTTCACTCTAATAAATAAATGATTCTCACACTGAACACTATTGAAATCAAGAAAACCCGACACTATACACCTGTAGATGGCACACCACCTATGAAGTAGAATCCACTTTGCAATATTTCTCTGAACTCAGCTAACTGTTTTTGTACTGGGGAAAGCAGTACACATCAAATAACACTTAAGGATGCAAACAGAGTCCATGTTATAAAGAGGTCTAGGAAACAACCATTCCAATTTCTTAAGAACACAAGCTGTAGTGCCCGTGAGACGGCTCACAGGTGGAAGTGTTCGCTAACAGCAAAGCCTGACGACCTGAATTCAATCCCCAGAAACAACATGGCAGAAGGCAAGAACCAACCCTCCTCAACGTGTCATCTGACCTCTCCACTCACACGTGAGCGTACACACACACACACACACACACACACACACACACACACGGAGAGAACCAACCCTCCTCAACGTGTCGTCTGACTCTCCACTCACACGTGAGCGTACACACACACACACAAGAACCAACCCTCCTCAACGTGTCGTCTGACCTCTCCACTCACACGTGAGCGTACACACAC